>NW_024884955.1:4248662-4629956 GCF_019232065.1 Centrocercus urophasianus
GAGAAGAGAAGAGAAGAGAAGAGAAGAGAAGAGAAGAGAAGAGAAGAGAAGAGAAGAGAAGAGAAGAGAAGAGAAGAGAAGAGAAGAGAAGAGAAGAGAAGAGAAGAGAAGAGAAGAGAAGAGAAGAGAAGAGAAGAGAAGAGAAGAGAAGAGAAGAGAAAATTTTGAATTTTTTCTGTCTCATTTAAGTCAGCACATCCAAAATAAAAAAGGGTTTTAATAACTCTCCCTAATAATGTCTGACTATTGGAAAAGGAAAGATGAAGAAGTAGTACACAAAAAAGAAAGTACAGGGACACTTGTCACAGAGTCAAGTACTGACAATGAGAGCTCAGTAGTCAAAAGACAAACTGCTTGTTCTTCGACTCAAGAGTAGCTTCATTTCAGTGCTGAAATCCACAGTCCCACTATAGAATATGCCTTGGAGAACATGAAGGCCTTTCATTAGGGCCAAGCTAGAAAGGAGTGTTTGGATGATGAAAGTTAATCAGTAGTCAGACCACAATGAAAAATATTCATATAGGAAAGGTGACAGACAATGTTTGAGTTTCCACTAGTTTGTTACTTTAAGTCGCAAGGTAAGGCAAGTAAGTGCTTGAAAAGCCATCAGTTTTGCCATAACAAGAAACGTGAGGTTATTAGGATTAGAAAAGGAGCCCAAGAGATAAGGGCTAGTTATTCAAAAAGTGGGGGCTTTCATTCTCAGTTGTGCTAAATACTGTTACAATTCTCTACATTCTTGAAGAATTGGTCCTTTTTATACTTTGAACTCCTAGAATTTGGGTGAGTAGACAGCAACAATACCAATAAATGCATGAAATTTATGAAGAAAAAGATATTTCAGCTGTGGCATTTAGCTTGTTGATGGGACAGGAGTTGGAAAAGAATCATGTACCTTCTTTCTCACTGGGAAACCCACCCACAAATATTTTAATATCCCCAAACCAAAGGAGTCTTGGAGTGTGACATAGCATGTAACACCAATGAGGAAAAAAAATGAAAATAAATAGATTTATCTTTCTCAGATAAGTGAATCAGCCTAAAATGCAGATGGGCTTTGGGAATGACAAATAAGCCCATAGTCACTCATAGAAACTAACCACAGGGCTTTTACCCGTTTCTTTCGGTTTCAGTGTTTCAGGCTGATCCAGTGGCTTCAGGAATTGCCAGCAGCTCACAACATCTGTGCCTTTAGTCAATGACTTCTACCAGAAGTTCAAAATGTACTTGGATCACAGTAACTTCAGGTGCTGCAGCATGTTTAGTGCACTCCAAGTGCAAGGATACCAGTAACTGTCCATCAACTGGAAGTAAATAGTGCTGATAGCATGATGTCATGCAAGGAAGAAAAGGTTTATATGGGAAGCAGTGAATGTCAGGACAGCTTATTTCCAGGCCAGCAGCATTAAACTGATATCCTGGAGTTCAAATTTCTGCAGTTCTACTGCACTGATCTGTTTCCCCTGGCTGAAGCTAGCTGTGTATCTTATGTAGGATTCTGCTTAATGCTGTATAGACTTCTAATATTTGTTGACTGTTGCTGATATATTACACACACACATGTTAGTATCCTATGATTCTCTTTTTAAATTGACAATTTTGAAATAAACTTACAAGCAGAAAAGTGACCGCAAAAAGACTGCCCTAAGAACTGCTCACATCTGCTGTTGCTGGGTGATCCTTCTTTCACTTCTGTTAGTTTAAATCAAATCACTGCTCTTTTCAGTGAAATTACAGTGGTACAGAAGTGACATAACTGAAAGGCCCTGAATCTTTTTTGAGGGATGCTGACTTACTTATTGACATGAAAAAGCTATAATTACTGTTAGCATTTGCAGAATTAATTAACTAATTAACTAGCAGAAGCTCTTCAAGTATTGTCAAAGTATCAGTTCTGATGCTAGGACCCTTACTGTGGGACAAGATCAGTTTTTGTCAGAGAAGCAATATTGATACTGGCTAGTTTTCAGATAACAGATTGAAGAGACAAGAGTGAATATTAGATTTCACCTACAATGAGTTCTTTAACTGGTAGTGGCATGTGAAGTACATAAAGCTGGTGAATGCTAGATCTGCTATTTAAAGTTTGAGTTACAGGTAGCCTCAAATTTGAGACTCACTGAGATTAAAAATGGTCAGCTATATGGGACTGTTCTGAGAAACGCATGCACATACTGGGAAAGAGTTGGGATCTATTTAGTTTTCAGATGACTTTCAAGTCCTCTTATGATTTACAAGAGAATTACTGCTATGATTAGGATTAGAATTTTCAGTTGTTGGTATTGAAACTCATTGGGGCTGTTCCTAGGCCTATGTTATGTAGGCAAATGTGCATTAATTAGGACAGGTATCATCAGGGGCTACAAATATATGTTTGTAAGGCTGAAAGTGGTTCCTTACCTCAAGTTACCGGGAGAATCAGGAATAGCTGTAAGGTTAGGAAGAAGGCTGAGTTTTGGGTTACATATAACTCCTTAAGGTAGGTTATGCTAAGGTTTATATTAGGCCTCCAGGTTCACAGTAGCACTCATACCATCAAGCTCACCAACTATGTTAATCTTTGGAGATGATAAAGGCCATAATGTAGCATTAAAATTACAGTAAAGGTAGAACGTGGACTCACCATCAGAGGTAAATTAAATTTGGGCATGAGTCCAAAAGAAGTGGCTACATTCAGTTTACAGTAGAATCTAATGGGATAATGCAAGCTGTATTGAGTTTTAGATGGAGTTGAGATGGATTTTCTCCTTAAGATTAGCATAACAGTAAAAGTTAGGACTGAGATCATTGTTAGGGGCAGGATTCTGAGGTCCTAGGTATACAAGTAATTGTTCGGAGAGGTTTTCAAAAAGCAGACATTTACCGGCATTTACTCTTGATGCCATCAGTCACTGATGAACAATTATGTTTATGGCTGCTGTAATTACTAGCAGAGAGCTAAGAATGCAATTGGATTTGTAGCTTGGATTAGGTAACAGATTTGCTAGGGAAGATGAACTAAGATCAGTCTTTCATTTGTTGAGGTCAAATAAGAGACGTATGGAAAAGTAATTCTAGTTCTGGGGAGAAGGGGGATGGCTTGCTTAGGGTTATCAATGAGGAAGACAGACCTTAGTTTAAATGCCAGTAAGATGATCTTTTAAGTGTCCAGGAAGCTAGGGTTAGTGCAGGAGCTAGAAGATGAAGAGAGACTTCTTGGTCAAAGTTTTCCATGTAGTTTGTGTCAGTGTTAAAGTTTGACCTGAGCTTGTAAGGGACAGCTGAGTTTAGTCCTAAACAGAGTTTAATCCTAAAATTAGCTTGATACTATTACAAACCAGCAAGTCCTGATTAGTTTGGTGACTTGCACCCTTTTAGCAATTCCTGTTATGCATGGCACCAACATCATCATGATTTTAAACCATAAAAGACAGTCAATCATCCATGCTAAATGACCTTTCAGGAAACAGTTTGACACATGCAGGATAATCTGATAAATGCATATATAGGTCACTCTCCATTGGATGCCATGTTCTGTAAATAAGACTATATAGAAAATTTAGATATCTGAAGCATGTTTGCACATTTCTTTTCTAGGAATAGGCTTTAAAGATTTTAGATGTCTTTTCATCCCTAGCGAATCCTAAGGATTTGTTCCACGAGAGAACAAAGGATTTGCATATTGCATACAGCATGCCTATTCTTTCTGTTTGATTTCTCTTCAATCTGTTCTGTTTTCTCACCACTTTGTACCAAACTAGTAGATTAACTAGATCAAAGACTGAGTATATAAGGAAAAATGAGGAAGAGGTGGACAATCATTCCCTTAGAAATCACAGTTCAAAATGGTGGATGCAGCATTTGGTAGAGTATGAATCTTTTCCCATTATTCCCACGCCAAAAAGATTACAATGGATGTGTACCTCTGATCTTACTGGGCAATGCTCTGGGCTCTCACAACTGTGTACAAATTATTCCTACAAAGAATTTTCCATGCTAACCTGATATAAGAACTGCAGGTGCAGAAGGATGGGACATTTCTGGGTGGGATCTTGTTGGAGAGTCAGAAATTTAAGGCTATGGGCTCACAGCCAGACTGCTACTGAAAAAAAAAATCAATAATAATAATAATAATAATAAAACACTGCCTGCATTCTACACTGGTCTTCAGAAGACTCAGATCTTTGGTCTCAACTCTGCCTGTCTGAAGGATCAGTTGCTGCTAAAGAAAACACTCCTTGCTTACATATCTAGATAGCTTTACTTCATCTAATTGGAATCTGGGTATCTCTAATTTGTGTTTTATGGATCTCTTTATGTCTTCTTTCAAAACAGTTCAAGCTGCAGCAAGTCAGCAGGACTGATACCCATCTCACCTGGACAATGTGGTACAGATGACACAATTACCTCATGTAGTCAGGCAGATTAGGTGTAATATGTCTGTAAATAATCCATGACCAGGCTTTGTGAGGAAGTCATGTAAACAGGAAGATGCAGCCAGCCCTGTGGCTGCTATTCAGAGGCCACACATTCCACCTGCACAAAACATTCAAAACTCCTTTTCAGTGTTCATATTAGGAGCAGTTTGCATTTCACTGGAATAAAAGTGTATTGACACAGCTAATAAAAAGTTTCCCTCCAGTTTTGTGACCAAAAAGCTTCAACAGAGACAATCCAGTGGAACAAATAGGGAAGTGGCTGTACCTTTGCAAGTAACATGGAAAAACACAATGAACTGACAAGGATGAAATGAGAACAAGTTCCATCTAACGTTGTGAAAGGCCAACAATTCAGGGCATGCCCTAATTCTCTAGAGTCCATTGAGGCTGCTCACAGCCAACTAATATGAGCAGCTTGAGTTTCAAGCATCAGCTGTCACATGATGGCTAAAACGATCCATATACAGAATATGCATATTCTTTTCCCTCACCAGTGTAAAATCATAAAAGTGCACTTCACTTATTAATCCCAATACTTCAGGCATCACAGGGAAAAACAAAACAAAACAAACTACAGCATTATGAATTATACATGGAGTGAAAACCAAGCCTTCAAACTTGTAGAAGACAAATACAAGAATTTGAACGACCGTCTAAAATGAAATCTATTTGGGAGAAGCCTATGGGAGGAAAAACCAGGTAGCATCTATGCATAAATAATTTCTTCTGGCTTGCTAACTCTTGCTCAAAGCTCAGACTGATGTCAGTGTAAGATTACAACTAATTGGCTCATCAAAAATCAAACCCGTTTTTGAGGTGGTTATAAATGCTATCTGAGTCTATCCTAAAGTTAGATGACATAGCACTTAGAGTATCATTAATAGCATGTCTGTGTTAGTTACTAGTCTGATTTTTTCAAAATGGGAGTTAGATGCCCATGCTGAGTAAGACACGTAGTTTCCATTCACGCTGTCATTTTCCTTTGAAATTGGGTTCTCGTTGGGTTGGTTTCTGTTTTTTTCCGATCTTACTCCCTGTTCAAACCATTTTTTTTCACGTGAGGGCGCCAAAGGTCCAGCTTCATAACGGCAGTGCCCCAGTTTGCAAGCCGTGCTGCTGAGAAGGCACACGCACAAAAATGCAACCATCCACAAAAAAAAAAAAAAAACAACAACCAACCAACCAACCAAACAAAAAAAGACATTTTTGGATCACTAAAACACAAATTATTTGCAGTTCCATATACTAACATTATGATATTTTCACTGCTAGAGGTGGAAAGAGACTATTATCATCGAGAACATAACAGACAGCAATGTGTTGTTGTCTGCCGTGGGTCAGAAGATGCCCAGAAGCTCATCCAGAGGAAGATCATATCTACTTCTCTGTAGACATCCTTTGCACACAGGTGAGTAGATAGGCACATGAGTTACACCATCAAGCTAAGCAGAGACCTGAAGATGGTGCTTTTATTTGCCTCCATCAGATGTGATCTAGTCCTTCTTGATCCGTGTGTCTAAATTCATAGCTAGCATTTATCTCACTTTAGTTCCATGGGTTAATATTTAATTCAGCAGCAGATTTGGTGAACTCCTGGAGTTAAAGAGTTCATTTCACCTGAGTTATCTTTCTCTTCCCTTTATCTTCGAATTTTCAAAGAAGGGTTTTTTGTGTGTGTGTTAATCTAAGCAGACTTTTAAAATTTTTTTAAAGATCTTTAAGTGGAGTGTCTACTTTCTGTCTCTTCCTCGCAATTGAATTGTCATTCAAGCTGTAAATTACTTGCTAAACCCAAGAGGTAACAAAAGCAATATTCCATTGATGTCATAAGAAAAGCCACTTTTCATAGCTAAATCACATATGACTAATGTATTTGTCATGCTAATGTGCTGGGTTGTATTTTAAATGTTTCTAATGATGTTCTGTAACTATTTATATGACTACTGCTTAAGAATTATCTGGCAGTTCAGTTGAAACACTTATGTTCTGTTTGAGTTGGAAGCCTACCTCCCACCGTGAGTTCAGACATTTTAAACACCTGTCCTGGAATTTTTCAGTTCTTTTTGGTGATGTCCCTAACAATGCTACTGAAATGAGAAGGCAGCAAGACAGGATGTGTTAATTATTACACATGCAAAATCAGAGCCTGAATCAAGGCTTGCTGTGAACTGTGGCTCCTCTCGGTGATGATTTCATTGCTAACATTTTTCACTTACTTTGAACAGTTCCATTTATTACCTGCACCTACTTCCTGAGCTAGGTACAGGTATACATCCCAGATAATCTCCTCCCTGCTAATTCACGCTATTATGGTTCAAGCTGCCATCCAGTCAAGGACAAATGAGGTCAGCATGTGGAAGAGAAGTTTCCCCTTTCCTTGTGAGGCCTACTCAGTTGCCTATCCTATAGAAACGCAGTCTGACTAAGACAGCTTAATTTCCCACCCACTAGTTGAGACACTGAAGATAGTCACCTGAATTCCCAGTTCTCACAAAAGTGAGACAAGGAAAGCTGGCAGAAGATTATGAGCATAAATCCTTCCAGAACTGAAATGCACATGGGCCCCATCTAAATGTGCTTATATGCCCTTTGACAGGTGGGAGGGTTGTCTGCATTTCTGACTAAGCAAGGGATCTCTAGCGTGTCTGTGCTTATGTATGATGATGAAAAAGTGTGAAAGTAGGGGGCAAGGGAGGGAACGAGCTAAATTGTCAGAAAATCCTGAACTGTCTTGGGTCTCCTGGATTTAGAAAAGTGAGATACTCAAAGAACACGTGCTGGCATACTGCACACAGGGCAATTAGGACAGCTCTGTTAACAGTGGCTGCATCTAGGATATTGATTACAGGGAGAACAAAAGGAGAAGCACAACCTTGCCCCCATTACATGACATGGAAACCACAAAGCAACAAATGAGGGAAGGGAAATGCCAGAGGGAAAGCTGCATTTCCTTAAACCCACATATTCTTTCTCTACAGTGTCAAGATAGTCAGCATTCCCTTTAACTTCAGTGTTGATCAATGAGTTGTACCCACTCACTAATTTAAATTGAGTTGTTGTCGGTGACACATCAGCATGAAAAGAAGACAAGATTTTCAGAAGGTTGTATATCTGATTTGCACACACAGTTACGAAGGCCACAAACCAGCAGCACTTACCATCACTGGGGACTTGTGACGTGACACACTTGCTAACCAAATGGCATGGGAGAACCAAACCTGAAGCAAATATCTATCGGATACCTTGCTTAGAGAACATTAGAAAGACTGTGACTCAGGGGAAAAAAAAGAAAAAAGTGAAGCTCTGTAAACAAAAGACACTGTCATCCACACCAGGATCTAAACACATAACCAGAAAGTTTCTTCTTGTAATTATAGATGCAATAAAAGATGAAATCCTTTACCAATATAATATGGCTGCTTGCTTACAGTAAACTGCACAAAATCCTTCATGATAAAAGAATTGCTTCATTCTTAGCATACAAAGTGATACATCTTTTCATTTCTAAACTTTAACAATTGATTCCTACATAAAGTGGTACTTGATCTCATAATAACAGATAGACACTTGACTTTTAGTGGAATCCTGTCCAAATCTCTTTCAGATCAGTAAGTTTTGATTGTGTTATGCATTATCTTTACAGGAAATTCCAAATGCTTGCAATGGTTTCATAGACTTGTCATACTAAATCATAGTCCTGGAAATTTAGAAATAAGTTTAACACAGGCATATGGTTAACTAACATTTTAGTAAAAATAATAAAAAAGCAGAAGGAGAAAGAGGAAAAAACATGGAACTACTACTTCCCTTCTGCACCAGCTAATTCAAACAAAGTCAAAACACAACCAAGTCATCTGGATGTAAATAACTTAATTGCTCTCTGCCCTTTAGTATTGGCCACCCTGATGGGAAAGTCCCTGAGTGAAGTGATTTTCACCTATCGGAAGAGATGAGTGCAGTAGCATTGCTCTGTGAAGATACCACAAGCTGGCTCACATTGTTGCAGAACAGTGAGATCTAAGGAGACAGAGATCCACAATTGCAAGAAAACAATGTGCACACTGGTTTCATAAGCAGTGAAATCCCCTGAAATTTTATTGCTTGCATTCAGAAGCTGAGAAAGCAGAAGTCTTTTGGGGATTGTATGTGCATTTGCACAAATCTATTTTGTCTCCTTTATGCTGAGAGCCTTCCAGCTAGCAGAACAGCTAGCAGTACAGCTGCTTTTTGAGGCAATAGGAGGCTGCAGTCATGTAGCATGAGTTTGCCTCAGCTTGATACAACAATTTCTAGGCTATGCTGGAACAGAACATACACTGCAGTGCCATCCAACCAAGGATAGGGCTCGGAATGAGGCAGAGAGTGGGAATGGTTTATGTCAAAAAAATTATTGGCTAGGCCGGTTTAGACCAGGCTCATGTTTTATCTACAACCTATAGCATGTCTTGGATGACTTTGATTATGACTCATCCGTATATTTAAATGTCCAACATACAGCATTATCAGTTTCAGCCCTCAAAAGCTTGGGTGTGTTCTCTGTTTACCACAAGCCCATGCTGATGTGTCAGTCTACAAAGTTTTTTACTCCAGGTTAAGGAAGGCAACAAAGAACAAATGAGGTCTCTTATGTGACCTCTCCTCTGACATACCTGGAATTTACGTGTAGAACAAACTACAGCTCCTATCAGCAGATGGCAAGTTCGTTCATTTAAAGATACAGAAAACAGAAAATGAAATCCAAGTTTCTTTTCTGTTCCAATAATGCAATATATATCAATGTTTAGCATGATACGCAAATATTAAGCACATCCCAGGCTTTTGTTTTCTGTGGAAACATGAGGTTGAGTCAACAAGTCCTGGAAGAGACTGTGGTAGATGAAGGTATCTTTCTATGATAAGAGCAAACCTGGTGACCTTGTTCACTGAACCTTTTGCCCAGTGATAATTCCAAGCATTTAGCAGGAATGCGGCTCCCCAGAACATTAGATTATGTAAGAAGCATAAGATTTTATGCAAACTGAAAATGACATGATTTCTGCTAGCTTTCTGATCATACAGATTCATGTTTTGAAGATATTCTCTGCAATCTCATGAGCCACGACTCAAATTCAAATCACAAATCACAGTTACTTTCCTAAAGCAGTAGTGGCATATCGTCGAGGACAGGATAAGTGAAGCTGAGCCTAGAAATTACTTTTTTTTCCTAACCAGGATGTCACTCAAAATTGCCCTGACTAGTGAAACTGAATTAGAATGATCTCATCCAGAGATCCCATTAAAAAGTGATCACATACACTTTTTCCATCATTCTACCAACATCTCCATACTTTGATGAGAAAACAGGAAACACGTTTATTTTTTTAATGACCGCAACAGACAGGATAATGTTATGATTCCCACAGTTAACACATATGGAACTTCAGAACAAATAGGACAGAGAAAACAGCACTTCAATCTTCATCAAAAATAAACATCATATCTAAAAGGGTAAGAAATAACTTGCAGCCTCAAGCTTTCAAATTACCAAGGAGATAACAAAAGTTCTGTTAACAGCACTGTGAATGTGGCAGACACACAAATATTCACATGTGCACATGGTATCTCTGTTTTAGAGTAGCGTAAAGTAAAACCTAAAATGTCATAACAGGGATATGGGGCCAGCTTGTCAATGAAAATTACCATCAACATGACAAAGGTGGTAGAGATAAAGAGCTCTGCCCTTTGCAAGGTTGGGGATGGTTTTGGTTAACGGTTTGACACAGCACCCTATGATGGAGCACCTTTGCACTCTGATGACTCCAATTTCTTAATAAATACTTAGTCTATAGAACAGTGCTTTGCTGAGGGCCAGTTTCACCTGAGCACCAATGGATCTGGGCTTTCCATCACATGTCCTGTGATTTAAATACGTCATAATCTCTCCAGGCATACAGTTCTAATGTCAAGTCAGAAACACTCCATGAATGCTGCAAAAGCAATATAGATTAGTTCAACATTACTTCTAATTATAGCACAGTGCTATGTACATAATTTAATTGCACCATGTGTACTCATGGTTAGAGGCATACAAGGAAATAAAGCCTTCCAGAGAGAACAGAAGACAGAAGAGCAGAGGAAGAATACATGTGTATGCGTGTATGTTTTTGCAAGTGAATTCAGTGCTAATTACCACTAAACTGAAGTAAAGAGCTAGTTTTAGCAAATATGTCTGTACCACAAGACATAAATCAAGTGCATACAATGCCTAACAGGTGGACACAGTTCACAGTTTGTGTAAGCCACTTCCTTGGCAAGAAGCTACTCTGGATTTTTGCCCAGGGGCCAGGTGCTCCTCACTGACTGACAGGCCTAACCTCACAGCACTTTCCCCATCAGCACACTGCTATGTATTTTACATTAGGAAGGAAAATTAACCCTAAGAAAGATGCAGCACAGACAGGAATATTCTTGGAAAAACAGCACTGGTGTGCTCAGTAAGCTCAACTCCCAGTGCAGCATTAGCAGAAATTCCCTATAGAACATTTCACTTTTGCTGGCCATTTAAAAACATTTCCATAGGGACTGATTCTGTTTATTCTGCTGGGCTCCTAGCTTTTCTCTCTGCTGTCCAGTGATGTACCAGTGGATCTCCCAGGGGACTCTACATTTTATTCACATTCTTAGCTCTTCCAATTTTGTTTTATTTTTTTCTAGTCCAACATTACATGCCCTAAAGTCAGTAGACCCAGAGCTTGGTAACAGTAATTTGAGGTAACTGAAGTATTACTAAAACAAATTATTGAGTGAGTATTTATATGAGAATTCATGTAGTGTTAGCAAGACACTTCCTCATGAAGTTTAAATGAAATTCTCTCCCACTCATTCCCAGTTTCCTTCAAGTCCAGCTCCCAGGCCTTCTGTATCTTTCTGACTGACTTGTGCCAGGATTCTTGCTCTGAACTTTCATTCCTACCCAGGGAGGATCTGCACTGAGAAGGACACTGGCAAAATAGCTGAACAGCAGCACCAGGCAGTGTCATGGCACAAAAATAAAATAATTTGACAGAAGAAGCAACATTTACACAGTATTTACACAGTGCTGTGCCAGACAAGTTAGATCAGCTGATTCTGTAATTAGTCCATATATAGCACTTCACCAACGCATTGGTGCTTTCTCTTCCAGCAATAAAGTCAGACTGATGAAGATAACACCAGTATTCCTGCGGAGTGCTGATATTTTGCTTTTACCTTGCTGTTTTACCTTGGAGTAATTTACAAAGAATAATGGCAATATGTGAGCTTTATACAGTTCTAAGTCAATCAGAATTAAATGTTACTTTTCTTCTAAAGCCTACAGGACAGATCAGATTTTCAGCTCTCTCTCTCATACTTGTAAAAAATTTGCACAGCTAACACACTGCCTAAACTCCCAAATTTGCATTTTCCATGTTTCCAGCATTTCAAAAGAATTGCAATGTATCTGAAGAAAGCAGATCCTTCTCACAGAAATAATTTTGTTAAAATCCCACATTTCTATCAAAAATGTATTGGAGAGGATTTCTTAGTTGTTGTTTTGTTTTTAGTAGTCCTGGCTGTAGGGGCTCCTTTCTGAAATGAGCAGTGGTCTGCTGCCTGTGAGGTAGAATATGAGACTCAGATGACTTAGTACTGTAAATTGCATCTTGAGATGTGCTATAGAGAAGCAAGTAAAGGCAATGCAGTCATGAACTGCTCCATTCACTGTCATAATAACAAATAATATGCAAAAATAGTCGCATGGTTGGAACCTAACAGGGTTTAGACAACCAGAGACACAATAGAATCTGAAGACCAGATTTTAGATCTAATAGTCCAGATATGACTATATTCATAAGCATGACCTATTTTACCTGTACCAAATACTCACTGCACCCAGTGGCTGACATTAGCATATGTTCAGGCTTCAAAATTTGAGACTATATTCCTTTCAAAGTCTTTTAAGCCATGTCTAAATCAGAAAAGTCTACAGTTACTAAAATATATGGAAACATTACAAACAATTTGCAAAAAGATTAAAAATAAATAAATAAATAAATAAAAAAGCAAACAGAGAGCAGATGGGGAAAATACTTTTGCCAATCACTGCTTTTGACTGCAGTGAGAAATGTAACTGAGAGGAAAGACACAAATGAAAGAGTCATTTCCAGACCCTGGTGTGTCTGAGATGTGGAAGGCTGGGCTCTGGGTAATCACTCACTTGCAAGTTTTCCTGTCTGAGAGGTGATAATGAGACTTCATTCGCCATGCAAGCACCAGCTTGATTTGCACGTGTCTAAGCTGCCTTGTTACACATTCTGTCTTGTGCATGGAAAAGCTGTTCTGCATTGTTATTTTGCTCTTCATGTAGAGAACACTGTAACTATTCAAATGTTCACAGAAACTTCCTATTCAAGTAACTAAGAATGAAACAATACTATGCTACAGAAGAATTTGGTTACAATATAAGAAAATTCGGTCAGGATGTCTTAAACTGAAAGTTCAGCAACATTTGCAGCCTCATAGGACTTCCGCAATTCCTCCTCTTAAAGCCATGCCTACATCTCAGCCCTGATTTTTCTTACTAATGGGATGAACTCAGCCATAAGTAGAGCTATCAGCAGCACTGGGAATTGAATTGGTAAATGACATTCTCTCTGACCTTTCAGCTGATCTTTATATTACTTAATTTCATGCAAGAAACTTACAGAATCATCAAAAAATGTCCCTGGCTTTTACCATTACAGTACAGATTTTACTCATGTGTGTGGAAATCTTGATTTTCATAAACCCAGTTGAAAACATTTCCTTGTCTCTTTATTCAGATTTAAGAAGACTTCTTTCCTTTCCTCTCAGCAGGAAAGGCTTCCTCTCTTTGCTCATTTCTGTATTCATTTATTCTTGATTTCTGTTAGGTATTCTTTAGAGGAATCTTCATTTAGACAAAAGGAGCCTTATTCTGGTTTCAGCTCTTCTGTCTTATGCCTACTGGGCCAGAATTAACATGTGTAACACATCATAAGTTCTAGCAAACTCTCTCTCATCACACTTATTTTATTTAACCTTCACTTTCTTTGTCCTTTCTGTGTTTCCCAAATACTTGATGAGACTAAATGCTACTGGAACAGAAGAAATAGATACTGAGAAAACTGGAGGAAGTGTGTGGGGAGAAATTGGGAGCATGGGACCATTTGTTTCTGTCTCCTCTTGGTAAAGTGCAAAATGACTTTTTCTGTGTTGTTGTCACTGCAAACCTTTCCACTGCTCACCCTTCCTGCTCACCACCTCTTCTTCATGTTGGCACTTTTGGCTTTCTTTTAAATAAAGTACATTTCAGTGCTCTAGTTTTATCCTGTACTTCATATCTTAAATTCCCAACTACCAGTTTAAGGTTTAAGTCTTTCCAGTGATATGGCAGCAATACATTTTTTTGGCACAGAAGGAAGAAGATATAAAGTGTTCTGATCTGATGTTAATAGGAAGCATGCTTAATTTGATACTGAAATCATTCTGTAATTTGTTCAGCAGTTTGAATGGAAAAATAATTTCCATATCAGAGGTCATTCAAATTAAATGAGGAGACTCAGATTTACTACAACCAGCCCCTTCCATCCTTATGCACATGAGCAGTGTCAATGAATTCAGCATGACTATATACAATTGCCTTGCAAGCTTAATTTGTTGATGTGACTTGGTGCATACCAAACAGAAATCTGGCCTAGGCCAGGATGTAACATATGAGGGGAATAACAAAAGTAATGCCTGCTGTTTATTATGTTGGCCCATGACACTGGAGGCAGATGTTGCTGATATGGCAGAAGAAGCTCAACATTCCCACTAAATATTCCATTGCATTTTGATGCCATGCAACAGATGGCAGCAGAGGGGCAGACTGATAGAATGACATCTGACATGGAAGTGCATACAAAGCAGAGATGTGCAACTGAATTCCTCTATGTGGAAAAAACAGCATCCATTGACATTCATGATGCTTGCTGAATGTTGATGGAGACCAAACGGTGGCTGTGAGCACAGTGAGGTGGTGTGTGGTGCATTTCAGCAGTGGTTACAGTGACAGTGCATTGCCTCTGCTGGTGCAGATTTTTACAAGCATGGCATGCAAGGTCTTGTTCATCGCTGGTGAAAATGCACAACTAGTGAAAGTGACTACATTGAAAAGAATGGTGTTTAGTAACAGATCTCTAATAGTGTCATTGTGTTCTTTGTAGCTGTTGTGGTTTATACGGAAATAAATAGGAGGCATTACTTTTGGAGCAGCCTACACTGACTTCTGCCCCTCGTGAAGTGCATAGCAGGAAATGGGGCCCTGCAGGGATTTGGGTCTTTGAAGAACGAAAACAGAGCTTTATTGTAAGTCATCCGCAAAGCACCAGCCATTCAGAAGAGAAAGATTTACCTGTGCACCTTAAGAGGCTGTTTATGCCTGACAGAAAGCAAGCAAAAAGGGGGTTTTCCCTCCTTCTCCAGGATCTATCAGGGCTTGGGATTGCTGTCTGAACTGTCAGAAAAGTCTGAGTCGTGGAGGCCCATTTCAAGTCTTTGAACTATTTAGGTAGCAAGACATCATGGAGCTCAATAACGGTGTAAAAATGCAAAAAAGACTGCACAACCTACCCACGTCAACATCCTCAGAGAAGGAAAGAGGAATAGTGTTTAGTTGTTCGTACTTTACTGTCACGTAACACCAAGGTGCATCTAAGAGCTATAAAATTCAAATCCCATGCATATCTAAGGCAAACGCTTCAGACTTCGGTAAAAACTTAAAAAACTTTAAAAAAAAAAAAAAAGAAAAGAAAAAAAAAGTACTGCATAGCACATTACCTAAATCCAAATCAAAGTAATTTTTTCTCTCTCTCTCCTTTTCTTTTTTTTTCTTTTTTTTTTTTTTTTAATGTAATTTTCCTGGATACCGTTTCCAGCATAGGAAGAAATTCTTTACTGTGAGGCTGGTGAGGCACTGGGACAGGTTGCCCAGTGAGGCTGTGAATGTCTCCCCCTGGAAGCATTCAAGGTCAGACTGGATGGGGCTGTGAGCAGCCCGGTCTAGAGGAGATGTCCCTGATTATAGCTGGAGGGTTGGAACGAGATGATCTTAAAGGTCACTTCCAACCCAAACCATTCTATGATTCTATAATTTTATAGTGCTGAGTCTACATGGCAATATTTTTCTGTAGTTTGTAAAGGAAGGATAACTTTTTCATGTCTACTCTAGTCTAGTATTTTGAAAAGAAGCTTCAGATTTTTTACTTTTGGACATGTTCAGACTAAGTTTTGGCCAAAATGAAGATTTCTCAAGAATACTAAACTTCTGAAAATAAAGGGGCTGTAACTGACATTTTTGCTATTTTCAGTGCCATTTAATTTGTAAGAAGTGCTGCAGGAAAAACAGATCTGCCCTTTTTCCTTCCATTTTTAGTTTAAGACATTCTGTGTTCTGGACCATTAGTGTTTACACTAAGTTTCATCTTCTGTGGCAAAGAATACTGACCTCCTCCTAACTTTAATCCATCATTAGCTTCCTGTTGTGTATGATGTTACAGCATTTGCACTGTAATTTAAATGAAAATATCTTCTGATTGCATGAATGATGCTGTCAGTTCAACAGCATTTTCATTGCTGTGCTTACTTTAAACGGTTTTGTGCAAAATCAGCATGTGGGGGAAAAAGCCCTCTATGATAATATCAATAAGGTAAAAAAACCTCTGATTTCTGTTCTCTGATGGGACTGCTGCAGTCAGTTACTATTCTGTTAGAGCTGGGTGTTGTTTTCCTTGAATCTCTTTCTCCTCCAACACTGTGATCTCACAGCCTATGCACTGACCTTGTATAAATGAATATTATTTCATGGACGGCATCCAGCACTGATGCATGTAGTGGTGTAAGTCTATAGTTTCACAAATTGCTTTAAACTGGTTTGCTTTAAACTGAGTTTCTGTCAAAGGAGTCAGTCCCATCTTTCTCTCAGCCTTGTCCTTACCATAAGACCTTCCATCTCCGCTCATGCCAGCAGTAGCTCTCAGGGATTGTACATTGAGCCAGTCAGGAAGCAAATCTGTCTGAAAAAAGGGCCCTTCTGTTCTTTGTCTTCCGGTTAATTTTCAGCTGGATCAGCTGATCTGTTACTGTCACAAGGGAAGTGGTGAAATCATGCAGCAATGGAGAAAGGGGAAAAAGGGTAGCCTACACTTAGATTGGCATAAGTCCAACTATGAAACCACAGCCCAAGCTACATGTAGGACTAAATTTCCCTAATTACACAAATTCAGCCCCGTGAGTATAAATTACATGAAATTATATGCGCTACAATAACTACCAAGATAGCTTTACTGTTAATACAAGATGTGCAAAGTTATGTGTTATGACAAAGCAATCTATTTTGTGCTAATCTGATATATAACCCTCAGAGAAATGTCTTTGGTTTATCAAATGCAGACCTCCTTTACTCTTTAGTGCTGAAGGGTTCACATGTCATTTCACAGATGCATATTAGATTACTGAAGTCAAGTCAGAGAAAATAACTAAAATTGCAGATGGAGAAAATAAAAAGCAGAAATTACAGATCAGCATAAATGCACTTGAAGCACTGAGTATCCAAGCAATAGCTGACGAAGCACCACAATGTATCAGGTCTTCTTCCTTTCACTCATACCAACATAGGAAGTAGGCCCTGATGTATTCAATCATTTAAGCATGATCTGAATCTAAACACATGAATTTGCTCTCATTTGTTCTCAGCAAACACCTTAAGCACCTGTTGCAGTTGAAAGCCAGTGGACAACAGATTGCTGGGCTATTGCCAGTCTCTAGCAACCAAAATCAGGATCTGTGTCTTCACCGCTACTGAGACACATGGGAAAAAGCAGAGAACAGAATGAGGTAACTGAATAAATGGATGGATGCCTGATGCATAGCATGTATTTAATTTATCTAATAGAATTATTTGTATTTGATCTTCAAATTTCTGTCCCATTAGGGAGACTGCTTTTGTTGGTTTTTGTTTGTTTTTCTAGCCTTAGCTACGAAACTCATGCAAGTTTAGAAGTGCTGCCTAATTCTAGTGTCCACCTGTTCATTTTTTTAATGTATACATTGGTTGCATGACAAAAAAGGTGGGTGGCTGTTCCTGCAGGAAATCAACAAGACAAATGCAGTTAGGAAGGAGTAATTCATAAACAAATAGCTTGGGGCAAGTACTTGTAATACAACATGCAAAACTTCCAGCAGCCTCTTAGCATTGCTCAAAACAACAAATTTCATAATAATAATAATTTTTCAGGGAAAGAAAGTAATTGCAAACAAATATGTTTTCATATATGAAAAAAAATCACTTGGAACAATCCCAATTTAATTTACCATTTCATCCAAATCTGACAAGCTTCCAATTTGCAAGTACAAAAATGTTACGTATCACGTAACATTGCATAAGTCAGGAATCACAAAAATGCTTTTTGCATACTACTTAAAAACTGAACTGCTTAAAAATATCCCAAGTTGCACAAGATCTTTTGATTAATTAAACTGAAAACCTCAGTTCAAGAGCCCAATAAGAACCCTCAATCAAATAATCAAAAATTTTGTCAGGAAAGAACATCATGAAAATCTAATTACGTACTTTTTAGTGATTAGTTTTAAGTAGGTAGGTATGACTGAGCAATAGAAAAAAGGCAAATGTAGTAAAGGAGGTGAACAAGACAGTGAAATACTGACAAAACCAACCCCTTTGCAGAGTATCTTCAGAAATTTGATGTCCTGACTTGATTATAGAATGTTTGAAATAAAGTTTGCTTCTTCCTCAGCTAAGCATTTATTATGGTGTAAACAAGTCATTTTCATTGTGATGTCTCTCTGTTAAATGTAACAGTAATGGCACATTTTACAAAATCTTCTGTTTAGCTTCTATGATGCAGTTTAAATATCTCCTTCCTTCTTCTCAAATACTGAATCTTTCTCATCACGCAGTTCTGCTAACCTTTGTTTTTAGTTATGAAACAAGCAGGCACATGAGGACTCCAAGGAGCAAAGCAGGTTTTGGGCGCTGCTATCTCACTGCACGCTAAGACAATCTGAACAAGAGCATGGTTAAAATGTTAATAGCTGACTGGAAACTTGTGTGACATTGTGGGGCCCCTTTGAGTGTGTTCTGTAAGTCAAAGACAGGAACTGTGAACTCCTGAATTCTGTTTTTGCACATGTTGACACAGCGTTCTTGGGCAAGCCACTTCAGCTGTCTATATCTCAGATACCCCATTTTCAAATGGACATAATAATACTTATCTTCTTCTGCCACACACTATGCCTCTAATTAAGTGCTTTCAAAGTTTGAGTGAATGTGTGTACAATATTATCCTTTAATCAAAGAGAATTCCACCCAGCCCTGTCTAGCAATTCGGTTTCTTTGGTCCCCGTGCTCAATCTAAGCCCCTCTATATTTGTCTTATGGCTTTCTGCAGTTAAGTTACCTGAGCATTTTTCTTCTAACATTATTTTTATGCTGATGGTAAAAAAAAAAAAAGGAAATGCAAATGTTCCACTAGCAGTATGGATTCCTGCAGAGTGGGAACCTGGGAAATTATTTCTTCAAAGCTCATCACAAACAACCTCTTTATATTTTGTCATAAGATAAATCATTTGTAGAAATCTAAGGGATTAATTATCAGCTAGAATAAATCAGCAGTTGCTTTAGTGAAATCACTAAGCTACAATGAATTATATAGGAGTAGGTGAAAGGTGATTCATGTCCGCTATACACAGACCAGAATCTGATTTCAATTACTCTGGTGGAAATCTCCATTCGCCACGTTATTTTGAGTGAAGTTTCCAGAATTACTCTGCATATCTACAGATACAGTGACAGGTTTTAAATTAGCTGCTGCCATTCAATAAACTGTGCCTGGAGTCAGAGCATATTCTCTGCTCAGCAGCAGCCGTAAAAGTAGCAACATTTTAGATCCTATATGGAAACAATAGACAGAACATCATGGTACCACTGAACAAATCCCTGTCACACATCCATCTCTAATGCATTGCAGAAATCCATCACTACCATTTCTAAGATGATGTGGTTGAACTACTATAAGTACAGAGGAGAGCAGGAAGGGTGATCAGCCATAGGAATTGGTTTCAATATGAGGACAGACTTGGATATTTTGGATATTTTAACTTGATGTAGAGACCATTGAAAGATCTGTAAAATCTTAAATAGAGAGTAAAAGGAGCACGAACAGTGATTAAGCTCTACTTCTTACAGTCCTAAAGTTAAGATGCACCCAAGTAAACTGTCAGGTCTGAAATGAAAGAGATTTTATTAATTCATTCATTTATTTTCATCCAGCTCATTGTGAAATGATTGCAAAAAGAATCCAAGGCATTAGGTGTGTAAGAGAGGCTTTAGGGGAATTTGTTGGGTAGTGGGGGCCACTGGGACTATGAAAGCAATGGTCAAGATACAGCTTCTAGGCTCAAGAAATCCAGGTAGGTGATATGCAGGGAGATGAGCACCAAAATTATTTTGGAGAACCACATTTCCATGACTAATTTCCCATGTGTACCAACACTTCCACACTGCTCAGAGAAACTGAGCTGGAGTTGATTCAGCACCACAAGCACACATGCAGAAAAATAAATAAACTACAATCTTCATATAAATAATATACACAATGCGTACACAGATGAAGGGTTCATGCAGGACGTGTAATTCACTGAACATCTCTCCGAGACATCAAGCCGATTTGAAACTAAGCATGAGCAGCCATTTTTTGATGAGCCAAAAATGGGGATTTGATTCAAAATATTCTAAAGTTAGCAGAAATAACTTAACTTGTTAACTTCAGCAAATTTCAGAACGTATGCTTTAGCAAACAGATTTTCCTTTCAGAATGGAAGAAGAAGAAAGGAGAAAAATACCCTCACAAAACCAGTGAAGAAGAGGTAGGCAGGTCCACTATGGGATCGTCCTTGCTATGGCTAAAAGGCGTAATCTCAGTTTAATTAATAAACCCTGCAATCACACTGAACTTAAGTCTTATGCTACAGTGGCCTTCCCAGGGCCTTCAGCAGGGCCTTCACAGTGCCAGTAATGCTTTCTCATGCAAGAGGGAAAACAGCCAGTATGGAGTCAAACACAGCTGATGATTGTGGTTTTTTGGTATTGTGATTACACAGGGACCTTAACACCTTGGTGATACTGTGGTAGACAGTGTATAAATATAACTGCTCCAAACAATTTACAAGCACGTGTAAATTAATTACATCTTCATGAAAGATGGTGAGTTTCGTGGTAATTGATATGTCACTCTCCTGATAATTGGCTCCCTGACTGTTTTACAAAGTAGCAGCATTTTTGTTTGGTTTTGAAGTGCTCACTCAAGAAAAACGTTGGCAGCAGACTTTCTCTTCAAGATTGAACAGCAGTCGCAAACTATTTCCTTTTTAAATATGAAAAAAAAAAAAAAAAAAAAAAGAAGGAAAAAAGAAAGTAAGCTGTAAGGAACAAATTCAGCTGAAGCCTTATGCAATACAATAATACAGTATCTCTAAAAATAAAACAACTTTCTGTTTAATTGCAGATCTTTGTCCTAAAAATGAAAAGCTATGCCAGCAGCTAAGAAAACAGCCAGTGTGAAGTAAAGACTTGCTATACGTCTGAGATAATTTGGAAGGAAATAAATTCATCAGTAGTTAACAACAACAAAAAAAGGTTGAAACTAAAAAAAACCCAAAACCTAACAAACAAAAACACACTTTACCGTACCAAAATGATTTTTCTATAGCTAAAAAAAACTATTTCGAAAAAGAGTAAAAAACTCTAATTTTAGTGAAAACTCTTTTCTTAACATTTTATTCATTCCAGTCACAAGTGGTATCCCATTAAAAAAGCCTAACATAGTAATGCTTCAACACAGAAATGCTGACGGTAAAGCTATAAAATGTGTATGTAGATCACACACAATATAAACAAAAAGGCACATTACACAGTAGTGCAAGCATTGCTCAGATAGCATCCCACTGATTCCATGGTTGTGTTCTGCCTCAGAATTTGCTGAAGAAATGAAGTGATAATGAGACTTTTGAAGCAAGCAAAGGAGTCACAGTTCAATCATTAACTTTCAAGTGATCAGCTTTCTCCTTCAGCCACAGGGTGGGGGCGCAGCTTTGGTGATGCTGATTTTTCCCTAACAGAATATTGTTATTTAACCTGCTAGGATCTTTTAGCTGATAGTCTTGCCACTTGTCCTAGGCAGAAAAGTCATTTGGTTTCAAAAAATACAGCGATGGGAGACACACTGACTAAAAAAAATGACAAAGCTATAGAGAATAGAATAAAAGGTTAAATATCACAAACTTGAAGTAAAAATAGTGGGTTTAGTTTAATCTGACCTGTTCTGAAGTCTTTGCTTCGCTGTCCTTGTCTCAGGCCTGTGCTGAGGTGCTCTTCCACATCCTATGGTGATCATACAGCTCCTATCTGTGCAAAACCCAGAATTATCTCCTGCTGTTCTCCAGGTTTTTCCCTCCAACTTCCTACAGTTAAGTATACATGAGCTTTCCAATACTTTTTGTACTGTTTTGAGCAATCGTGTTTCTGACTGACTTAGAGCGAAGGCAACATTTCTCACTGATAAGGTTGAAGAAATAAAGTGGTATTACAACACATCACGAGTCATGTTTATGGAGGTGCAAACTGCCCACCTTGACCTGAAACTACATCAGAAGGAGACCTGGGAAGCTGATAAATCATTATTACTTGATACAGACAGTGTCCACATCTAGGACTGAAAATATCTGATATTCCCTATGAAGCAGACATGAAGCCTGCTGCCACTATAACCTTAGCTGTAGAGCTGGGTTTTCATTTCATGCAATATGATACTCATGAAGATTAAATCAGTATTCAGGATGACAATTGTGTATGTTGAACTCCATCATTTTCTCTTAAATAGAAAACTTAATGCTTTGAAGACAGATATTAGTCATGACAGAAAAACATCACTGTCAAGTTAAAATGTCCTTAAAATACCCAAAGAGGTATTTTGTTTTAGCCTGAGGAAAATTATGATTTATTACATTATTTATGTTCATGTTTAAGGTAATAAAAAATCGTCTCTGTCTTTACACCACTTAAAGGTTCACATCATTATCTTTCTAAAAATTTCCTGTTGAAACATTTTTTCTACTTAATTCAAAAGCCTGGCAGCTTCTCAGTGCATAGTGCAGTGAAGACATCTGAGAGAATCTCCATTGATTTGAACCAAGGTAGGTTTCTGAGAGTCAGCAGGAAGAACGCTGTCTTAGAGGACTCTCTCTATCATCGTATGCAATTTATCCAGTCGACCTCTGCTTTTGCGCCTTTGTGCCTTGTGATAACTTTGTATAAGTAGTTGCAACAAACTTAAACAAAATACTTACGATTTCCAGCAACACTTACATTTCCCATATGTATTCTGCATTGGCATGGAATTTCTTATTTCTGCGTGTCTGTGTACATTTAGGCTTTCATATTCCAGTATGCATCTGTTCTGGAGTGGTGAGTTTGTGTATCAGCCCCTCAGTCCACCAGAGAGGAGGGAAATATATGGATTTGAGTGCATTTCTCTGTGTGTGCAAGTGTTTGTGGTGTGAATTCTGTGATTTTACAGTTTCGAATGAATCTGTGTGTATGTCTCTGTGCATTTGTGAACATTTCTGTGTGCACCACCTGAGTCTGTGTGTGAGTGTACCTGTTCTGGTGTGCCTGCTCACATCAGGTCACGTCCCATGAGGAGTCTGCGTGTATTTGGTGTGGGAGTGCACTGTGTGTGTGGTGTGGGCAAGAGTGGTGTGTGCTTTGGGTGTGCTGTTACTGCGGTGTGGTATGCCTGTGCTCAGGGTCTGTGTGTGAATAGCGTGGGGGTTGACGTAAATGTGTGATGTAGCTGTTGTTTGAGATGAGAAGGGTCTGAAGCACAAGTGATTATGAGGAGTGGCTGAGGGAGCCGGGATGGTTCAGTATGGAGAAGAGGAGGTTCAGAGGAGACCTCATCACTGTCTCAGTGTCTGGAAAGGAGATTGGAGTGGGGTGGGGGTCGATCTCTGCTCTCAGGTAAGTGATAGGAAGAGATGTGGCGGCCTCAAGTTGCACCAGGGAAGGTTTAGGTTCAAATTAGGAAAAATTTCTTCACAGAAGGAGTCGTGATACAGTGGCACAGACTCTGCAGAAGTGATGGAGTCACTGTCCCTAGAGGTGTTCAAGGACCACAGAGATGTGGCACTGGGGGACGTTGTTAGTGAGTGATGGTGGGGTGTGTTGGCTTGGACTCGGCGATGTTAGTGTTAGTGGTTAGTTGTTAGTAGATGTTAGTGGTCACCCTTCATGATTCTGTGATCCTAAGTGTAGAAGAATAGCGGTGTGTGGTGCGAGGGCTGTGTGTGAAAGGTTTGTGCGTGAGTGGGCTGTGTGCGAGCAGTGCGTGGGCTGAGGGGCGGTGCAGCGCAGGACGGCTGTGAGGTCGCGTTCCCGCCGCGCGGTGCCCGCGGATCCATCCCGCCCGCCGACCGACCCCCACTCGCGCTTTCCCCTCAGCCGCCCCCCGCCGCCGACCCGGTCGGGCCTCCAGAGGGGAGGGCTCCGCTGCCTTCGCCCGCCCCGTCCCGCCCTCCTCGCCCGCCTCTCGCTCCCCCTCACTCCCCCCTCCGCCGGGACTTCCCTTCCTCTCCTCATTCAGCGCCGTGCCGCTACCTCGGCATGTCCCGCAGCCGGGCTCCCTTCGGCGAGCGGCCCCAGTAGCGCCTCCGGCCGCGGGCGGGGCAGGGCCGAGGGGCCGGCGGGGGGCGCCGTTACGGGCGGGCACGGCGCGGTCATGGGGGGCTCCTGAGGCGGCCGAGGAGAGCAGCGGGAAAACGGAACGCCAGCATGGAGGCTCCGCCGCCTCCACCGCCGCCGGGCGCCCCCAGCGCCTCGGAGCCCGCGGGCTGCCCCAAGGACGCGGACCGCCAGCTGCGCCTCCGCCTCTGCGTCCTCAACGAGATCCTCAGCACCGAGAGGGACTACGTGGGGACCCTCCACTTCCTGCAGTCGGTGAGCAGCGGTGCGGGCGGGGGGAGCCCCTCGGGGGGGGCTGCGGGGCGGCCTCTCCGCGGGCGGCTCCGGAGAGCAACTTGTAGAAGTGCCCGCGGCCGGGCCGATCCGCGCGGGGCGAATCTCTTGTGCTGAGAGGCGGAGGGCGGGGGATGCCCGCGCCGTGACAGGGAGCGATCCGGGGATGCCTCCTCTTCGCGGAACGCCGCGTCCCTTTTGTTGTTGTTGCGAAGTTGTTCTACTCTTTGTTAAAAGCTCTGCCTTCGTAGCTTGTTATTTGTAAATAAATGTTAGATATGTGTCGCTTTAATGGTAAACGTAAACACGGGATCGGGCAGGGTGTGTCTGTGCATGTGGAGGCAATTACACCACCCTCCGAAAGGGCTGGTTCAGAAGTAAAGCTCCATCTGGATGTTTTCTTCTTCCTATAGAGATGTGAAATTCATCACCATCGCAGTCCTGCAGATAAACCCTGAGAGCCTGAAGTAAAAGTTGCCAGATAAGAGATATGCCTTAAAAAGAAAAGAGTAAAAGATTTGATTGCACAGAGATCGGTAATGAAAGCGAGGGAAGTCTGTGCAGAGATTTCCAAAAGATTGGTCAGGGCAGAAATTCGTTGTGGTGTTTTGCTAGATAAGTGCTAAAACCTGATTCCATCTAACGGGCTTCAACCCCGGGCTCTTTCTGAGTCGTCTTTCTGGCCATGTTTGTGTTTGTTTGTTATTTAAACCCTATTTGTCTTCAGTGTTCTTCAGAATCACCCAAGTGGCAAACTGTCTAGCATAAAAGACAAATGGAAAGGAAGTGGTTGCTTTAAGAACAGTCTCTACTTAAATCCTCCTTTTCTCTCAAGTAGTTGAACACAAAGTCTGTAATTTCAGAAAGCTTCCAATTAAAGTGTCAGTTGGCTTCATGTAAAATGAGGATTCTGTCTCGCTGTAAGGAGACTCTAAAAAAAGCTGTGAGTTGCAAAATGCCCTGTGCTATAGACAAAATAAAATAATAATAATAATAACAAAAACTCAGAAAACTCCTCTGTCCTAAGTACTGAATTTGAGATTTTGTCAACTACAGGCTGGAATGCAGACACGAGCCACGTGTGTTTTTAGCTTCACTTTCAGCAGCTATAAGCAGTCACAGTATTCATAAATGGGATTTACGTTGATTAGGGGAAAAAAAAAAATCGGAAGGAAACAAATCCCTAAATAAAAAAGTGTGTATTTGTATTTATCAATGTGGCAGTTTTCATGAGAGCAATAGTGGGTAATACACCTTAAGTGGTGGCAGGAGATCTGCGTTCTCAGGATGGTGTGCATGCAGCAGAAGCCCTTCCCACCCCATGGGTTGGCTGCAGTATTATCACCAGGGGTTGATTCTGATAGCGTCGCTTTACTCCCCCGTGGAGTTTCTGTTTCACTATTTATGTTTGAATAAAGCACTGAGGGATTGGTTCTTTCCTATCTCTAGGCCTTGGTTTAGAGGAGGATTCATAGACAGGGTTAACTTTAAGCGTGTGTTGAAAGTTCCTGTGCTCTCCTAAATAACAAGAAGTTTCTTAAATCGTTGACCTAGTTCTTGTAGGCTGAAACTCTATACAGCTGCATTCACACAACTGAATGGTATCGACACCATGGAAAAGAGAATGAAAACCCGCTGCAATTTGTAGAGATAAAAGGAGCAGTAGTGGGAAGAAATTTTCAAAGATAAAATTTGGAGTGAGAAATAATTCATGCATAGATGTGGTGAAAGGCCTTAACTTAGCACTTTCTACAGGGTACCACCAAGTGCTTTGCCCTGCCTCCCACAGCAGACAGAGGACACGACATGTGATGCATGGTGTCATCTATATGGTCACCGAAATTAGGGGCAGTTATAGGGCTAAAGTTTTGCCATATGACGCTAGCAAAAGAAATACTGTAGCTCTGGGATTCTGAATTCTCAAACCTACTTGTGCCTCACAAATTGAATTCACTTTACTCCCATTAGTTGTTTTGTTTCTTTTTGCCTGAGGAACTGCAGCTCCTGCCCCATGGATCCATTTCTTACCATTTCACATTCAGTGTGAGTAGCACTTATCCAGTGCAAAACAAATGTAAACTATTCCACTTTCTGGGCTATGATACCTAGTAAATGCTTCAATATGGTTGTGTGACATTAGTCTTTTTTTTTTTTTTTTTTATTTTTAATAGTATGAATTGAACTGAAATTGATTATTTTTCCAAATGTTGTGGAGCAATTTTTTGGCAGCAGTGGAGAAAAGACTGCAGTTCCTCCGTGTGGACAGCTGCAGTTCCAAATCTTATGGAAAGCAGTTCCTGTTGAACATGAGATAAAACTTGAGGGGTACAGGTTCCTCTGCTTGAGAAGACCTGATCACTTTGATAAATAGCAGAAGGCTGAATCTCACATCTTTCAATTGTCAAGAATGTGTTTTCTTTAAGTAGGATGGGACAGTTGTGCTTTAGAAAATGGTTAGGTGAGGGAGTTTGTGCTCCTTGTTAAATATTTGCTATTGAAGCTTCAATTCTCATTAAGTATTCTCAATAAACAATGTTTTAAAAAGCAAACAACTACATTCTATGGGTTTATTCACAGTGCTGAGCTTGCTTGCTAACAGAAGCTTCCATGTGTTCCCTAGTAATGCAAAAGAATCTCCTAAGTATCTGATGCTATGCATTTGCAAATAAATCAAAACAACTAAGAGTGTTTTTGTCCTTTTTACAAGACCATGTTAAAAGAAAGGTTTCTTTTTTCTTTCTGCATGCTTACAAGTCTTTCTTCCCTATGCAACAAAGGAGGGAGGTTCCCTGGGAACACAGGGACTCAGACTTTTATTTGCTTTTCGTAAAAGACTGTGGTCTTTATTTTTGCTTCCATGGATTTATCATGTGGATATTGTGAAAGTTACAGAACATGAGGTGCCCTTTTCTCACCATAAAAACAGTGTTAGACACCATGAAAAACATTTTGCTGTTGGTTTTTATACTTAGAAGTAAAAAGATTAGTAAAATTAGTCCAGATGTTTACCTATTTAAATAAAAATAATAATTTCTAGAATCTACTACCCCATACTTCTGGTAATTATCACAAGAGGAATTGTGTCTGGAACATTAGCTTACATGTCTCTCATAGCTACAGCTAAATGAGGTTATTCAATGCATTAGGTTTAATGTACCCCGCTCCTTTTCAATCTGCACATTGCTTGTGAAACTTTTTCACTGACTTGTGGACACAAGAAGGCAGTCCTGGTCAGTTTTGTTCCTGTTCAGTTTCTGTTACTCCTATGAGAAGTCGTTTTACAATATCATGTTTCGGAACTGTGGAGAAAATGAAATGCAGTAGATCTTTGCTGTGTTTTGTTCCAGATGTTGGCAGTTGAGGTGATCAGTTCCAAGGGATACAGCTATTTTTAAACAGAATCTTGGCTTTGTATTAGAAGGTAGTATGGTACAGGTATGGTACCCATGTGCATCATGTGATCTTCGTAGTTGCATTTTTTTGTAGTCTTAAGCCTCAAGGTGAAGCACTGTCATATTGAGAAAGGACAAACTGTTTTCTACCAGCCCACAGCTTGTGATCTGAAGTTGTTGTAAATATGCATGTGCTTCATGTCCTGTCTTATCTGCCATTTTGTTAGGCAGGTACGCTGCAGAAGAAATGCTGTGCAAGTCATGGAATTAATAGATAATACTGTAGATATGCTGGTATGTTGCTAACTTAATTTAAAACATCCTTATAAAGGCCCATCACACAGAGGGGTTTTTTAGAGCAGCAAGAAGAACTACAGGGAATGGATGAAAACATCCTGCTGCCAACGTCATTAGAGGACTGCTGATCAAATGAGAAACAAAGTAGAAAATTGTCTGAAGCTAAAGGAACTTGACTAAAAGTTCCTGATGGAGTAAGATAAACTTCAAAGAGATAAAGGCAAATAGTTCTGTTGTAAGTCTCTGAGATCATAAACCATAAGGATTTCAGATCTCCAGACTTCAAGATTCAATTAATCCTTTGCCTCCTTGCTGCCTCTTTGAACTCACTGCAATTCATGCAGATATGTTTACATCCTGTATATCATCTTGTAAACATTTCTTTTTTCTGTGGCAAAACTAAAACAGGTGATGATTTTGAGTGACCAGTCTGAGAGATGTTAAAGTGTCGGTTGGTGACATCGTTTTGCTGGCATGCTGAGGTGTAATGTTGGCACACTGCGGACTTAAGCTTACCTGTTGTCTGGGAATCTGTTCTTCCCCTTGTTGTACAGAGAAAGGTGCTGCAAAATTCCTTGAGGAAGAAAGAAAAGGTTTTGGTTAGTTTGCAGTGTTGTACAGCCATTCCACAGAACTGCGGTCAAATCTCTGATACTGACATTGCAATGATTAGAGACTGTTTTTCAAGTGGGGAGGTGCTTCACACACTTGTCGTCCTTTGTTTAAAGACACATTGGCTAGTGGATGCACAGCAGTTACATGTCAGTATTTAAAGGTTTGGCATAGCAGTTTCTTGGTGTCATCATATTAATTGCATGTGAAAGCACATTAACTGTAATGATCTAACACACTAGCTTGCAGTGTATTTTGTTGCATACGCTTTGTCTTTTTTTCTTTCTGCAGTCCTTTAATTTCAATGTATTCTTGGTTCTAACCTGCACATGCAGCTCCCACTGCTTCATCAGGTAATTGCAAGTATATGAAACCAAAAGATGCTCTGCCTCGTATACAAATATGGCTCTTTCATCTCTGAAGACAAACCACCGGCTCCTAAATTCTCTCTGAACGACTGAGTGTACTTTGCGATTGAGCAATCGCTGTGTTTGATGGAGGCATGAAAACAGCCTGAAAGTTGAGCTGTCCTTATCAGAGATCAAGCTGGATAACTAATTGTACCAGGATTATTTTTAGTTTTGAATATTTCTGCCATTTATTTTTATATGAAGATTGGAAGTTGTCTGCCATCTTATCTATTGTGTAAACGTTTTGTTAGGACACGTGCCATCAGATAAATTAACCCACATCCTACAGACTCAAAATATTTGTTATGCTCCCTTTTTTTGCTTGCTCTGTAGTTGTAATTGATCTACTATCTCTGGATTTTGCACTCCACCCATCTTGAAATATGATAAGCATCACTTTTTTTTTTCTCTTCATATTTCACAATCTTGTTTGCATCTGAGATTAGGCTGCTGATGCTCGGAGCAGCAAAGACCATTCGTCTCATCTGTGAGGTGTGGCTTCCTGTTCTGCCCCTGCTCTCTGCATGTTTTACCCTCAAGAGACACAGATACGCTCTGGTTCTAGGAGGTGAACGGTGTGATTGGGTGATGTTGTTCCTCTGCTATGAGACAGCGAAAAGAGCAGCTGGGTAGAAGGAGTTGTTTGAAAGAGATCTTAATGAACTTTGCTGTTCGGTTGTTTTAATTACTCAGATATGCTCACCTATGGCCAACTGTTATGGTTGCCTATGATCGAGATTTTCTGCTGTTAGGTCTTCACAACAGGAGATGTTTTTCTTTAAGGCCCAGTTCCTGACTCTTGCATATTGAGGAAGATGACAGCTTTAATTTTAAAGTGCAAGTTTGTATCCCTTGTGGTTGTAGAGTGTGAAGAACAACAGCAAACCATAGATGCTCATTAGTTATTAGGTATTCACGTTATGACTCAAATTGGGCTGGTAACTTATAGTAGAAGTTTTATTTTTCAGGTTGTGTTATGCAAAATCAGCTACTAAAGGCTGAAATGTGAGCAGATGAAAAAGTTCTTTTGCTCTGGGTACAAAGAGAACGTGAAGAAAACAGTCTATAGAAAGTGAAATAGAAGTGAAAAGCAGAAAAACAAAACAAAGCAAAGAAAGCTCTGAAAATATTTATTCATCTTAGGCTCAGAGAGAAGAAAGTCTCAGCTGGTGAAGCTTCAGAGATATGAGTGGTGGTATCAGGTTTTTTTGTAGCAGAGGATGTTGCTCATAATATTCTGCTCTAAATTAAGAGTTTTATTGTGGAGGGAAGGAGTATATAATGAAGCACTGCACCTTTTCCTTTGCTCTAATGAAGAGATTTTTTTTTCCTGTGCATTTTGCAATTTTCCCTTACATCCTATGGCAGTCATCTTTTGTGCCATTAGTATTCCTATTTCTACATATATTGGAGATAGGGATCTTTATAGCTTTTACTTTTCTGAAATGCCAGCAAATGAGAAGCTCTTTCCCTTCCCCAGCCTTTTTCACTGAAGCTTTACAAACCAAAGGTGTTAGGTGTGCAGCAGATTTGTGTATATGAAAGATGTTATTTTCACACTTTCGTCGAATATCGACAATGAAAAAACACCTATAAATCCCCTGTGTAGTTTCACCACTTTGCTGGCACACAGGTGAGAACTGAACCTTTCTCTTTGTTTCCTCACTGGGGCTTGGTGTTCATCTGACCCTTGTTATCCTTTATCTCTCTACTCTGGTCTTGTTACATCCTTCAGAATGCAGTGTTTGACCTGACTACGTCTTTCTTTCCTCTCAACTGCAGAGATGCCATCAATCAGCCTTTCTGCCATTTGTCCCTCCCTCTCACATTGGGGTGCCAGTTGTTGTCTGAACATGTGCCGTGATCTCTGGGGGAAGGGAGAGAGTGGCTGCCCTGTGCTTTCAGAACTCACTTGTAAAAGCAGTCTGGGAGCTGAATAAGTGTATGGGAAGGACAGAGATGCTGGGCTTCAGTAGAAAAGAGCACATGGATCAAAAAGTAAATCAAGAATCACAGACAGCCAAAAGAATTTGAGTAAATTGGTCTACATGTAGCTGAACACATGGCCGACTTTCAGAGGTTTTGGCTGATTTTAGCAGGAGGCAGACAGATACCCATTAATGCCGCTTGTTCATCCCTAAGCATGGGGGATGGTTTATCCCGATTCTTAGGTATCCTTCCTGTTAGAAACATTTTCCTAATGCCTACTGTAATATCTCATCTTTGTGGGGTTTTTTTCAGTGAGCACAGAGGCAGTCTCTTTCTCTTTTTATCAATCTCTCAAGTATTTCATGGCTTTTATTACATTTGTTTCAGTCTAGATTTAACTGTCAGACTTTTAAATTCTTTTCCCACAAACTATTTAAATTTACCTCAGATACTTTCTATTCTGTTTGGATTCTTTGCTAATCTATCTATTCATTTCTCAAACTCCAGTTCTCAAAACACAGGCACAAGACACAAGTCTCTAGCTGTGCTGAGTTCCTGTATTTGCTACAGTAGTATTATTATAGCAAGAAGCATTAAGAAAGGTTTGCCTCAATTTGTACTTGTATCTGAAAACAACACCTTGATCATACCAGTGACAGCAGCCAGGTGTCTGCAGAGAGGGTATATGGGAGCAGCTTGATATTTAGACTTCAGGGATGTGTTTTGGAAAGGCAACACTGAACCTTCCTTAGGGGGAAGAGTGATGTCCTGAAGCCAGCTTCCCTCTGCTCAGATCCTGGCCTTCCCAGAGGCTTCCTACACTGGAAAAGCATCTGAGGCTTGAAAAAAGAGCAGCTCCCGAGTGCTCTGTCTGCCTGCAGGCATCCAGATGAGTCCATGAAAGATGAAGCTGTCAAAAAATTACTTGTTTCTGTTGCCTGCATATTGTTTCTTTTAGGCATTTGCAAGAAAATATAAAGGAGTGCATGAGCATTTCCTTATTTCCAGATGCAAAATCACTTTTCTCCCTTTTCTATTTTCTTTCTCTCTCTCTTTTTTTTTTTTCTTTCCACCTCAAATTGGATCCTCAACCTGAAATGAGAGTTTTGTTGCTAAAGGTCTTGCAGTGCTCTAGTGGATTTTGAGACATAAATTGGTGTGTAAGTTTTGATTTAGGTGATGCTTGAAATCCCTGTGCAGTGGCAGTCTGCACTGGTGGCTGACAGAGAGAGTACTGGTGACCCACATCTGAAAAGCAGATCCATCATTACCTGCAAAGACTACCATTATTCTTATTATATTATTATTTGCATTAAGACAGGATTTAGTGACAAAGCCTTCCAGAAACCTAATTTGACCTCTTGGACCTTATTGGATGAAGCCTCTCCAGTGGCAAAGGCTTTCAAATCTCTTACACTTAATCTTCTTGCTTGAAGCTCTTGAAATTAGGAAAGTGAACTTCTCTACTTTGTGAAGATTTTTCATATGCAAGTAGCAATTGTCATGCTTACAGAAATCTGTCCTGTGCATAGAATCTTTGAAACTGTTCTCAATGATTGTCCCTCCTTGTTCTGTGACACCACCAAGATCCCTTTGGAGGAGTCTTTCAGCCAGATCCTTTTGTTTTGTGCTTTAGATGACCTGGTGAAAGAACACATAGTTCATTCACAGTTAATGCTCTTGTTTATTCCTATCCTCTTGGTATTGTGATGGGATTCTTAATTCAAATTTACAGAGCAGTATTTCGTTAAATGCCCTGAACTGACAGATGATTTCTTGATTAATGCCATCAGTAAAGTGGTACTGTTTCAGAGTGCATGAAGGCTGTTTGAATTGAGGACATAAGCAGTGGGGGTTGTACTTGTGGCACAGGATGGCTGCTATTTCTTCCTCTGGGGTGACTTTGATTCGTTCCCTTCCTTCCCCATCCTTCCCTTTTCATTTCTGTCTCAGTATTTGAAATTGTGTTTTCAACTTGTGTTGAAGCAACTGGTCCTACTTTTTCAAAGGAATAGAAACACCATTATCTCATCTATTTGGAAGTTCCCATTTCACAGTGGGAATGACTGCAGCATTCTCAGCCTTTAACAGCTAAAGGCAGAACAAAACAAAAAACAAAACAAAACTTGAAATGTGCAACAATGTTACTTCTTAATCAGCTACAGTCTTCACTGTGGTATAATGCAATTCATGCAGAGCTATCTCATACAGAATCTGAATGCCACCTTTTACTTTTGTGCTAATCTAACTGAGGTTTGGAATGGGGATTGCACCCAGAGTCTGTAAGACCTGAGGAAGATCTTGGGCTTAAATGTTGTTGCAGATAAAGACTATTGCTTGATTGTTTAGCCAGCCAAGCCTGATTCTGCACAGACAGTTGAGTCAAGCCACAGTGGACATTCAGATCTGCAGTGGACATTCAGATCTCTGGTAAACCTGTGCTGGCACAGACCCTCAGGGTGGATATCTGAACTAAAATGCCTGGCTCCCTTCTTTGCCATTCTATTGAAGCCATTCATCTGAAGAGGCCTCAGCTCCCTTTGAACTGTGTATCTCAAGGCTAGAGTAAGGGAAAAACGGTTCTGTGGGGAGAAAACAGTTCCTTCCCTCTTCCTAATGAGCCCTCCTCCTTAGAAGAATAACTGATTGCTTACACAGCTGATAGCCATATGTTAAGCCACAAGATAGTAATTGCCCAAAACTGAATGAGAGCTCTGATAGGACCCCACAAACCTAGTGGCAGAAAGGCAGATATTGGCCATTCCTGGCAACTTGTGGCGATGTGCCACAAACTGGATCGCAGTGCCACTCCTGGTGGTTCTGGCATCATAGGCACATTAATATCATACATTGCTGCATTGCAGAGAGGGTGATAGATTTTTAAGCGCTGATTATTTAAAGATCAGGGGGTTACTTGGATAATGGGACAGCAGATCTGAGTTTGAAGAAATTTTACGTTTTTTACATATGTATTGTTATTGCCATTGCAATCACTATTTCATAAAAGAATATTGGCCATACAAACAACACCTGGCTGAAACCCAGCTGACATCTCTTGATTCATTTGAGTAAGTTTTGTGAATACTTCATTCCAACTTTCACTTTTTACTTCTGGTTTTGCTTGTGGTCAGTTCTTGTGTCAGCAGGTTAATGTGTAGATTTCCAAACAGTTCAGCTTCTGTAAAGCAAAGCTGCTTTTTTTTTTTTTTTTAAATAAATTAGCTCTGTCTTTCAGTCATTAAAAACATTCAGATATGCTAGCTATCATTCAGATGGCTCACTAATACTTTCAGTTAAAAATAATAATTTTATAAAAAGAGCAAGCAATCTAATAGGCATGTTATTGATTATATGTTCCCAGTAGATTCATTAGTTATATAGTTGCCAGTGCTTAAGAGTTACAGCCAACCTTTTCAGGGCTCCTTTGAGTATATATTGGGATGTGCTTGTCTGTCTGTTTTGCGTGTGAAACTTGATGTGATTGGGCTGGGACTTGCCCAAATCGGGTTGCTGATTTAGTTGTGATGTTGCTGCCAGTGATACCAAGCATGTGTCCTTTCTGATGTGTGGGCAAACACCGATTGCTGGCAGGTCACACTGCTCATGCCTCCCCTGAGAGGGCCACTTGTGAAGAGAGAGGCCAGCACAGCCCTTTACAGCTGCTGCCCTGGCTGCTGAGATTGCCACCAAGGAGTGGTGCGTGTCTTTGTGGTGTGAACAAGTTATTAAGAAGCAGCTTTGAACTTGTGAGACCCATTTTACACCGGAACTGCTGGATGGCTGTCAGATGTTAACCACTTCTGTAGTTGATAAAGTGGGCTTAGATTTAATTCAGAAGTAATTTTTTAAAAAGTGTAATGACATCATCCTCATCTGCTTAAACGTTTGCTTATCTACAGAAGATCACTTAAGTGATAACACTTCTTCTGTCTTGGAAGTTTTCTCTGCTCCTGTGCCTGTCATCCTGGTGTGAGTAACTTGGAACAACCCATCGTAGGATTCATGAGGGAAATATGTGTCAAGGCAGAGGAATCATTAAAGGTTTCATTCAGGGATTATTTTGGAGGCTGAGGAAACCGACAATGAGAAGAGTTCCCTGATATTCAAAGCGTGGTGTGTAACTGGCGAGGGCCTTGCTTTGGGGACAGATGCCTGATAAGAATTTGCATTTTAGTGAGTTCTTATCTCAGATAGGTGGGCGGACTTCAGCTACACAGCAAAGTCTCTGGTCTCAAGGGACTTTCTGTCTAATCTGACAACTGCTTTGAATTCATCACCTTGCAGGGAGCCATTTGCTGTTAACCTCATCTCTGGGTGGCTAAGGAAGCCCCTTTCATTTTGTTTGAAGGGGCAGTAACAGAAGGCTGTAAAACTTCTGACCTGGTGAAATCTTTTGGACCCTGAAACCTGATTCTTAGGCAGAATCCGGGTTGTTGTGGGAACAATGGAGAAGCCTGACATGGATGTATATCAGTGGGCTGTGGACTATTTCATATGTAGGTCACAGTGGGGAAAGATACGGAGGCATAACTTTATCTTGATCTCGTTAGAACTGATCGGTGGTTAATGCCTCACATTGTTAAGCAGGAGACTTCGGCTACAGATGTAGTAAGGAAAGCAGTGCCAGGCTTCATCCTGCGGCCCTGAGGCCAGCTGCGTGTGTCTGGAACGGTCCTGTCTGACTGAGCTCTGCTCTTTTCGAAGCAGGATGGCTGCATTCAGAGTGCCCACTGAGAGCGGTCCCTGCCCATCCCAGTGTTGGCGCTGAGCCTGGGAATTGTTTGGGAGAGCAATGAGTGGTGGGCCCACAGGGTGCCAGGAGCTTTTCTGACATTCTTCTAACAGTATTCTGAGGCTCAGCCAGAATTCCAGCACTGTTAGCTTTAGGATAGATGTAGCCTGACCTCCCACCCTAGTCTGTGGCACGGTACTGGGGTAGAACAGTGGTCCTGTGGCAAGTGCTCTGTTGTTACGTGGAAGTTCCAGTTGCCAGGCCAGAGGTGTTGGAAATCCCTTCTGCCAGCTTTCCTTAGCTAGTTTATGTCACTACTGACTGTTGCTGTCATAGCCTGGTGTCTTTTGTTTTTTTGATCTGTGGAGAAGGGAAAAGAAGGAATGTGGCCTGAATGGGTGAGGGCTGCTTCAGGGCAATGCAAAGGGGAACCAGACAACAATTACCTAATTCTGAGCGTCATTACTGACAGTTGTGAGTTGAGACTAAAAGCACATTGGTCCTTCACACGAAGTGCTGCTTGCTCATTTCTGTTTTATTGTGGAAAATCAGAGGCTTCAAACGATAGTCACTGGACATTGACATATTAGTTTTATTGTCTCTTGTCCATCTGGATGCTGGTGGTTCTGTCTCTGTCCTGTCTCTGTCCTCTGGTGGCACTGTGCTCGGAAATCAGTGCAGATAGGAAGCAGTTGTTTGTGAGGAGAATGATGACAAGACACGGAAAAAAGGAAGAACAGCAGGGCAAGATTTCTGAAGAGAGCTGTAGAAGTGTGATAGCTACAAGCAGCCAGCTCTTAGAGGCACCACCCCTCAGTAGGAAAAGAAGTAATGAATATTGGAAAGAAACTTGTTCCCAGGATTTTGTTACTTTGTCATCTCTTGAAGCACTGTGTGTGCCAATATCCCTGCTGCAAATCGGTGTCTCCTTCTTTGCATTGTCATAAATGTTCTGTTTACATGTGTGAGGAAATGTTCTGAAAACTTGCTGGTGAGCAAATAATGATTTGGGAGCTGTTTGAGCCAAAGGTGATTTCTTTCAGAGAAATAGTTGAAAGGTGAGATTTGCCAGTTATGTTACTTAGACAAGACAAAAGCACCATTAAATGGTGCAAGGTACACAAAGTCCGGAGTATTTGGGGTTGCGGTACTTCTTTGTTTGCTGGACTTTTACTGAGCCAGACTTCCATCTTTGCTGTGTCTGAATTTCTAGTATTTTGTATCCAGACTTCTGGCCTTCACATTGCACCCGGATTCTTGGTTTACTATTACCTTGTTTTGCAGTGGATTGCAAAGCCTTTGCCCAAGGACAGATAAACTTACTATATATTTTTTTCTCTTCTGTGCACTCCTCCTTCTCTGTTCAGCACTCAGAAGCAGTATTTGCCAGAGTAAGTACATTTCTGAATTAGGAAGCAGGAGGAAAAGCATTTAGAAACAAAACTGAACCAATACAACTAATATGTAGTGAATCCTTTTGAAAAAACTGAAACAAGTATTGGTTCTGAGTGAATGGAAGAAGTCAAAAAGGACAGCAGTACTTCTAGTATTCAAGCAGTTCAGTGCAGACATATTAGATGACTTCATAGTCCTTCAGTATTTGCCAACCATGAAGTTTCAATAAATAAATCAGCTTTGGGCAGTTTCCATTACTATAAATTAAAAATTGTGTACAGTTTTTCTTATTACTTTAGTTTCTGGTCTTGGTTGGGTTTGTGTGTTTTGTATGGTTGTCAAAAGAGGCAAGACTTTCTTATTTACTCAGCAAAACATTCCCTGAAGAAATGCATGTTTTTGTCTCTTATTTGACTATTAAGCCTCTCTCACCTTAAATATTTGATATACTCTTCTGTATCTCAATTGTAACCTGGTGAACAGGTCAAGCCAGTGAAATTTTGCCCAGCAGATGGATTTACTGAAGTGGGATGGGAATTTTCTCTAGTTACTGAGTAGCAGAGAAAAAGGAAAAAAGAAAGAACAGTCTAGGACAATATTGTGTTATATTATGTCTAGTAGAGCATCTTTTGAGGATTCAGCTGTCTCTGCATGCTTCATCTTGCAGGATATTGAAGCCAGGAGGAGCTGAGGAAACCCAGCCTGTCCCAGCAGGTGCTTGCACCTTGCAGTATCAGCCTTTGGTGTACAGAATGTAAACATCACCAACGGCAAGGCACATCTGGGAACTTCACCCTGACCTATTTCCTTCTTCATTTAAAAACAGCTTAATATGCATCTTGACATAAAATAAAGCTAAAAAGAACAGCCAAGCCTTTGATTGGTTTTGTCCATTATACTGTGTATGCAGCATATACGTATGCATACAACATAGGAGATCCTTCTGCACAGTAGAGGTAAATGTATCTTTCTTGAGCAGTTGCACAAGAAAAGCCACAATATTTGGAAAGTAAAGTATGAATCAAAATTTTGCAGCACAAAACCAGAGGAACTGAAATTTGCAATCAGCAAGCAAGAATTAAAAGTGCAGAGGCAGCAGTTGCTGTGTCCAGGTGGTGTGTGTTTGGAGGCAAGGCTGCGTGACATAAGTTCTCTTTTAATGTGGTTCTGGGTGAGCTGCTGGGGTAGCATGGTATCAAAAAACAGCTTAACCCAGTGGAAAGAAAAGTTTCAGGCTGTTTTTTCTCCAGCATTAAAGAAGAAAATTTTGCTTTGAAGTACATTAAGAATACAAATCCTAGTCTGTGTTTATGCAACTCTTTTTCAGCTGTATTCCCTCAAAGTAGTAAATCTGGATATTGCAGATGGAGAAACTGAGGCACAGAAAGACAAAATGTATGGTCCAAAGGTTGTAGAGGAAGTAACTAAGAGCCAGCAGCTGAATGTCCTGTCTTCATTCATTACCTCCATTAGGAAGACACAGCAATAGATATCACGAAAGCTATATGTGACCTTTGTGGAAAAAGTGCAGCAGGAGTTTTAATTCTTTAATTCCATTTTCTGGCAACCAGCTGACATGTCTTTGGCAGTTAATGCTCAATGAATTGGTGTTGTTAGCTTGGTTCCAGGGGGACCGTTAGGTATAACCAGAAGCAGTACTGAAAGTCTCTGTTCACAGACCAAAAATCAATGTGTATAGATGGGTGCATCAGTAATTTTCCAGTTCTGGGAATACCAGTGCTAAATGCAAGAGACTGTGCTAGGAGAGTTTTCCTGCTGCAGCCCTCTGGTGCAAACGTAAGGTTGTTGAACATAAGCCTCAGCTCTTCAGGAACTGCCCGTCAGCAGCTTCCCATTGCTCTCACTGAGTAATAAGAATGTAAATAAAGAAGCTACTTTTATGTCTTAGAATTACTCAGTGCCAGTTGTCTGAACAGTTGTGCTTATTGTAGAATCTCAACAAGTGCAAGTGCAAACACTCAGACATCTGGTTGTTTCACGCTTGCCTGGTCTGCTTGTGTGTATGTTAGCTGCTCATCTCAATGCTATGCAAAACTACTTTATTAAGCAGTTGGTGCAAGACTGAGCTCTGTAATCAAGCCTATATTGAGCACAAAGGGTGTAAAAGACAGAAGTGAAGTGAAAATGTCAGTGGTTTGAATGTACTCCTCTTACTGTCCTTATGTTCACTGTGAAAGAGCAGCCTGTTCCGGGAAAGTACAACTGAGGCCAAGCTGAATCTGAGGGGAGATTTGGAAAAAGTTGAGTTATAACTGTTGCTATATAGAACACTTCACTCATGTGGCCTCCTTGTTCTTCTTGATTTTGGTGGGAGGCTGGAACTTCGGAGATACCACAGAAAAGAAGCTTCTTCTCATGCAGTTTTTAGCTTCAGGGTTTAGGCTTTAAAATAAGAATTGAGTTATTTAGTTGTTGAATCCTGAAACTCACTGCACAAACCCAGATTTGGATGCAGGAGGCTGTACTTGGGTATATTTTGGGTCTCTGCACAGTTCTGATCTTGCAAGGCTTCAGCTGCCTCCCTTTAGTTGATTTTGAAAATTTATCTTCAGTCAATGCTCTTGTTGGGTGTTGTCCTAATTCTCCTCATTTTAACAAAGACTTTTGTTCACCTCTGTTCAGCTCTGACTCAGTCAGAGACCACTGCTCCCTGCTTCAAACTAACGCAATGCCAAAGGGGAAACGCAATGCCAAAAATGTTATGCATCTCTGCATTTCAAGATGCTTTTAAGCCTTTTGAATAATATAACAATGAGTTTTTGAGACTTTTGATTATGAGAAGGAATAGAGGTACCTCTTTCCAAGGAGAGGTGAAAACATCATATTTTCAGCCTCTTTATCGCTATTGGAGCACACAAGTGATGGCCCTGAGGAGATGGATAAACAAAGGGCCTCTGGGGCACAGCAGAACACAGAATTAATGTGGATGCTTTAGGTTTATAACTTTGGAATTTCCTGGTTGTTGCAACCAATTGGAAATGCCAGGATAGCAATATACCACTATCCTACAATACCTATTTCACATTATTTTACAGGACAGTACACTGGAGCAGAGCAAACTGGTAGACCATCCATTCTCTTCCACTGCTTAGGGCTTTGACTTACATTTGTGGGCATGTTTATATGGGAGTGACTGTGACAGTTATCACCATGTCCTATTCCATGAATTCTGAAGGTATGAATGAATGTCTGAGATTTCCATCTCCAGTTTTTATAATCTACAGGTCAATGTGTAAATGCAGGTTTGAGTGCTGAGTTGTAGGAGACAGTGCTTTAGCAACAGATGCACATTCTGTGCAACCTTGTTTGATGCAGGTGTAACCTTCAGGAGAGGAAGGAACAGAATAGAGGACAAAAATGACGTCAGCCATCTCATTTAAATTGGCTTGTAAATGTGAGTCATAGCCGTTATCATAAGAATGTATTATTTAGCATTTTATGGATATCAGTAGAGTCATATTCCCAGTTGCTGAGAATTAAAAACTATTTTCCACATATACTCTAGATATAGTACACATTAGGAAAGTGGTGGAGAGGATACGTAGGGTCTTTGAAACAGTACTTTCCAGCTTTTCTGCTGGAGACCTGAGCTGGTGCTGTATACCCCTGGCTGGCCCAGAGCCATGTAGATATTGCTTTTGTTTGGACTCAGAGCAGTAGCTGTGAGGGCAGAAGAGCTCAGGCGTGGTGTTGCTTTATGGCTGCTTGTGTGTAGACCAAGCTTCTTCTTCCAGTGCCTCTTCCAGTATTGCACTGATGACCTGAGTCATCTACAATGAACCTCTGGCCATAAGAATAGAACTTGCTTTCTGGAAGAAGTATTAAATATGGATGATGTCTGAGTGACAGTTCCAAAGGAGGAAGAGAAACATGTGCTATCTTAATCTGCTTCTGTTTTCTAGGCTTGTACGTTTTTGTTTGCTGTGTAAGCAAGTTTCAGCTAAGCTGGTGTAATTGGTCTGAGACTGAGACTTTTGGGTGAAATAAGAAGACTTTTTCAGGCAGATTTCAGCTGTGGCACTAGGGAAAATCTCACAATCTTTTCCTTGCAAAGCTTCTTATTTAGATATTTCTTATATGTCCATTCTAATATGCATAAGTGTAATTTGGCTAAAAGAATTAATTCTATCTTCATTTATTATTATATAAATATATTTTCTAAACTTTTAAGCCAGCTTAAAGTTTAAAAATAATAAAGGTTTTCCCAGTGGTGACCAAACCAGGTAGATATGTAATCTACAGGAAGATTTGGAAACATGGTGCTTGGATCTCAAACTTCCTTGTCTTTCTGAGGCAGTTCTGATGCTGCCTTTAGAAACTTCTGGGTAGAATGTGCAGTGCCATTCACTGGGAATTTCCCTTAGTTTAGACATCCAGCATCTTTTCCATTATCGATTTTAGTATGAGTCTTTGTAGTGTCATGGTTCTGGACATGCCTCTCCAAAGGAATAATCTGCCTTGGAGTACATCTAAGAAAAAGTTTGATGCTACATGATTGCCTTAACAGCACCCTTCTGAAAGCTGGGGAATTTTCTTTTTTCTTTGCCTGATGATGCAGCCCTTTTGTCACTTTATCCTTTGTACTTCTTGGTGGGGTTATTCTGTTTGTAGCAGCAAGGGAGAAGGAAGGAATGATATTTATCAATTCCAGATTAATTTCAAACATTAAGTTCTGATATGCAATGAAATCCTGTGGCATTTTCTCTCCCCAAATTTTTCTTCAGTCAGCGCTGAAGGATGTCCTACATGAGATGCTCAGTGTTGGGCATACCAGTACTTCGTGCCCAATGAAGAAGTTCTTACTGGTTTTAGGCAGAATGTAATTCAGGAGAGAGATGGAGAATAACCATGAAATGCCATTTCTCTGCATGCTCTGTCTCTGGTAGAGATATAGGGGATATTTTTTATGAGACAGAGCAATATAAAAGTTTTTCAGCTCAGAGACCATCAAGTAGTCCAGAACTTGAGCAAAGTAGTGATGTAAAGGTCTCCTGTTTGGGAAAACTGAAAAGTTTTTAATTTTTAGCAAATTTTTAGAGCTACAAGGCAGGAATTTCCTGCCTCAGTATTTTTTTGTTATTTTTAGTGTTACTTGCATAAACCCTGCTTATTCCTGTGTTCGTTTGTCTTCACTATTCATTCACTAGTGTCTCTGGTACTGATTTTAACCCTTAAGATGAGGAATAGAAGAGTGTAAACTGCTGACAAGTATCTGGTTTTTTTCTTTTTCTGTAAAGCTCTCAGTATTTATGTTTAAAAGGCTATAAAGAAGATGGCAAAGGAGCAGATTAGAAAAGAAAGATTTTCAAAATATATTTCAGATTCAGCTATAGTCTGTATATATGTGCAAACTGACTCTTGCAGGCAGTGTTACCAAAGCAAGAGTGGTGATATTTAAAAAACATTTCTGAAGTGCTTTCCTTTGCAGTGAGTGGTGAGAGCACAGAAGAAGGGGGATGGGGTTCAGGTAGGCTTGTACCAGCTCAGTGAGGGGTGTCACATACAAATAGGGGCCCACAAAGTGCAGCAGGAAGGTGCTTACCCAGTAAACTGCCCCAAATGAGTAAAAGATGAGGCTTAGTAGGAGTACCTAAGTGTCTTTTTGCCAGTAAACCATTGCTAGTTTGGAGCAGTTTCAATTTTAACACCACAAAATAAATGTTTGTTTTCTGTTTCTAGAGCTTATGGTAGAATAGTTCCTCCTACACCATATATATTCTTTCTCCAATTATTAATGTGATGTACCTTCTAGCTGTGATGACATTCTGGGATTCATGCTTGTTGGTAATGAATTCCTGGCTATTACTGATGCAAATGGAATCTTGATGAGTTTACATAGCAGTCATATCTCCAAGTGCATAATGCACTGATGTGTGGTACCAACTGTTAAAGCATGCATGAGCTGGAAATCTTTATGGACTCTGCATCGCATTATGGAGGACATTCATGCATAAAGAGAGTGATGCTAAATATTAGATGATGCTGCTCATCTTCAGTAGCTCATTGCTCCCAACAGAGCCAAGAGTAGGCACAGAAAGGCACAGGCACACCAGAAAAGCAGGAATAAGAAGGAATTATTGAGGAGAGAAGAAAGGCTATGTAATCCAATCAGCAGACTCCAGGAATTGAGATTTGCTGGTTTTTATACAAGCAAAAGAAGTGCTGTTTACATGTGGAAAAAAACCTGAAATGTCATTTATCTTACTTATTTCTTTATAACCTTTCCCGTATGCAAACTGAACTTGTATACAATAACATGGCTCATATGAATTTCCCTGTTTGGATTTGCCACCTAGAATGTACTGCTTGGACACCTTGCTCTGGCAGATGCAGTCTTGGCTCTGCTGCTTAGAAAATGAGCACGATGATCACAGCATTTGCAGAATAAACAGCTGAATACCGTCATCCGTTTTTTGTTTATCTGCTTTTGTGGCTGACATAATCATCATATACAAGGACAGGGAAGGCTGTGGGAGACAATGCAGACATGGGAAACAGAGTAGTCAGCTATAATAGCTGAATCCAGGAAAGTTCTTTCACTTAACTTAATGCTTAACTTTATCCTGCTGTTAAACATCAGGCGCAAGTACGGAATTCTCATACTTGTACAGCTAAAACACAAAGAATTCCTAAATTCTTAATTCAATTATTGAAGTTCTGATTAAGGGAGTATAATCCTTTGTGCATCTATTTGCTGATAGCAGTGGCTTAAATTGCAGTGGCTGAAAAAAAGATTAAAGAAATGAGGAGATAGTTTCTAAAAGTCAGGCTAGTGAAGCAGCAAAATAGATAGAAAAGGAATGTTGTGAAGTGTCCAAAACTAATTACTGAGAATAAACCAGGCAGACTGCTGATGGAAGTGTAATAGATTCTGTGTTCCTGCTTGGGGAAGGGTTAGGGTGGCATTTTGATCTTTTCTAGTCCTGTTCTTCTCCCTTCTTTAAGCAGTGGAGAGGAATAGGTCAAATGCATTCATTTATTACTTTTAGGCAGCTTCACTTTCTATTTTATCTTGCCTTACTCTGTGTATTCATAACCCTTACCGTTTGTTTTCATGGGAAGTTGTGAAGTCTCTTCAATCCACCTGCAGGAACAATTAGGGGCTTTAGCCCCACGTGCCCCTTTGGTGCCTTGAGCTAAGCTGCCTGATGAGTATGGGAGTAGCTCTCACAAACTTGCTAGGCAGTGGTAACCAACTGGTAGGGTTCTGTTCTCTCTTGCCTGTTTCCTGAGTCTTGTTCCTCACTTGTTCCAAACCTATCATTTCAGGTTGTTACCAGCACAGTTCTTTGTAAGCAGAGATGGCTTGCGTTACCAGAGATTTGCAAACAGCATCCAGTTAAGTGGTGCTCCTTCTGTTCAGTTAGATCACTTAAGATTGTGTTTTGTTCTTACGTGTTGAGAGGTTAGCACAATGGCTGCTTGCATCTAGCTACCAGGGCGCCTAAAAGAGAAAATTATTTGTGTGTCTAACAGCTTTCATCACACTCAGTCATTCCAAGGCAGACTATGCAAGCACTTTGCAAGTATTCTCATTTAAAACCTGGAAAGAGACCTGAAAAAATGTGGAAAGAGGTTTTGAGTCAGGTGCTGACAGAAGAATCTCCATTTCTGGTTGCTTGACTCCTGATACACTCGTGGAAATGGAACTCTGTATGTTTCTGTAAATAAGTAAAATCATTGGGTTCCATTAAGGAATTTTCTCTTTAACAGCGTGCAAATTTCTGGCCAGTCACTTAGATGAAAAGAGCAACAACGTGTTGTGTTTGTCTGGAAGCTCAGAGTTATAAATAACTGGTCCATTTTCAATTGAACCTTCAAAACCTTGTTTTAAATCCATCTGGAGGATCTAGATGTTGTAGGGTCAGCTTTCCCTACGTACCTGGCTCTGCTCTCTGCTCAGAGGAGCAACATAACAGGATGGAGGTTTGCTGTGTGAACAAGAGAATTTTGCCCACTGTTCCTAAGTTACAATTTGGCTTCAGAACATGGTGGCCTCACCTTCTTTCAGTGTTCTTGGCATCCATCTGCCTCATTTCCAGTCATCTTTGTCCTGGCTGGTTCCATTTTGCTGTGGAGTGGCTTCCTTGCACCACTTCCTTAGTGGTACAGCTGTGTTTTTTGTTCCTGTAGACAGCATTTTCCCCTTAGCACTCTTGCCTCTCAGCCTGATATTCCCACACTTTATAAATACGCTTGCAGTGGTGCCATAAGTTGTCCCTCCTTATTTATGGATAGAGTAGCAAATTTGATCCAGATGGTGCTGTTTTCTAAAGCCTGCTTCTGAAATCTGTTTGCAGGATAAGATCTGCTTGAGCATATGCCCAATCAGCTGTTTTTAGGAGATCTTTCAGGACTCCCAGTGATTTTTGCCTTATCCAAGTTGTGATTCCTTACATACCTTGAATCAGTGGGATTACATCCTTTTTTGTCTGCTGCAGCAGCCCAGGCAGACTCTAAAAGCTGCTTAGATTTAATTGTTATTTTGACATAATCATTTCCAAGAGACTTTGTGCTCTTTGAGCTTAATGAGAACAAAATATTATTTTATGATACGTAGTAAAATGACTATTAATTATACCATTTGTAATAATTACTAGCTTTGTACCAAAAGATGTTTGACAGTAATTCTGACTAGAATAAGGAATATAATTTCTCAGAATACATAGCCAAGGATGCCAGCCACATTTAGTGGCAATGTGCTGACTGTGTGTTCGTGTTGCCCAAGACCACTCTTGCATGCTGTCCTTCTTGTGGACTTTATCTCCTATTAGTCATGTTGCCTCTTCTCCCTCTTTCTCTCTTTATGTGATTACGTTCCTTTGTTGTGAAAACTGAAAGAATATCACCTGTGGGGTGGCCAGAGCAAGTTTTCTCAGGCACGCAATTCATCTCAGAAGGCCTTGAGGAAGTTTGTTTTACAAGGTTGAATCTGTGGAGAGCAGAATAAGAAAGCACAGTTGTACAGCAGAGGTCTGTGATGAAGTCAGTTGAAGCTCGTGTTTCAGTCAGATTCAGTTCAGCCTGTGGAGAGAATGTACAAGAACCTGTCAGAAGCAAGTTTGCTTCTTTGTGAGCATAACGCCATTGTCCTGAGATTTCAAATCACACTGAGTGTGTTGCAAAAAAGACTTGCAAAACTGAGATCTTTCGCTGCTGCCTTCCACAAATTGAGGGTCGGGGATCTCAGCAAAACCTGCTTTGGGGTGTCAGTGCCACCCTGCACAAGCCTCTTTCAGGTGGCCTCCAGCTGCTGTTGACAACTAGTGAGGTTACAGGCTTTTGTGTGTAGAACTGTTGAGGCAATTCAACTTCTCCATTTCAGTGGGGATATAAAATCTCAACAGTGAGTTAAGTGCTCTGGAAAAGCAAGATCAGAGCCTTCTCTTGCCATAGAAGAGCAGATCTACGCACTGGCATAACAACAGTTTGATAGTTGTTTCGATAGCCCTCCAGATGCTTGAAGGAGTTTCACTTTGCTTTTTGTCATGGCTCCTCCATGGAAGCATTGGTCCATCAGTGCCGTGCTGGAACTAGCTACTCTGAGGTCACTCTAACTGGACAAACAGGCATAGGGTAAGCTGTGAAGAGTCATAAAAACATCGGGAACACTCTCAGGCACAAGATGTGAACTTATAGCACAGAATGTACAGATTAAGCTGCCTTCCAGTGTTACTCTATTATATTACAGCTCTGCAGAGATCAACTCTACCGCTCCAAGTCATTTTCGTGTTAGTGGAGTGCTGAGGTAGATGATTAAAAATACAGTGATGTCCTTTTCTTCTATCTTGTGCAGTGTACTGCTAAGCAAACTCTAGAAATGTTTGCTTTAAATCACCTAAGTACCCAAAATCGGGATGAGTTTTCTAATTCCATGTCAATATTGGCTCAAGCAACCACATGAAAAATATGGACAACTGTTTTCTCACAGCAGAACACTCAGTATTGTACTGACCCTCGCTGAGAAGGCCTCCTATCTTCTGCACTGCTTTACAACTAATCAAAATAAAGCATAAAAATAAAAGCTTTTTTGATTATGTTCTCAAATGAGATTATTAACCAGACTTAGTTATAGCTCTTATCATTTTTATTGCTGTTACCAGGGAAGTCATATGTAGTTTCTGCATGTGGTACCTTCCCCTTCTGAGCTGCTGGGGTCTGGGGGATGAGAAAGGGAGATAGAAGGGAATCAGTCGGAGTTTGCCAATGGCACAAATGGTGAATAAGTTGTCTTAATTCCATAGTTTTGCAGATGTTCCTTTCAGGACCTTCAGAAACCAAGAATGAATTCCTTCCTCACCCAAAGCCTTTTTTATTTTTCAAATATTTTTTTCTGTGTTGAAAGAATACTGTGAGTAGTACCTTTTCTGATTACTGTTTGAGCTTCTCTAGATCCAGCGTTATTGGTGGGAAAAATGTCTCATTCCAGATTTAACAGGGAGCTTATATTGGGTGACCATTCCAAACTCTGGCAGATGATGGTTGGGAATCCTTTCTAATCCTTGAGCCTACAGTGATGTATCCTCTGATGCTTAGCAGAAACAAGAGTCTAGAGTTTCAGATGCTGGAAGCTAGTCTGGGCATCCTGATCTTACAGAGGTCAAATAAGTTTTGTTACTTGTGGGTTCTAAGTTATGCAAGCAGGTTCTCTTCCTGCCCTTACAGTAGAGCAGTAGATGGATTAAACCAGGCAACTTGCAGCAGGTGTGAGTACTTGCTTCTGTCAAACAGGACATTAACTGTTATACAGAGTGGTTATGGAGAGTACTTAGTTATCAACCGTAATATACTTTCATACTGTTGGAAGTCCTGCAGGAGGATGAGTTGTAACATCAGTGTTATGATTTTTATGAGCCAGAGGTGCAGTGAACAGGGATCATCCTGTGCAGAACGACAGTGAGAAAGAGCGGTGCAATGGTAAAATCCATGTATACCATAAAATTGCCTTTTTTGTGTGCTCCCAGGTGAATTCTTAGCTAAGGGCATCAATTTTTGCATAAAATCAAGTCCTTGTAGCTGGTGGGAGAGCTTGAAAATGGAACATGGAAGAAAGGTGAAATTATGGTGAACATATGGCATAATTAACTAATCAGATCTGTAGATTTGTGTCAGGTTTTGCTAGACATTAGTTGTTGTTTGACTGTGGCATTTGCTTTTGGCACCAGATTTTCTCTTTTTGATGCAGCAAGTAAAATGTGTTGAGTCCATCATGTGCTCAGGGTCCCGTCACACGGACACCTGTTGCAGTGTTTAGTTCCCCTTTTTTTTTTTTTTTTTAACAGCACAGACTGATGTTAAATCAGCGCAATGCCCTGAGTGTTGCATCACTGTATCCACAGTTCAGATCTCAATGAGGCAACAGGTGTGCACTGTTCATCTCTTTTTTTAATTTTTTACTCTCTTCAATGACTTGGCATATGTTAGACATAGATGTGTAGGGAATGTGTCGCTCTTCTTTTTGCTTCTCCATAGTTCTCTATTTAAAAGGTTGCAGCTTATATATTTTCCTTTGAAACTCACTGCACAAAACTTACTGCACTACACGTGCAGCACAAAGGCTCTCTCACCTTTGCAGAGGTTGTGATCACTGATGCACTGTTCGGGTGCACTAACGTGAAGCACTCTGCCCGCGTGTTCAGCGTGAAGAGCAGCAGTGGGTTTGATGTGCTCTGCCACAGCCTTTGCTGCAGACAGGGAATTCCTGGAGGAGCCTGGGAGCTCTTTTGGGAACAGGTGTGGGTGCTCAGGAGTTCTGCCTTCCCTTCTCTGCATGCATTGAGTAGCATGAATTTGATTTATAGGGTAAGACAGAAAGAAATGTAGGTTGGGAAAGTGAATGGGGAAAAGTAAAACTGGAGAGGAGAGAGGGGGAGGGGAGAAGTGGCCAAGTGAAAGGGAAATGGGGAGAGACAGACAAGACAGAGAAAGAACTGTTTCCCCTTTTATGAGGAAAAGAAGCCTTCAAATCAAGATGACTTAGTTCAGCTGTGCAGGCCTCTTAATACCCATGAACTTGCAATTAAATGCGGAAGTGGCAAACAAGAGACAAGCTAAAAGAAGATATTGTTAAATACTCAGCATTGGATACAGGGGGAAACTCAGAGAAAGGACAGAGCCCAAGCCATGAATAAGCACTCAGTTTCCTGGTCTTTTGCTGCTGGTGGGAGGGGTGCTGGAGGTGCTGGAGGCCTCAACCATTCAGAAACACTGCAGTGGCAGAGGGCTTTTGTCCTTCTCCCCTGGACACTGCCACAAAGAGAGGTTTTATTCAATTTCATCGTGCTGAGTCGACAGGCCCCTTTCTGCTGAGCCGAGGGTGTCTTCCCCAGGCCAGATTCTCAGAGAGCTTCGCACTGAGGCTCTGTGAACCTCAATTGATGTCTGGCTTGGAAGTGCATTGTTTGCTGCCTGAATTTTTCTTGATGTTTTGACTAGATAACCTCAATTGGTTCTTATTCTGCTCTGAAAAATAAAATGTGCTCAGTTTTTCCTGGGTTGTTTTAAAGTAATGAGACACCCAAAAGGAACTGGATCTGTCGCTTTGTGGACTGAACAGGAAGTTCTCAAGTCTTTGTTTTCTTTGGAGTTACAGGGTAAAAGCTCACCTGCTCACCTGATGATGGCTTGCATATAACTGTGTGTTTTTCAAGTAGCATCTGCTAGGTTGGCAAGAGGTAATCTCTACTTATTCCTGCAAATCTATTTTACCCCTTGCTTCTGTCCTGAAAATGAACTTTTGCAGCTAAAAAAATCAGTAAAACTTGTGAAGCTTTTGGATTCTTTACATTGGAAGATGCTGTGGTTGTTTTAAAAGGGCCTGGGAGCCTGCCTGAGAGGGGAACTTTGGGGATACCCCAGAATACTCTGTGACTATGGAGCAGATAGGCCAAGTACAAGATTTAACACACTTTTAATGCAGATGTATGCTAAAGGATGTGGTCTGATCCATTAGTCTGAGTACAGACAACAGAGACCTATTTGTAGCTTTGCTGCTACATAGATGTGCAATTTCCATCATTTCATTTATCTGCAACTGTAGTTTGCAGAGCAACTGTAATTGCACCATCGGGAGCTTAATCTTGATGTGCTTTTATCCAGAACTTGTCCATACACACAAGTCAAAGTTAAGAAATGATACCAGTGGGGAGAATATGTGTTGCCTCACTGAGGAAGACAGGAATCTTCTGTTCCTCCTTACTGTGTGCAAGTCACTAGGAAATTGGATGTATGTTGTGTATAGTGCTAAGTTTTTTATGTCTCTAAGTTGAGCACTCTGAGGTGGATTGAAATCCACCACTCATGTTTATAAGATTTTTGATTGCATTCAGTAGTCATTAGTGAATGGGAGAACCTGTTTGTTTATTTATTGTTATTATTACTGGAAAACTGATGTGCTGAATAGTGACCACCACCTTCAGGAGTAAGAGGCCATGGTCTAGGAAAATGATTCTGGGTTACCTGCTAAGCACCAGCACAAGGCTGGGATCTTGCAAGTAGAAGGAAGTGATTTGTGATTTCTAAGACTTCAGCCCCAACTTAGTGCTTGCCATGGAGGATTGTATAAGAACAGATGAGGTTCCATTGAAGAAGATTGTTACTGAGGCTTGAAAAAAAAAAATCCAGTGTGTTGTGCTGAAAAGGTCTGCTTCACATCTTTCGGGGATCTGTTGGATTCTCAGAGCTTGGATTTTCTGTCCTATAATAGAGAAATAGACAGGTCAAGGCTGCCACATTTGCCCCACTGAAAGTGTACGTTCTGGGTTCATGAATCTGTGGTAAGCATCTGAGATGCTCATGTATTAAAGATGTTTCTGTAAACTAGGTTTTTGGGTTTTTTATTACTCTAAGGACTGAAGCTCTATTCAGATTATAGCACATGATTTAAACTGAAGTGTGTCTATTATTAATAGCTACTAAGATGTGCCCCAGCTTGCAGAGAATGAAAGTAGGTCAATCAGACTCCTTCAGAGCATTACAACTCCACACCAGTTTGCTTGAGCACATGAAGAGGTGCTGAGGGAAGCCCTTGAATGGGGTGATTATTTTGATAGCCTTTATGACTGGTACTCTGACAACATTCTGCCAAGTTCTTCTCCAGAGGCCATGTATGTTTTCTTTGTTTGCTTGAAATTATTTAGGAGGTTATTTTACATCCTTCACTCTTAGAGGGTTGGATTCAAGAGGCTGACCTACGTTGATGCTGCTATGGAAAGGACAACGAGCAATTTGTCCTGCTTTCATTTTGCACGGAAGAGATCCAGAAAGCTGCTGCAAAGCTAGTAGTTCTTTTTGTTATTGCAGTGCTGTGTGGATTAGGCATTGTTATAAAGGAGACATTTGGCTGCCTATACCCGCTTGACAAATACAAATTATACAAATTGTCTCTATGATGTAAATGTTAAATACCTCTGTTGTGTTTACAACTCCTCCATTTAGTATACTTGCTTTGGGTAACATACTGCACTGCCCGCAGTCAACTATGGATTCCTATAGATTCCAGACATCTGGTAGAACCAGAACTGGATTTGATTCTGTGCCCAGCACACTTTGCCTCCCACGTAATGCCTTCTCTTGATGCCAGAGGTTCACCCAGTGGTTTTAGAGAGCATGGCTAAGAAAATGTGTTGAATAAACCATGAAGTAATTGGAAGTCTGGGGATGGCATGCAGTCTTGAGCATAAGTACCCCAAACTGTTACGTGTTACTAATGAGAGATCACTACTGTCTGCTGTCTCCCCCTAATTTTGTTGTCTTGCCACCACCATCAGGATTTCTCACGTGTTTTGCAAGACCTGGTTGTATTCATAGCATTGGCAGCTGTTCTCAGTGAGCAGAAATGAATCCTAATTTATGATTTTGAAATACTACTTCTTAAATTCTCTTGGCCATAAGTGAAAGTCTGAATACTTAATTTCTAAAGTTTGTTTATTTTTAAAGCAGAAAGCAATCTGCACTAATGTTAGGGTATATCCCAGAATCATATTTTGTATAAGTAAGTAGAAGAGTGAAATTCTGCTACAGTCTTTGCAGAGCATTACTTTTGCTTCGTCACCTCATTTTTTGGGCTTCTTAAATATGTACACTGAAGTTTTGTCAAAGGTGGAAATGATGTACAGATAAAAATGAATAGGCTAGGTTGAAACAGTTCTGCTGACCCGAGTCTGCTTGGAGGCTTTGAAATGCAAGACCTGGGGACTTTGGACCATCCCACCTCTCTAACGTTTCCAATTGCTCTTTCACAATGAAGCTGCAGTGTCTGGGTATGTGAGAGGGAGTAATCTGAATACTCACAGCAGAAGAGCAAGTCTTGTTGGAACAGCAGCAGAGGGGAAGAGTGGAAGCGGGGGAGGAGCCAAGGAGGATGATCTGTGAGCCTGCTAGAATTCCCTTTCTTTAGGGACATATGGTCTGTTGGGTAAGGATGCAGTTTGTGCCAGTCGAGTGTGCAGTGCAGTAGTCAGGAATGCAAGCTGCTCTTTAAAACAGCTTTGTGCATCCTACCATGTATTCTCTCTCTTATCCTGAGGTGTTCAGCCCTGCACAAACAGATTAGCTCCAGTGCCATCCTAGGAGAGCTTCAGCAGTTGAGGGCAGGATTCAGCCACAGACGGTTCAGGTTTTGCACTGGGCAAGCAACGGAAGACAGACTTTTTTTTTCCTTTTATTTTCTTTCTCTTTTTGACTGGAGAAACCCAACAAATAGATAATATTTCAGGTCTGCAAAAGAACTGGGTTGGTCATCAGGGAACAGGATGTGTCTTAAGGACACACTATCAGTATACACTTACTGCTTGTAATGAACACTGTGAAACTTGGAGGGAATAAGATAAAGCAGCCCTGCAAACTGGGACTGTTTGTGTCTCCCAACTTTTGTTTGTGGTTAGGGAAAGCATCGTTGGGAATTTGACTCAGAGTAGTTCATCTCTCCCATCTTTTAGCTCTCAGTACTCCTGGCTAATATGATGACTTGGCTCTTCTGCAAAGATTACTGTCTAAGGAAAGAAGTGTCTGTTTATAATTTTTCTTTCCTCTCTGTTTTCAAGCGTATGGAAAAAATGTGGGATAAACTATGTTGAATAAATTTGCTTTCCATTGTCATCTCCATGATTTAATCACAGGCTACGGGGGCTGCATTGTGCTTTGCAGGCATGAACATTTTGTCTCATGAGGCCTCTCAGGCTGCTGCATGAGTTGTCTTTGCTGCCTGAAACAAATCCCTGGAAAGGATTATCGCCCTGTGGCAGGCAGCCACTGGAGTGTTTCTTAAAATGCCCAATTCCAGTCGCTAGTTGTACTTCTGTTACTGTGACTTTGCTCTGTGCATGGGAAGGAATGGCTATTATTTGCTGAAGAGGAGCTTTCAAGCAGTTGCCATGATGAACAGCACAGCTCTTATTAAAGACAGACTGTAGCTGGCTCACATATGGCAATCCTAGAGGCAGTGAGCAAGGGCACCAAGATCTTCCTAATCCTTGTGCAGGATGCAGGCACAGCCCATTCTCCTAAGCACTTGGGACTGACAGTACTAGCTCAAAGTACAAGATGAAAATAGCATGAATGAAGCTGCTGGCTCACTGTGGAAAGGAGCTTTTCTTCCTGCAGGACTATGGCTAAAGACAAGTTCATTTTGTCTTGCTTTTGTCCTACTCTCACATCTTTCAGTGCTGCTTCTGTGATGGCAGGGCTCATCTTCCTCACTCGTTGTGCAAGGTGTTACGTAGTGGGACATCTGACACCTTCAGCTCAGCAACAGTCACCTTTTAGTCAGGTCTCTGTTTAGCTCATTCTCTTTATTTTAGTTTCTTACTGCGTGCAGTTTTTTGGTCCACTGACTTTTTATCTTCTCTGGCTGACTTGAATAGAAAACTCACTTTGGATTCAGGAACTGAATAAGTGTGAGAGCCATGGTTTGTTCCACCATTGCCCAGCGGCCTCAGAAACAGACTGTTCACAAATTTTCTTAGCCCATGTGCCATGCTTTAAGCGTGCCAATTAAAACATGAGTTTAGAAGCAATTTCAGCCTTCTGGAGATTTACTCTTTGCCATACTGAAAAAACACAGTATCTCCATATAACATGAGAGCATTCTCCTGCAGAGCATTAACTTTTCACCTTGGAAGAATGTTTCTGCATGCCAGGCTAAGTTCAGCTGTAGTACACCTCTTTTTGAAGATAACACAATTATGCTAGGGATGAATTTAGCTCCTTTTGATTTGGCAGTGACAGGTGCTGGGAGACCAGAGTATCTGTTTTTTCTTTTTTTCTATGTTTTTTTTTTCTTTCTTACTTTCTGGCTATGTTTTTTTTTTTTCTTTCTTACTTTCTGGCTTTCTGTCTAGTGCCTGTTAACTGAGTATCACATCATGCAAGTGCTCGCTGAAATAGTGATTTGGATGCTTTGAGACAGGCTCCTATAAGCAATCAGCATTCTCACTGAAATGGAAAAACACTGATTGTAAGTTGTTCTTCATAGGCTGTTGTCACCAAGGGTACTGATGCTTCTCTTAGTTCCTCTGACAAGGGCAACTGTTCCAAAGAGGGAATTTTTCTGTAAAGCTTTTAGATACACTTCTTGTTTAGCAAGATGCTTTCTCTGCATCCCAATGCCTTCAAGGTTCACATCTTTTGGAGCAAAAAATCTGTTTCCTTGACAAATCCTGAGATGACTTTTCTAGTTTTCTTTTTCTAGTGATTAAACTGGAATTTCTGGTGCTCACCATATAATCTGTGATTCTTCGCTAGGGTGGAAATGAACTGTAGAAATGGGCAGTGAAATCATGAGAGGGTAAGATGAGCAATTGGAAAAAGGACAATGCTTGAGGTTTGGGTGGGAGGTAAAATCAGGCAGAGGGAATGATCAGTCTTGCTCCTAACAAGACCAATTACATATTAGCAGCTGGAATTGACATGTGTCAAAGATCTCTCTTGTTGCAGTCCTGCACCAATAGCCATGGCCATATGGTAGCATCATGAAGGGGGTGCACATCAGGCAGACTTCAGCTGTCTCTACCTTCAGAGGAATTGTCATGCTCCTTTGCTTCAATACAAACAGATATCCTTCCCACAACTAACGAGATTTCAAAATAAGAACACAGGAGTGAGTTTCTTGGTTTGGGTAGCATTTTTTACTTTTTTTCCTTTGGACCCTTAAGCTGGTAAGACTCCAGAGTAAAGTGTGTCATAGTAACAACTTCTCTTATATATTAGCAGAACTCTTCTGAGTAGGGTAGTGCAGGATTCAAACGGGGCAGATAACAACATGCCTCTGTTAAAAGTAACAGAGCTTTCAAATAAATAGATGTGTGCAACTCATAAGGCATGCAGAGAGAGAGAGAATGTTGCATGTTAGCATGACTGAGTGTCCTTTATGCAGGATGGGCAGTGATGGAGCAGTCTTGTGGAGCACTCAGTAAGGCACACATGTGCATGCTAGCAGAGTGTATCTGAAGTGGGATAAGGTATGTTATGTAAGCTGTGTATCACTGAGCAACATCACACCACGCTGCACGTTGTCTTTTATGTCTGTGCTGTTTTGATGTTGGCTGCTGTGAATCCTTCATTTTCACTTAGAATTTTTGCATCAATTTCTGTATGTATAAAATATACAAAATGTTTTAAAATCTTCCAAATGAAGCACCTTGGTCCGGCTCTCCTTAGTAAGGTGTTCCTCTTCAGTGATAATCAGAATGATCCTCACTGGCAGTCCTGTTGGCATCAGTGCGAGGAGTCCAGGCTGTCTGAAGAATTTCCTCTGTCTGAACAATTCAGGTCTGCTGCATGTTGGCTGCTTAGTCCTGATATCTAAGCGCAAGTGGGATCTTGCATTTCCCAACATCAAGTGGGATGTTGCATTTCCCACTTCTTAATTTTTTACAGAGTGAATTCAGTTTATGCTTAAATCCTCTCAAAAAATAAATTTAAAAAGCCTAAAAAAAAAATAAATAGAGAAAACTGGCAACAGGTATAAGTATGAAGGAACAGTGAGAAAGTATGGGGATATAAGGAATCAAGAAAACAGTTGTTTCACTTTGTAATCTCTGATACGGATTCTGGAGTGACTGGGATTTTAGCTGGGAAAACTGAGTTGACTGTGTTTCGGTGATCTTATTTCAGTCCTGAGTGAACTGCCTGGTGCTCTTTGTTTGTGTGGCACATGCATTTTCAAGCAATCTGGATCTTACTTCACTAAATCTGTGTCGTTCTGATACCCCCAGACTGCTTTTGAAAGCTGAAGCTCAGCAATGGGCTCACTTAGCTGCTGTCGGGTGCAGCTCCCCTGGCACCCGCTGTCGCTCATCTGTTGTTGCACATTATTCAGAGGCAGCCGAGTGGAGACAGTTTTATACAAGTTCACAGGAAGAAAATGAGGGCAAATCTCCAGGAGATGGTTCTAGCAGATAGTAAGTTCTCCCGGATGAGACCACTGCAGAGAGGAGCTGCTCAAAATAATTGCATTTCCTTCACTTAAGTTACTTGTTACAGACACCGAATCAAAGCGAGCTCAGGAATAAAACAGAGGAGTTTTTAAATCCTCATATATTCTGTGCATCTTAAAGACCTTTTGTAGTTGTTTAATGCAGCAGTTACAAGGTTTAAAGCTGTGTCTGCAGAGATAATGGTTTTTTTAAGAAAGCCAACAACAACTTAGCAAGACCCTGGAGTTTGGAACTGAATCTCCGCTGCTCACTGGATTTATCTCTGTGCTAATTCTAGAAAGAGAAAACTAAAGAATTAACCCTTATTACAGCATGGGGAAAAAAAAAAAAAAAGCTTTTTAATGTGTAGTCCTTGCTAATAGATAAATTTTGGGGGTGAGGTGCCACAGCTTTGCCTTACACCTTATTGGTGAAAAAGATGGTCATTTGGGCTTTGCAATCTTTCTGAAGAAGCTTTGTCACCTATTGAACTAAATAACTAAATACAATTTCACTATTAGCATTTAGTATGAAAGGAAAATGGTGACTGAGTCCAGTCAGTCAACTACAGACCTCATCACTGAGAAGGATGTTAGCATGTTTTGAATGAAAACAGAGTGACTCTGACCTCTAGGTGACGTTTCACCTCCCTGCTGTGCTGTTTTTTCTTGCACAGTCACTTGAGAGACATAATGTTCTCATACCTGCAGCCTTGTTCTGCATCCAACACAGTGTAGGTGCTACATATTCACTGTAATGATTGATAACACTGACAGACACCAAGAGAGAGATTGTATCACTGTAAAACATAGGAGCTACATAATAAAATGACAACTTCATTGCTTGTGATTGCATTGATTCCAATGGATCAAATGAAATCAAACAGATAAGATACCACCCACAGAAATTTTGGAGCCTTCTCTATCTTCTTCCCTCATCCATTTTCCTGAGTACATTTATCTTGCTATAATCATTTGCGCAAAAATCATGTGTTTCCAGGGCCAGGTTCAAAAAAGGTGTTTTGAATTCTAAATCACATTGTGTCCTGCAGGCTGCTCTTGTAGATAGCTTTGATTTCATCTGTGTTGATATTCAGTACTTGGTTAGACTGCTGTCTGTTGCTGTCAGAATTGAATAAGACACATTCTTTGTAGCCCAGTAGCCAAGAGGAAGAGACAAAGACAGACCCTTCTCATCTTTGATCTTTAGCAGAGAGCTACTGAAAAGAGGAGGTTGTCTTGCCGTTACTGCAACAAAAGAAGAAACTGGACTTCATGGGCTCCTCTCCAGCCTTGCAAGAGAATCTCTCTGTAGCTTCGTTCATTGCACAGAAGGGATTATTATACATCTCCTGGGATTTCATCATTTCTAGTTAAAATCTTATTTCCCCACCCCAGCCCCCTTTTTTCTTTTCTGTATTTCTTTTTTACTGAACCAAACTGGGCTGTCAGGAACACTTCATAATTCCTTTAGAAGGATCTTCATATGGCAGCGTTGAAGAAAAATGCAGCATACCACCAAGCAGCCACACCTACTGAGTGACTCTCAGTACTCCCCCTCTACAGGGCAGATGCATACTTAGAAGGATTGGAATGACAGAGAAACTACACAGAGGTTTTAGAAGGAGGGAGTAACTCAGGATTGAAGCAATCAAGGAAGTGAACCAGTGGTGAAATGAACAAGGGATGCTCTGCTGCTTTCATATCTGCCATTAGGAGTAGTGCTAATGACAGAAAAGAAATGGACCTGAAGGAAAAACATGTTTGCTCCAATGGGTTTTGCTCATGGCCCACCTGTTTTTTGCTTTTTTTTTTGCCTGAGCTAGCCTTCCTTAACGTGCAGTGGAGAAAGGTCGCCACCCAGGGCTGCCGTACAGCAGCAGCACAGCCAGTATTTCCCAGGTGAGTCCCTCAGTGTCCTCCAGTTCTGCCTACAAAAGGAAATCGTATGCTTCAAAATGAGAAAGAAAATAACCTTCCTGGTTATCAGGTTGGAAACCACTGGCTTAAAACACCTAATGCTGCAAGGCTTTTCTGGGCAATCCTCTCAGGAGCTGCTTGGCCAGCTGTTGGACAGTTGGAAGTTTTTTTTTTTTACCACAAAAATCTTGGAATTGGCTTCCCTGCATCTTTCCTTCATGTTTTCTGTGACTAATTACTGTGGCAGACCTAATTCCTCTTACCCTGAAGGGTTAAATATGATTTCTTAGGAACTGCTTTATAACACCTTGGCTTGGGAAAGTCTTTCTTTGTTAGTTCTTGCAGCTAGTAATTCAATTCAGATGAAAACAGGCCTGAAGTCCTGGGCCTTGTGCCTATCAGGTAAGTGCTAGGATCTCCCCTGTGGAGCTCTGTGTTTGACATCATTCACAGCTTGGCCAGACTGCATTCAGGGAGCAGTGCCATCTCTGCAGTGGTGTCAGAGCAGTGTCTGGCAGTCTCCTCTCCCGGTGTCATCTCTCATGATAAATCCCAGTGTCCTTGTAGGTATGCATTGCTTCACTGGTGTTGCAGATTTGCTGCTGAGGGCTCTGCATCAGTTCAGCTGGGGGTGGAGAATGGGAGCTGCTTGTCAGATAGCTCCGTAACTTCACTTCGTCTCCTTTCTGTTATCTTGTAACAGAGTTCTCAGTGCCTAACTGAAATAGAGGACTGGGTGGAACTGGCTTCAGAGTGCAAGCATTTCAGTCCTACATGCATACATTTGATGCCTCATCGTAGGCTGAGATATAAATAGAAGAGTTGCGATGCTGGAGTATCCTAGGGAGCTAACCCTAAATTAGAGGTGTGGTTCCAAAACCGTTCTCACGAGTGGAAAGAATAAGGAAAGAAGTGACCTCCAGAACATAAAACTTTACTGTTTAACCCCAACAGCACTGGAGAATGCATGACACTTGTGGAAATCAAATGCAGAGTGAATTAATGTGGCGATTTGAAGGAGAGAGGGGAAAAAGGAAGATTCAGGTGACACTGATCAGTGGGCTACAGGTTACAGGGATCAAAAGTCTGTTTTCAAGTGAGCAATAGTGAGAGCAAAAGGAGCAGCCCCATGTTGACTTGCAGCAGACATCTGGCTGCACTGCTTAGGCATCGAAAGTAATTTTATTTCTGCAAATAAAGCTGAACTGTAAGAGCTCAAATCAGTTCTTCGAGTGTGTTATGGAATAATCTGGAGTGGTTATACTGTCTAGGTAGAAATTATCCTCTGGGAGTGCAAGAGCTAGCTCAGAGTATTTTATGCAGAGGTTTGATCTGATCTGGGGCAGAAGAGAAGCTGCCATGGCTACTAGGTGTGCCTATACTCACTGAGGTACATTTGGTGGGCAGAACAGACCTTGCTTTTATGCTTGCAACTCTGCTGGGATGCTTGAAGACCCCATGAGGAGACTGGAGTGATATAAAGAACCAGGCCTAATGATTTTCAAAATATAAGATGAAAGCTGAAATGCTCCCTGTCCTGTTTGGTTCAGAGAAATGTTTGTGGCTGCAGTGAGGAGAGCTGAGGCATGAGGCAGTGGGTGCCTGGGTGTTACTGGAAGAGCTTTGGGCTCGCTGTTCCCTGCTAACGCGCTTAGGGCTGTGATGCATTAAAGGCTGAACATCTGCCTTGGGTTTAACAGGCATCACTAGAGTGTCATCTTCTCCTGAGGTGTTAAATTCCACAAAACACTGTAATTCTAGCCAAGCCTAAAAATTAACCTCTGCAGAATCATGAAGCTTGAACTTGTGGCTGTTTGCATCACACTGGGAAGCAAACACATAGTGCTGCGATGCCACTAGGGATTTGTGCAGAACTTAGCAAGTCAGGTAGCTAATAATTCTCCTATATTTCCAATCAGTAATGTTCCAGGTGTGTCTGAAAATTATATCCCCAATCAGATATTTTTGTTGGTATCTTGCTTGTTTCACGTCCTTGTGGTTCTGTTGAGGCTGATGGACGCTTTCTGAGGCAGAGGCCTTCTGTTGCAGCAGTGCAAATGCAGGCAGTGGCAGCCCACTTGAACCATCACTGTCTACAGCAGTGCTGGTTTTGAAAGTATTTGTTTGTGATCCACCCTACTATTTTCACAAAGACTACTAAGCATTTGCCAAGTGAAGGAGAAAAAATACGTATTGCTAGAATGAGCAAAACTTAACTTAATGACCAATGTTCAAAATATTTGTTACATGTGATTATTTTTATGAATGTTAGTCTTTTCTTTACCACTCCTAAGACCCTGGTATATTTATTCATCTCTTCCCATTGTAATTATGATTAACAGCTCTACAGCAGCAGGATGTGTATTAGCTTGTGTCTTTTATTTCTGTACATGTGTACCTTGGCTCAGGTGAGAATAAAAGCTACCTTGCATCTGAGACAGTAAATACCCAAATTACAGAAGAGTTTCTATTTCTAGAGGAATGGAGAGATCAAAGTAAAACGTTAGACAAATGATGCTATAAAACATCACAGAACATTTGTGGTTCTTTCTTAAGTGGTCAACTGAATGTTATGATACAAAACAAATTCTCTTGGCAACCACAACAGTGCAGTGTCATCAAGAAAAGTGTGCACTTCTCAGGTGCAAGTGCCAGCAGTTTTGTAGGAAAATCATCAGTTTCAGATGGAAAATTGTCACTGCGGGACCCACAGAACTGTAATCCTTACTGAGGCAATGCAGTTAACTTAAGTTTCTTTAGGCAACCTTGATCATTTTTCACTCCTGTTGTTGTTTAATTTTTTTTTCCCCCTAATTAAACAGAAGAAAAGTCTAATGTTTAATGGGTAGTTGGGTTGAACGGTTCTGTGTGTGCAAATATGTAGTTACGTGTAAAACAGGATGAATTGATTCATTTTGTGGATCTTTGGGCTTCTCTGATTTCGTCTGGAAATGATTGCCCTTGAGCTGAGATGGGCTTTAGTGAATGCTAAAGAGAACATTAACAATGTGAGCTTTTGTAAGGCACAATGTGAACAGAGAGAATGATAAATTGACATGAGCATCTTGCCTTCATCAAAGGATGATTTGGTGTCATATTTATGAACAGATTATGAGGTCAATTCTATGTTAGAAGCAGTAGGTTTGTTACTCAGAAGCCTCTTCTATAAAACAAAACATCTACAAATGACAACAAAAAAATATTCAACATACGCTTATCTATATCAGTGACTTAGGGAACCTACCATAGCTCAACAAAAATACGTGGGTCCTTGTAAGCCAGAGAAGCCTTCTGGGCAGAAAAGACCAGCAAAGTAAGAAACGAAGTGGTATTGGGTAAAGTAGTAAGATATCTGCCCTGGGCGGGGGGTCCTGCATCTCACCACAGCCCTCATCATTCTGTCCTGTCTGTACAACATTCCCTTCCTTTTTGCTTAAGGATAAGCCACAACTTATCCTCTGCATGAGCAAGAAGGAAAACACACCAATGAAGAAAAGAGCCCCAAACGATGACAGCGTGTAGTTTGGAGATATCTAGATGAGAGTCTGCCTACACTATGATCACCGAAGAAACAGAGCCTGCTGTTCATGAGGCAGAGTGGAGTGAGTGTGAACCCAGCTCGCTAGAAGCACAATCACATGAGATATTCCTTATAGAAAAGGGCAAAAAAAAAAAAAAAACAGCCCCAAGATTAGGTAAGTAGCTGCATGATTTTCAGAGTAATTTGGTTTTCAGCAGGTAGCAGCAATGTCACTGAACAAGTGCATGCTCAGGATGTTAAAAATTAGATACATGAAAGTGGCTGGAGCAAATGAAAGTTAGTTTTGTTGTAGAAACTGCTGTCATGAAGTCTTGTTTCTGTGTTGTTTTTCTCTGCTAGTACTACTCTAAAAGAATAAAGAATAAAATGTGCAGGTTATTGTAAATACTGACTCTTACTTTCAATATTTTCCTTACCATGGAAACAGAGCTTGCATCTCGGAAAATAGTTCCGTCAGTTTTACTTTCAGCCAGTTGTACTGGCTTCATAATATATAAAAAAATATATTTTCTTGTGAAACGTTTGCCTTAATGCCTGACAATGTTTGTTAATTATGAAAGCATTCTGTAGCATTTCCTGAGATGAGAAAGAGAGCGAATGTGCTTTCATGCGGATCCTCTACAAAACATGTCCTGCACTGCTTGTTTTACAGAATTGAAGTTTCATTATACACTAACCTCATTAATTTCATTACGCAATCCTCATCTCTTCCCCAGAGACTTTTCCATTGTCAAGGACAGCTGCATTTGCTTATTACAAGGATCTCAGTCATTAGTAGCGCCAATACAAAGCAAAGCTCTTGATAGAGCCCTAGATTACAGTTATAAATCAATAGAAATTTCTTTTTAAGTGCACTAACAAGGTACAGCTTTGGATGCATTGCTCTTAGGGATGCTACTTCTGTATGTTTTTGTTTTTCTTAAAAGGTGGTAAAACGAGTAGGATTTCTTACCTGGGCAACATAGATTGCATCTCTTTTCAAGTTCGATGGATGAAATAGAGAATCCCTCATTTGGGGAAATTTGTGCACCTCAGCAGTTCTCATAAATAATCTGGCACGCTGCTATGAAGCACAGTAAGTCTCTGATGTACAGAGCTGGATGAAATTCATATTATGCAATTCAGACCCTGAAATTCAGATAGATTTTATAGGTAAAGGTGTCATATTTCAGAAAGTTCCAGTAGGCTGACTCTGAAAGGAGTGGGGTTCTAACATGAAGATGAATCAATGTTTCTTCTGCTCACTGTGGAGATGAGTTGCAGTCAGGAGTCACAGCTCTTAAGGTCAGTTTGGCTTTGCAACATGCTTCTATATCTGCTTAGGCCACTGTTTAATTTTGAATCACAGTATTTGTTTTGCAGAATTGGAGTTCTTGCCACAGGTAGCTGATGCACAGTACTAACACGTGGTAATGCTCATGTGGTAACTAGGACAGCAGAATGTGAGAAGCAGGCAGTGCAATGCAAGCTCTTGGTCTCTGTCCAGGACAGTGAATTGTTGTGTTAAGGGGAAACGTGAAGTGTCTGGCTGTTACACCATCCTTCTGGGTCACAGGAACTTTGCTTCCTGCCTGCTGTGGAAGAGAGGTGATAAAATTTCTCTGATTCTCTCCCAGTACCATACACTAACAGTGCAAGGGCAGTGCGTATGTACAAGCAAAGCTAAAATCTCTGGGGGAAGGGGACCCTGCACATCAGAACTGAATTCAACTTTCTAGGCATGTTTCCAAGATTCGAGTGTTCCTGAATGCTTTGGGAAGAACTCGGAGCTGACATTTCTCTGGGAGATGTTAATGAAAGGAAGGGGGTGAGAGGTGGCTGGTTTCCTTAGGAACACAAAGACCTTAATCATTCCCATTCTGTATTCTTGTATTGGTTGCATGTAACATTTCATACTGTCTTCAGGGTTCCCTTTCACTCCCTGTACTGCAATAACTCAGATGCTTGGGAGCATTTGACTAACATTCTGTCATTGGTAGTATACTATGATTAAAAGCCCTGGATTATTTTGGATGTCCCAGTTTTATTATCAGAACAAGTTATAACTACAATTCTTGAAAACAGAATTGATTTTTCTAGGGACATCTGTGCTGATCACATGCTTATTTATTTATAACAAAACTTAAATAGCACGTACACTACTTTTAGGTACTGAGCACTATTAATGCTGCTTGCATTTAGTAGTCAGAGGTACTGTGGCTTTTTTTTGTAGGTACTGAAGATGTAAGCATGTTGATTGTAAGACTTTAGACATAAAGATGAACACAAGCCATCAGTTGCATACAGAAACACTGCAAGGAGTATCGCTTGCAGGGAGACTTAACTCCATCTCTTGGAGTCACGGCGATGTAAAATTGATGCTTCTGGGTCAGTGACAGCTTATGTTGCTATGTGACACTTTGGTAACAGAGCTGAGTTGTCTTTGTGAGAGTGCCTTGCAGCTCTGTGTTTCCTCTCAGCGGAGACAAACAGAAGGGAGCACTGGGGAAGGCAGCTCTCGCTGCACTTTTGATGTGGCAACAACTGCGTGGGCTCTCAGGAATCCCGGTGCTGCAGTCAGATTGTGCCGTCCTTCCTCTGGGTCAGGGAAGGACACTGCTCAGTCACCAGGCATACTGATGAGACCTCCGTTTAGACATGCTCTCAGATAAATAGCCAAAGCCCAACTAGGCATTCTTGTTGCTTTATTCTATTAGTTAAACCCCTCAAATCCTGGGAATGCTAGAGATCAGGAGTGTGAGCTTTAAGAACTGCATGAGTCCTTGAGGTTAGAGAGAGCAATGTTCTTTTTCATCATCTGCATACATTGTCCTTAGTGAATAACAAAAGAGCTGTGGAACAATGAAGAGACAGCTGGGTTTGTTGTGAAAGGGTTTGCAGGTAGCTCAATTGTAATGGTTGCTATGAGAGAGCAAGGGCTGGGATCCATCTCTGTGTTGCTATGTGACATTTGTGTCATGCTTGATACCTTAGCATTAGAATTGCATATCCTATTTTGAATGCCTTTCCAGGTTTTACCCCATAAATGGAACCTTTGAGAATCAGACCTCCTGAGGAGACAGCATCGTTGCAATCAGCACTTGGGAGCTGGTTAATTCCAGCTCTGTACCACGGCCTGAGCTGTATCGTGAACTGAAGGAACTCATAGCAATGTCATAGAAACGTCAGCCTGACAAAGGCTCATTCTCCTTGGTGTTCTTGTTGTAACTTAAAGCAGAAATTGAAAGGGTGGATAGAGCTGGACTGTGAGTCTCTTTAATTTCATACAGCCCTGTATAAAAAAGCATTCAGTTCTTCCCTGATGCGTTTCCTCTCAGCGTCCCAGACTGACTGCTGACTGCTGCTCTCTCTTTATGCACAGTCCTTGTTTACTCTAACAGATGTGCTCCTGTAACCTGAGAAGCGATTTTAACACAAATCACTTCTCTTCTGCAAACCCTTTTGTGGTAGTGGCTGTTTGCAGTTCAGCTTCGATCAGCTGGGAACAGTTTAAAACTGCCCTGACACAAGAGGCTTCTATAAAAATCAAAGCATCTGCATAGAGGCCTGCACCTGCTTAACTAAATGACTTTAAATCAACAAGGTCAAAATACTGTCCTTCTCTTCCACATCTAAAAAATCTAATACTTCTTCACTGTACCTTGCAATCTAGATATGAGTGATCACTTCCGCTGGGTTATCGTAACCCCCCCGTTTATGGGCTCAGTGCAACTGTGTTCTTTCCTGCCAACTCTTTACCATTTGCCAGAGTCAGGTCAGTGCATCAGTAAAATTAAACATTTGCAAATCATTACTCATAACTTCCTTAGCGACCCGAGCACTGAAACTGCAATTTCGGCTTGGTGAAAGACTTCTTAATTTAACTAAACCATTGTAAACCCCAAGTACCTTAAATTCACAGCACGAGTGGCTTCTAGAAAAAACCTCTGAATTTTTCTCAGTTGCAAAACATGTCTGGAAATGGTTTAAACTCTCATTTGGCTTCATTGTGATGTTGCTGCTTTTCTGTAGTTACATTTACAACATGAAGCTTAGAGATGTGAACTTCAGGAGTAAAGAACATTACACAATCTGAACAGAACGTTATACAATCAAAACTAATGCTGACCACAGGCTCCATCTTGAGGGCCAAGTCTGGTGGCAGATTTTTGTTATCAGGCCCTAATTGCATTCTGGTACTGCTTTTCCTTCCTGTGGAAGTGCCCTGTACCTGCTTGTTGAAAGTGTGGCTGTTCAGCCTCCACTGGGGCCTGCTTTCCTTCTGGCATTACCAGGGTAGATCTGGGTAGGTTTGTATTTAGAAATCCTATTGTAAAGTTGCTGCTGGTTAGGCTGTGCAGGTTAAACGTGCAGGTTATGCTGCAAAACTTTGTTTTCTCTTTGAGTCTTTTGTTTTTTAAAAAGGCACATCTATTCAGAAATTTTATTGAAAATTTTATATTTCCATCATTCATTTCCTTCTGAGCAGAACTTTCTTATAGTGACTGCAGCTACTTCCACTGCATTCTGGAAATGATATGAAGGAAAATGCTGAAGTGTCTGTTCATTGCCTTCCATTTCTGTTGGAAGGGAAATGTCTCTGTTGAATACTATCCTTCAGCTTTTCTGCTTTTGTTAAATAATAACATCTACTATGATTAGCTTCAAGGGAAATGTTAGCAACAGGAAGTTGTGAGGCCAATGATGAGGCTTTTCTTGATGAATTCATACAAACATTTGCAGCTGACTCCATAATAAATATTAAATCGAGTTTTGCCCAATTTATTAAGGAGCAGAAGACCTTTGTTTTAGAAGAATCATTTTCTTGGGTGGATGCACGATCCCATGTGCAGCAGAATGCTTGGATTGCAGCATGTGGCTCTGCAGCTAGATTTCCCTGCTGGAAAGCAGGACCTTAGTTTTTCCCATCACTGACTTAGTGTGGATTTGCAACATATTGAAAACCACAACTGTAGTGAACAGCCATGAAAGAGCAATAGCAGAAGTTGCAGAGTAAATGAGCTGATGACTCTGTGCTGTGTCAATAAATAAAATGTTATGCAATTATTCAGAGTAGAGCTTCTGAGTTCTTAAAATAGAAAATATTTTCACGTGTTTTCTGCACAGGGACAAATATGGAAATAATATGCTAGAAAGATACTGCGTTTAGTCCTCTATCATGTTGTGGAATTGTCAGGCTAAAGGGATCTCTATGATAACTATTCATTTTAGCAAACTGGTTTAACTTTCTACACCACAGAGCAATGTGTGTTTATTATTATTATCAATATTATTATTTCTGCCATAAAGCCCCTTTGTTGCAGAAGTCCAGGATCTGTAAGAGAATGATTGCTGTTTATATAAATTGCCTTGAGTATTGCTGGTGGAAGACTCAAAATATGTAACTATTTATTTTTCTTTCTTTTTTTTTTTTTTTAATGGAACTGCAGTAATTCCCCAAGAGTCAATATAATGTGCAGAGTCATTCCAGTAGCTGATATTACCTCAGAGGAAAGATACCTGCTTTTATCTCTTGTGTTCTCTGCCAAGATCACAGATAAGGTATTTCTTTCTTCCTTACGGTGCAGCGATGCAAATGCAGTTCAGTGCTGTGACATCCTGCCACTGGTATGCCTCCTGGAGAAAACAGTATTTGGTTTGTGCTTCTAGCAGCCAGAACATTGGTATCTATAAGAGCGCAGGGGTTGTGTGGAATCGGGGATTTTAAGAGCATCTGCTTTACGCAGAGAAGCTGTAAATCTCAGAGAGGCTTGTTGCTCCTGGTGTACATTGTGGGTAGAGATTTAGGTTTCTTGCAGAAAATACTGCTGCTTTTCTATCTATGTAGCCAGTTCAGAAGCAATCTAAATGATGATTTACAAGAGCCAATTGTAAGTGCTTGTCTCACGAAAACTGTCAAAAACATAACTTGGTGGGATACAGGAAACAGGAAGAATAAGTTGTCGCAGAATTGTCTCTGGAACGTATTTGAAATAGGGAAAGAGATTCTTCAGTAACTGAAGTTTTGCTTGGTGACTCTGGGCATTTAATTGTATCCTCATGCATCTCTCTGGTGTCACCTGGCATAAACATGGCCATGGTAAAAGGTCACTGTAATGAGCCTCTTACAAAAGGTGTCTTCTGCCCATTTATTCAGTGCCTCACACAGTGGGTGGCTATACATTGTGTAATGGGAATGATTTTTTTTCTAATCTTTTAGCATGAAATTTCTTTATAGAAAAACGGTTAGAAAGTATTGTTCCTCTCTTATTCCTTTACTGCTGAAGTTGGAGAGTGTCAGTAAATGGTGTGTTCACTCAAAAGGAGGTGGTGTGGTGGAGAGGCACTTTTCTGGGAGCTGCACTCTTACTTGAATGCTGGGTGAGAGTCAGCAATGAAAGTTCCCCCTAAGGAAAGCAATATCTCCCTTTATGGCTTAAGTAGGTAGCTTCTGCTGCCTGGCAGTTCAGCCATATCATTTTATATTATTTTCTCTCTAAAAGCTTTGCGTCACATCCTGAGGCTATTAAAATAGAAAGAAAAAAAAAAAAAAGAGAGAAGCAGCAAGTTTGGCTTCAAATGATTCTTGGTGAGCTGGATATTAAGAAGGAAGAATTTGAGGATGACCCTTTTGCAGATTTAGTCTGTGATTGTATTTTTAGATGTTTCTGTGGTGTACTGTAAGATGTATGCTGATGAATTTAACCTTTTCCTGGTTATGGAATGGTTTAGAACAGCCTGACTTCCACATTGTGATCAAACAGCTTTCAGAAAGGCATTGGCTTTGATAAGCTATGCCATCAAAGATCCGTGGTGACTGTAACAAGTAGAAGATCCATTATTAGGAGATGTATTTTGGTGTTCATCTTTGAGGCTATGTTAGCTCTGAGTTGTCTTTGATTTGGTTCTCCTGTTACCCAGGGAGCACGTTTACTGATTCCTGCCCAGCAGCTAAATGCTGATCTTTCATCCATTGCTAAGATGTTTTCTGTTCTTCTTGGGCCTTTGTTTTCATGTTCTCTTACTGGGTTTCTCCTGTGCCAGAAAAAATGAAAAGTAGAGGATCTTTTATTTATACCTTCTCCAAAATCTGTATCTTAAAACAGTTCTTTAAGAACATGAGTAATTGAAAACAAACTGCTACCTGGGGACTGTAAGAGCTCTGTGGTTAGAATGGCTGGAGACTAATTCTAGCTCTGCTGCTTGTCTGCAGTTTGATTTGTTAATTATCTGTGGCCTGCATTTCACTGCGAGTTTCCGTTTTCAGTTGTTGACCTCACACAGCCAGTACCCAATTTCACAGGTGGTCACTGTTATGCTTGTGTTCAAGTCAATAAGAATCAGGATAAGGACTTGTTCTTGTGTTCTTTCCTGTACTTGTTCATAGAGCAGCTGCTTGACTGCTTGACACTGCTTGACAAGGTAGGTACAGTTTGTCTGAGTCCATATAGCATTTACGTTGTCACAGTGAGGATGCACAGATAAATTATGATACTTCCATTTTACGAATGAGGAAACTCAAATGGAGAAGTGACTTAATGCAGGTTATGTCAGAGAATAGGTGGCAACAGTTACAGCTGGGATTTAAATTGAAGCACTGCTAGTTTGTAGTTCTGTGTTCAACAATACTATAAACAGACTGTGATGGGAGAACAACAAAAATTAAGCCTTGATGCTGAAAGACAATGATGTTCTAATCGATGCCAGGATATTTTTCACTGAACAATCCTGTGTATTCTGGCAGGGAGTAATTCCCTTCTTTTGGGCCACTCATATTGATTTAGAAGCTCAAGTCTCTAGAAACAATACACAAGGAACACAAAGGGTAAGAATAAGCAGGACTCTCAGGAGAAGCAAATGAAGGAAAAAAATCTATTGGTGCTTCCTGTGCAATTCTTTACCCAAACAAAAGTCTTAGTTAACTGAAGAGATGTTAGAGGAAGTCACAATGTATACATGTTTACGTACTTGTTAAAACAGAAAACACAAGGCATGATATAAGCTGTGGATAACTTGGTTTCTACAAAATCTAAATACTTTTTAAGCAGTTGTAAGTTGTATTGGTGGTCTGACATTGAAGCCATGTTCCTGGTGTCTTAGTGACGAGGAGCTCCCATTGCATGTGGCTTCCTGAGAAAGAAGCAAAAGGTGAGCCTTCACCATGAAATGGGATCCAAAAGCAAAGAACGCAGACACCAAAGGACAGAGAAGAGAGCATATGGATCCTGCCAGGCTTTAAAGCTAGGAGTGTACCTTGGAGTGATGTGAGTTACAAGGGACAGGAAGTGAAGTGTCCCTGCTGTCTCAGAACAGCCGTAGGACTGACCACATGGAGCCAGTGCTGCTCGTCCCCATCCAGCCTGGGAAGAGGCTGGCACACCAGGAGAGCAACTTCCTTCTGATAGAGAAGGGATGCACGTGCTCTCCTCTTGTCTCCAAACTGCAGTAACCATCCTATCACATACTGTAACCCAAAAGCTTCATAGCTGTGTTAATCAAAGAGCAAGAAAAAGAAACAATGGAGCATAGAAATCATGGCATAGGGTGTGCTAACATTCCTGAGCAATGCTCATATTGCCATCAGAACTTATTTATCATGTCAAACAGCATTTAATTCTGGTTTAGGCTGGAATTAATGATTTCTGGGGAAGACTACATTTTAATTGAGAGCTCTCTGAAATCATTCCACTGAGATGTTGTTGGGTTGTTGGCCAGTGCTGTTTTTTTGCCAGGGCAGTATGTGAAACTTTGCAGGGAAAAGCTGCCCTTCGAGTCACCTCCTTCATTTCTTTATAGCTCTGCATTTCTCCTTCACCAGTATTCTCTATTGTTCTCTCAGCTGTGCCTGGAAAAGGCTGAAGGAAAGAAGTTTGAATTCTGGGAAGGAAATTGTCACCCGTGCTGTGCCTCCTTTTAACAAGACGTTTCTGATAATTGTGACTTCCAAGTGAAACACATATATCACAAAAACCCACTGTTCTCATCAGAATAGCTTAGTGTCTAAACCGTGTCTTTGTCTGTGCCTGGCTGTACTGTTATTTCTTACTTTGTCATCCAGTTTTCATCAAATTTCCTCCTAAAATTACCTGAAAATACTTAATTTCTGCTTATTTTAGTGTAATCCATTTTCTATTAATTTTACAAAAGGGTATGAAATATTCTATTTTGTGTAGAGGTGGCTGGAACTACACCATTCCTTCTTTGCAAATTAAGGGTGATTTATGACGCTTTTGCAGGAAAGATAACAAAACCAAGATGCGCTGAAAACAGATTTCTCTCTAATAACCCATAGGTATTTTGTAGCTTCAGAGTTCGGATCCCAAAAGCGAATTCTTTGAGTGAAATTGAAATGTTTATTGAATAAAATGCTTACAAAATAAAAAAATGTCAGCATCGCCCATGATGAAGAAACACATTTTGTAGAAATTGCTGTCCTTAATTTAGAGAGTGAAGCTTAACAGTATTGTTGAGTCATAAAATTTTCAGTGTTATTTAATTGAAAGCAATGGATTTTGAAGGGCATAATGAGAAGGCTTAGTAAGTATGGGGCTGTAATTAAATGTCTAGCTTCTGAGCAGTCATTGCCATTATCTTCCTAGCTAATGCATAAAGTGCCAGGAGCACTACAGTATATAGGAGGACCTTGGACCTGGGATCGTGGGTTACATCTCAGAAGATTTCTGGCATCCCTGCGTGCATGGATCATACTTTTAAGAGTTCTGCCCTAAAAACAAAGTTTGCTTTGTGACAGTTCCTCTGTAATTAGAAGCATTGCTGGTAGCTCCAGGCAAGCGATAAGATAAAGCTGAGGTATCAGCCTGCTTCTGCATCCAGCAAATTGACAAGGCATCAGGAATGATGTGATGAAAGCTATGTAAATCAGCACTATGATAATGAGCCAGAAATCCCATCAGTCGGAAAGGAGCTGCCACCTTTAAGGCTGAGGTCAACACTTCGTAATCCTTTAGAATTATTCCAATTTAATCAACGGATGCATTTAAAACAGAGATTGATTCTTCATTACTGGAGCCAAGGAGAGAAGAGCAACAGATTAATTTAGAGTCAATGCAGACAGCAAGCACAGTGTAGTTCATGTTGGCTGAAGTGTCTGAGGTTGTGCAACTTAATTGACTCTAAGTATCTTTCCATCTGACAAGTGCTATGTATTTTGGTGATACCTCCACATGAACAAATGGCCTTTCAGACTTGTGTTCTTACGTTGCTGCCATTCAGACACACCACACTTAGAAGAAAACATTCATCAGAACAAGGAGAGAAAGGAAACCACAGGGGAGAAGAGAGGAGGGAAGGGCAGGAAAACAATTCCTAAGAACATCTTGAGATCTCTCTAATCTGTACATTACAAATGAGCCTTGTTTTTCTGTTACTGGAGAGAAATTCCCGTGTAGGAAGTTGTACACTGCTCTTGGTATTTGTAGTGCTGGAGGTCTGCAGCACAATGGCTGCGGTGCAGTGCTGGCATGCTGGCTTTCTTTGAAGAAGAGGGCCTGCTTTTGTTCAGCATGGTGGGTGATGCCTACTTGTCTTTCTTAGAAGAAGTTCTCTCATTTTGTTAGTGTTAAGCAGAAGTAACCTATGTTCTTGTCAACCAGTTTGCTTATTTGTAGCTCACATAGAGTTGAGGGATGGATACTTGCTGATGATTCCCCCAGTTCACCTGCACAACCCTCAGTGCCATTTGGCACTGAGTGGTCATGCATTGCTTTACAGCAGTCTCTTCTGAGTAAAGAGGCTCTGTTCAGTTTCTTTATTTAGCAAGCAGTTACAAAATGCTTTGCTTTTACTGTTTACTTCTCCAGTCACTAGAATTCATAGAAGAAGAAGTATAGAGACTTTTGTGGATAATTGCATCCTGCCGTACATTGCTTTTTCAGAGCAAGATGTCAAACTAGCAAGGCTTAAGATTCTTATCTGGAGAGATTTAGGCATCCCTGTGTAAGTCTGAGTACAGGCAGCAGCCCTTTCCCACTGCGGTGTCCTGCGTGGCTATGAGGATTGCACTGCTGGTGAGAAAAAAAGGTAAAGGGAATAACAGACACCTTGCCAGGTGTATGAAAGGGTTTGTAATGCTGACCTCTTACAGGTGCCACCCAAATCTAGAGGCATCTGTGTCATGATCACATTCTCTCTCACATCCGAGATCTTACATGGGCACCTACCTAAGATGGGGTGCATTGCCAGCTGTGGGGCCTTTTTATAAGACACAAGGACCGTATGTCCTCCTGAAGGAGGCTCTGGTTTCTTGGAAGAATAACTAAAATCAATACAAAGATTTTCTGTGACATCACATGCTTGTTATTTCCTGCTGTTGATTCTCAGTGTTTTGCATGGGTGGCTGGCAGCAAGAGCAAACCTTTGCTCTTCAGCATGCCTGTTGTGCTGTCAGGGCTGATCTGCATTTTGATCACCAGAGTTTAATTTTGTTTTTTCAAGGTTCAGTTAAGTGCCCTGAAGGTTTTCTGTTTTGTCATTTTGCTTTCAATTTTCCTGTCATGGAGGCAAGCTGGGAATATTCTCTTTCTGGCTGAGCTCCCCTTCCCAAACATCCAGCACAAGCTAAGCGTTTAGCCACACCAAAGCCACAGTTTTGCTCTGGTTCAAAACCATTGCTAAGCAAATCTGAAGGTACACCTGTGCAATCCTTTTGCAGAGGTTTGCAAAAGTTCTGGGTTCCCTAACAAAACCACGCTAAGGTGCCCTAGTGTGGCAACTGGGGCTTCCAACAGTTTGTCTTGTGTGCACTGGGTTAGAACAGGACGGATGTGTTGGGTCTGGCTGTGTGCCCTTCAGCTCCGTGAAAGTCAGGCCCCGCTTCTTGCTTACATGTACTTGCCACTCAATTAACACTTCTCATGCACATGCCAGCAGGGTGTTAGCCACAGGATGTCACAGTGAACCCCTGATCTCTGTTTTTCACTTCACAGTGGAAATGTGTGCGCAGCAGTACATCAGTGTGGCAGGCTCTGCAATCCCTTTGGGTTTGGTGTGGGCTGAATGGTCAGCTCTTCTCTGCTGGGCTATGCCAGGCTTCAAAGACAGGATGCAAACCTGAACTCCCATTTAGATGAAGCACAGCAGCCCTGTCTGCATTGTTTCTCTCCCCAGCTGAATTTAACAAAGTTAGTATGTTCTGGTGCAAGACTGGTGCTATCCAAGAGTATGTTTAAGAATGAGCAAAGCAAACTATGGGTGCAGCAGCTTCAACTGCTTTAATTTTGTATAATGTGCCTACTCACATCAGCACGAATGCTTAGGTGAGTGTGTGATGATGCATTTCAGGAAGCGGAGGTGACTGCAACAGCATTACTTAATTTTTGCATGGTTGTCATTTGGCTGTTTGAGCAACCTCAGCTGTCTGCAATCAGGCTGCAGATGCCCAGTTGCATGAGCAGCAATGCAGAGGAGTTGGGTGTAATTGGCTGTGGCACTGAGCCTTTATTTCCATCTTGTATTACTGCTTTAATAGCTGAGCTGGAGAAAACTACAGAGAGCTTTCACTGATGAAAATAGATGGAAGGAGGAAGATGGGCTCTTTCCAGGTCAGGGAAGAATGATTCCCTGAGTATGGAGAGCAGGCAAACCCACCTGGGTAGCAGCAGAGTGGAAGGGCTGCTTTAACTTCCCTCTTTGCTTTATAAGCCATCTGTAGTGCATTAAACACAGTTTCTTAACTCCAAGGTTTTAATAAAGGATGCTCTGTTGAGATTATAGTTGATGGACCATCCAGAATTCTATTCTTGCGATTTTCACTGCTCAAAGTGGATAAAAGAAAGTCTCTAGAAAAATGATTGCTTTTTGTTCAGCTCTGTAAGCTTTTGGGGTAATTTTTAGGAACGTGTATTCTAAAAAATCTGTTTTTTGTTTTATCTCTATTATATTTTCTATGGGGATGGCCAATACTTCAAAAACCAAGTGTGTAAATGCAATTTTGTAAGCACATTTTGCCTTGAAGCACTTTTTTATGCAGTTGTTGTGCACAGATATGTAAATTGGACGTGTTCCCCTCCCCCCGCTTGTGAACAGTCAGCTATTTAGGGAAAGTAACTGTGTGAAAATATACCCACAAATGGAGCCTATTTGCAATCCAGGACCTCACATTCATTTTGTGTAAGTAAAATTGATCACTGTTTTAATACAAAATGGAGTTAAAACAGACATTTATTTAATTGGCAGAACTTGAAAGCCTAGCTTTATTTACACAGGGAATTCCGAGCATCTGAATAGATGCACCACAAGTCACTGGCAATCTGAGACTGTTTCTTGTATTAAATTCTGGGGTGTTTTTCCACTCTAAATATTTTATTACAAATAAAAGCCCTGCTATGTGTGAGCACACAGTAACTGGCAATCAGCTGGCTTCACAGATGCGGTTGGGCCTACTTGCAAAGGCTAAATTCAGTCCAGTGTGTAAACGTGGTGGATGAAGTGTTAAGTAAGCTATTTGCTTTGGCCCAACGCATGATGCGGAGAGGAGCTGGGCTTTGGCAGACTGTTTAGAGGTTTGTTCTTTGGGCTGGTAGAGACGGGCCATTGGGGAAGCAGTGCCAGCAGTGTCTGAGGTGCCTGCCGATGGGCTTGGATGCAACACTCCTGCCCTGACAGACAGGCTAAGTGGCAGGGGAATGGCTCCAAAGGGAGCTCCTTGTGTGAGTCTCTTGGCTAGACAGTAGGTGCTACTATTCAGCCTTCAATGAAAAGGTATCTGAGGGGAAAATATTTGGGAGCAGACAATGGCAGCTGTAATGAATGGGCTGCTAAATGCCCTGGCCGTGTACTGGCATGCAGGTGGTATGTCAGTGTATTAGCAGGGACAGAGCTTCTGCCTTGGGTCAGTGGGACAAAGCCACGCACAATTCCAGCCCCTCTAACTCTGCAGGTACAAACTGTCTGCACTGGAAATAATTGCTCTAAAAACTTTCCTGAAGCCTCTGCCTGTTGAAGCCCTAAGCTGTGACTAATTGTAGTGCATGGATAAAACCTGTGGCATTAGTGAGAGAAGTGGAGGTGGCAGAAACAAAGCTGGATTGGTCTTGGAAAGGTGTGCTGGGGAGATCTTCCATTTAATAAGCGTTGACTGCTCTACGAATCCAATCAACGTAACTTGGTTATTTCATGTGAAGGGAGCTCAAATTTTAGCTGTTTTTCATTCAAAAACATCAGGGTACTTTGAGCAAACTGTTTTGATCACAAAAATTGATAAAACTAAAACACTATCAACTCATTGTAAGTTTTCTTATCTATTTGCACCTCTGTGAAGAAAGAACAAATGCATACTACAGCTCAGCTTTTAGCTTTGCTCTTGATGCACATAAATTAGCAACACAACTGCCAGCCCTGCTCAGCACAGCACACAGCACTGATGTGTGAGATCTGATAGTGAAGTGCAGAGCTTTGTAAAGCAGCCATTCCCACGTGTCCAGGCAGTACCAGTACATCTCCATGGACATGCAGACCCTGGGCAGAGGCCACAGCAGCAGAGGGAGAGCAGTTTGCTGGCTGGAACCATTCAGCCCAGGGTGTGTGCTAGCAAACCTCTCTTTCTCTCAACTTCCCCTTAGTGTTTAAAATATAATGGTCTAATTCTTTGCTATGATTCAGAGGAAGCTGGGGTTTGAGTCTGTGTGATACGGTTGTGTTCTGCAAAAACGTGTGCAGAGAAGAAATGCTGCAATGAGAGGGAGCTTTCCTTTTGTCTGTCAAAACAAAATCAATGTTCATTAAGGGAACTCAGCAATTTGGCTGGCACAGGGCAGTAGGACAGGAGATATTTTTAGACAGTGCTCTTGTCTGGCTCTTTGAGCTGGCAAGATGATGCAGTTTGCCTGCGAAGGAATGGGGCAGCTTACTGCTAAGTGCTGGATGTGATGCAGAGAGTGGGGCTGGCTATGCACCACTAGCTGCTGCTTTGTTTTTTTTTTTTTTTGAACAACCCAAATATTTCCAGTTGGTAAAACTGGGCAGGAAACATACTATGAACTGGTTTCCTTTGGGGGCTTCTGAGGTGTTCTGTGGACAGAGGGCAGTTCCAGACCACTGTGTGGTGTTGTCAGGGTGAGCTTGAGCTTCTCTGTGGAGTTCAGGGATGCAGTTCTAATTGTGGAAGTGGGGGAGGGGAGAGGAATAAACCAAACAACAACACCAGAAACCAAGCCCTGTAAATAACATTGTCTGTCTCCAGGGAGGTTTCTTGTTTGGTTAAAATTTTGGCATCAAGTTTCATGAGGATTTTGCTCTGAATACTCATCCGTTTCAGTCTTTGACTGCTTTATTCCAGCGTAGGAAAGATGGCTGGGAAATACCATGGCAGCTGTGCTCAGATGGTGCATGCTTTAAAAACAGTGCAGACATCATTGGATTGGGTTCAGTTAGGAAAACTAGCTCAGATCAGCTACTGCACTTTAAGCAAGCAGCTCTTCATCAGCTAAACTGTTTGTTCCTGCTCAGTGCCAGCAATGAAAAATGTGCTTGTGAGGTTAATTTTTCTAATTCCTCTTTTAGCCAAACTATGAGAGGGGCTCTTTTCTTTTTTCTCTTTTTTTGGTGTGTAAATAATTGCAAATATGTCAAGGCACATTTTGCAAGGTGCAGCTGTGTGTGCAATTGGCTTTAACTGGAGGTGGTGTGTGAGCAGTGACCAAGGGCAAAGCATGTGCACAGTGGCAGCCCTGAAGCCATGTTCTTTTCTTTGCTATAGCTGGAAGTTCAGATGCACTGTGTTGCTTGATTAAATCAAGTATTTAAATATTTACTGTCATGTTGCCTTGATATGGAAATAGCCTCACCTGAGGTGAAGGTATGGTGCAGCTGCAGTGGTAAAACCCCCTTGTTTGTTGGAAAGATGAGTAAAGAAGCCTGAGCTCTTGGAGAGAAAAGGTAGTTCTCCAAGTGCAAGGTAGTTCTTGCAAGCTTATTTCCTGTGCTTCCATGTAGAGGTGTGAGTGACCAGATCAGAGACCAGGGAACCAAAGCTTCCTTCCCACACGGCTTCTGGGGGCTGCCTTGAATAAGTTGCACTGTTCCCTGCTCCTTTTTGCTCCTCCACAAAGTGAGGATGAGAATTCTTTTCTTATGAAGTAGCTTACTGAAGTCAGTATTTGTGAAAGCTCCCACTGTGCATACTCATCCATGGACTTTACTGGCTTCGAGTATCTGTCAGTGGCTTGATTATCACATACACTGATTATCACATGTAGGCTCTTTACTGATAAAACACCTCTTACTGATCCTGTGTCAGAATGAGATCAACTATTAAAAGGTTATAAAGATAAAAAGGTAACTGCAGCACGACAAGATGAACAGGGAGAAGTGGCAGGAGGCATAACATAATGATTTAGTGCAATTCGGCGCTGCAGTCATCAGTGAAACAAGACAGCACTCAAGCTGGCCTTAAACAACATTGTTCGAATATCAAAAACAGTCTGCCTTCAGCATGGAGGGCTCAATTTGGGCTAACTTGTCCTACTGAGAAGCTTCATGGACTGCTTTCAGTACCAAAGCTATTGTTAGGATCTATATTTCAGTGCAAATATATTCCAAAGCTAGTGACAGGCCTTGCTGTGCTAGTAAGAGCAACTCTGTGCTGGGATGGGGACCAAGGGAGCATGCCACAGGGACCAGCAGCTCACAAAATAAATACTAAAAAGCAAATAAACTAGAAATACTTCACTGAACATCAGAAATTTTCTGTCTGCTGTTTGACTTGGCCTGAGTTATTCCCTGAATGATATTATTAACCCTTTCACTCTTGTTGACAGCATTAGTCTTCAGTGAATTATGGAATTGTAATACAGACAAAAATTTACTATGCAGTCAAAATGTAGAAGTGTACATCTCTGTAAATAGCTGCTCTTTTCCCAGAAGACATATAGCATGGCATAATCAGTAGTTTGTATGAAGACAAATTAGAGACTTCACTTTTGCTCATTTTAGAGGGGTGACGTGTGCCAATCTTGTGGCCTTTGCTTGGGAAGGTCAAAAATCAATATCAATGTTCTTCAGAACTGTTCTCCTTTCCATTTACCTGTAGGTTAATTATTTAAGCTTGCACTCCAACAGACAGCTTTATGAGGTGAGGAGTTCACAGCAAGGAAGACTTGTCGTGCTGCTAGCTTCTTGAGAGCTCCCCAAGCACGTGAAGCTTTATCTTACGTGTCCTGGTGAGAGGGGGAGTAAGCTGATGAAATATCAGCCAGCCTTGTCTTTAGCAGCAAAGGCTTGGGGCAGTAGGATTTCCCTCGGCTTACTGCCCCACGCAGTCACACACCCTTCCTCTGCTGGGGTTCTGCTCCTTTTCACCAAATCACGTGAAGTTCTTGGGAACCTTTGAAAGGCTATGGAGAAACAGCCCCTCTTAGGCTCCAGTGAGGAGAATCCATGAACTTCACGGTCTTTCTGGAGTCTGTTCTCTCTGCAGAAAGCTGCTTTCCTCATTGTCACACCACAGGCACTTATGCAAATTTCTCCCAGCAGGAAATCTCAGGCGCTGAAGGCCAGGAATGCTAATGTTGTGTGCTGCACCAGAGCCCCAGTTGCTGGTCATGAAGGAGCAAAAGTTCCTGAAGTGTTTACAGCCCTGGCTCGGGAGCCAACACTGACTGCTTCACAGTCAGACACCCAGACAGGCTTCTAAATAAGAAATACAATCTTTGAAACCTTAACACCTGCATGGAGACTGTCACATGCAGCCATTACTGCCAGTACACCTGATACTAAGAAATGAAGATTCTTTCGCTAGGATTTCTGGCATTGTAATGTTTTCTAGAAAACGAGTATTGGAACTGACCAAAGCTGTTGTCAATTCCTAAACTGTTCTTCTGGTGTAGGCACCTACAGGATTCACTGCTTCCCATTTTACTTCAGTATAAGGTTTGGCTAATAGGAGACCTGTGAACACATAAACATTCCTGGCAAATATTCCTGAGCACCTCAGTAAAGTGAAACATGCGGTTTGGAGACTTCGATTCTTTAATGGCTCTGAAGATTACCAGTTAACAAGATACAACTCTGTTTGGTCACCTTGTACTCCTATTTTTATTTTATTTTATTTTATTTTATTTTTTTATTTTTTAATTAAGACTCAAGTTAGAGAAATGATGCTGTATTTCTTCAATGCACCACTGAGAACAGCGAAGTATTTGCATCTGGAGCTTGATTTGACACACAGCCCAGTAATAACCCAGCATTAAGTGTAAGTCACAGTGCACAAAGACTGTCATGTTGGTTCAGCTTGTGTACACATGAACTCAGATCAGAATGACATCTCCTTGAGAAGATACCCAGAGAAGAAATCTTAATACTTCCAAAATTCCAAAGGCTGATGCTAAACTGACTTAGGAGAATGTAATAGTATGTATCAGCCAGATGTAGGCAACATGTTCCTAGTGAAGTAGCCTGTATTGCAACCAAAAAAATCCATGGATTTTAACAATACCAGATCTCATCTTAAAACTTCCAACTTTGCCTATTAAGTGCTTAATACATTAAGACACCGTGACTGAAAAGAGAGAGAGCAGAAAAGGGACAGAATGATCTGACACTGAAGTCCTTTATCTTAGGTCAGAAGCCTGAAATATTAACTGGAGAAGCTCCACTCTTTGCTATAACGTGCAGTGTTTGCACTTTGTTGGTGACATGGATGTTTCTGGTCACTCCGGTGATTTTATACACCTCTTGGAATTGGAGTGGCTGTGTAGAGGCTAAAGCTTGATTAAATGTCCCCTGATATTGATCAGCCTTTGTATTTGGAGACATCGGTAGTTGAGAACTGGTACAGACGGCAGGCTTTTTTCAGTCCTGAACACAGTGAATCCCAGTTATTTGGGTCAAATTCTGAAGTTTGTATACAGTATTTATGTGGTCCCAAAGCAAACTTCTGTTAAGGTGAAGGCTAAGCAAATGCAGACTTGTCAGGATTTGTTCCTCAAAGTAAAGGAGAAATGAAATAAAACACACCATTCAAATATACTGAAAGCTTTTTGAAGGATTCCACAGTGCAGTCAGATGCTGAAAATCATTTCACAATTGTATAACAGTGAGAAAGATGTGAAGAGGCCAAGAAAAGGGTGAATATTTCAAAAGCTTAAGAGAGTTAGGCACATATCTTTCATAAGCTCCATTGAAAATCCAAACAAATAATTTCTGATGACATTAAAAATGGACTGCAGTCAGACAGGGATACCCACAGAAGCTCTTACTTAGGGGAGTGTGCAGTGAAGAACATTTGTTGTTGATTTTTTTCTACAATGAGTCTTTTAAAAGGTTTAGTAGTTGTGTTGGAGAGGAGGGAGAGCACGAAGATGTGTAGGAAGGAGACAGGGCATAAGCAATACAAAAAATGAGCAGAAATGTGTCCTGAAGGATTTCAGATGTGGGAAACGTGGGTTGTGCTGGACCCTGAACGTTCAGGCCTGCCTGAGGATGCAAATATTAGTGACCAGCGGGGAGGAGGGGTTGTGGAGGTCAGCGAGACGGTAGAGGGGAGACAATGGGCTCCTTTGCAGCACCAGCCTGCCTTTCACTTCACAAAAAAGGTTTTTGTAATTCAAATGAAAGCAAACCCTCCTTAAGAAAGGGATCTCTCTCTGGAGTGAGAAACACTGCAACATATTTCGCTCTCACTTCCCTTTTGGTTTCACCTTCCTTCATCAGTTAATGCATGAATGAATTCAGGCTGACTTTTTTGTGTTGCTGCAGCATTCAGGTATAAACATCAGTACGCCAGCAATACAGATGCGGTTAAGGGGGTTTTTTTTGGAGCTAAGTTTTTTTTTTTTTTTTTCTGGGAAGTGCTGTTAGTGCTCTCGTGATGAGTCCCAGAATACTACCGTGCTGAGAATGCCTGAGCACATTAATTTTGCATGTATTAACTCTCAGTGCAACCCCAGTGTTCTGATGTTCCATGCTGAGACACACTCACTGCCCTGGAACTTTGTATTTGCAGATACTGTGAGACTGTTATAGGCAAGGAGGGTGGTCTGATCTCAACTTGTCACCCAGGCCGTCTTGATGGGAAGAGAAGGCATTTCTGGAGGGTCATTCAGCCTTTCTTCTCAGACACCACTGCTGGAGTGCAGCGACTCATCCTCTGGAGCTGCCTGCCCCTTGTTTTCTGTTGCAGAGACAGAGCCTGAGGCACTAACTTAGGGTTGGCTACAGCTTCCAGGTGGATGCAGTTGGATGAGGTGAACTCTAGACACAGCAGTGTGATGACAGAAACTGTCTTGTAATGGCCTCTTGTGCAGAGGGTCACAGAATGTCTGACTCCATTGAGTGAAACTCTGAGTGCTGTGCAATGCCAGTATTTTGCATTGGTTATTCCTTAACTTGGACATTATGGACAGTAAAACTCTTGATGGCAAGACAGATATAAGATAAATTAGCCAAGTCGTAACTGTATGGGCCTTAATGCAAGATTGGTTAAGGGCAAATCAGTTGGGAACTATCTCAGGCATAGTTTACATTAGCAGGGGCCCCTACTCTTACGTAGTATATAAAGAAATAATCTGGTTTGTTTATTCAAGTGTCTTAGTCATACATACACTTCCATGATTTCAAGCAGCTGAGTTTCTGAATGCTTCCCCATACTTCATTTGGTGTTTGTCAGGATTCACTATATGTCAGACCACGGAAGTGAGGAAGAAGAACTTTCAAATTGCCAGCATCAGTACTTTACCCACAGTTATTAAGTTGTGAGCATTGTCATGTGTATAGCTGTATTTACTGCTTACATGTCTATACCATTTACAGATATCTGTTGCAAGCATGTTTTAGGTAAAAGCATCTGTCTCGATGTTACATCTGGGCTTTGCAGTGTAACCTGCAGTTGTTGTGATGGTTTTCACAGGCTCCTCTGAGAAGGGGAGCCTAATTTGCACGTGATCGTGCAGTCTTTCTCAGGAAGAGATGATTCATGCTGCAGCATCCATGGATTTGTGTGTGAAATTGTTGTTGTAAATGACAGCACGTGAATAAAAAGTCATAGAAGAACATGTGGGTGTGGGGCATGGAGTTGTGAAATATGAAGAAGGAAGACATTGCCCTCAGGAATATAGGAGTAAGAGTTACACGCAGACCTTCATATTTGCTTTCCAAAGATAATTTAAGGAATATCCCAGGGTGTAGGTGATCAGTGTAAGCAGTTCATCTCATTTGACATCTAACGTAGCTTATGCAAGGGTGGCAACTTTTGGAAAGAAGTCTGAGTAGAGTAGAGTCCGTTTGACCTTTTGTTTAGCAATAAGCAATGGTGCAACCTCACAGCAAACTGTTTGCAGAGAATGCATTTGATATTCTGTAATGTGCATGACTTCTTTTATTTCATTTCTTTTCTTGAAATCTTTTTGGTTAGTTAATAGTTTAGTTCCTCTTCAAGGGACAGATCAAAATATAAACATGTACCAATAAGCTTTGAGGCTTTAAAGCCAATTCGATACACAGGAAATCTGAAATTAGGGCAATAGAGGATATTTCTGATGCTATTTCCTCTTATTAAACACCTCTGCCTATGAGGCAAGTCCTTGTTCAGCTGTTTTCTGACTACTAAATTTGGCTGCAGATCTGAGCTCTTTGCAGGACTGCTCTCTCACAGCTGTGACTCTTTATTGTTTCATAAGGTTCTAAAGAAAAATGTCCTCCATAAGTGAAATACCCTTCACAAGAATTTCCTTACAATGCACTCATCTGGTGTTTAAGTTATTTATTCCTTAAGTTATTTATTCCAGAAACTAATAACCTAAATTGTATTTTTATAGAAGTCTTAATACAGCAGCCAGTAATTGAGCAATGAGTGAATCCCAGATTGCCAATTTACAGTGTAAGAAGTATAGCAATTTTCTCTTTAAAAGTAATGGATTCGTTTCAGTCTTGCTCCACTTTACTTGAATAATAGCAGTGATGCCAAAGAAGTTCCAGCTGACTTAAGCTGTTCTAACTGAAACTTTACTACAGAAAAACCTGAATCAGACCTAGCATTCTACATAGGTGTGCAGGCTTTTGTCCAGGAAGGGAAGAGATTCAAAAGCTGACTGAGTTTATACCAAAATGACCAGTCATTAAAACCCATCTGTCAGTAGATTTGGGTTAATAGCATGCACTGCTGCATGGTGCCCTGAGGAAAGCAGACTTGAAGTGGGTCTACCTGCAATTGGAACGACTCGATGATTTGATAACTCAAAGCTGTACATCTGCCTTCAGTAGTTACAACATTCTTACATTATTTTAGACTTAATTTGTTATGGAAATGCATGCTTACTTGCTCTGGGTTGTAAGAAAGATCTGATGGGATTTATGCTGTATAAATAGCCCTGCACTGTCATTGTTAGATTACTTTGAGACTATTTACTGCATTGCCTTTCAGACTTCAGTGCAGGGGAGAGCTGCAGTTCACGTGTAGGATGCAGGATGTTTCCTGTCATTTGTGCTGCACTTTAGCCTATAAATTGCATATCTGGTGGAAAGCTAAAGAACATGATCAGGATGACAGGTTTCAAAGCTAACAATTGAGTAGCATGAGCAAGGATGCACCTGCTCTTAGAATACAAACTTCAGCAAATACTCACTTTGCATCGCTGGGCTATTTCAGTAGAGCTGTGTTCCTGCAAGACTGTCACGTGGCTTTGCTAATGACAAAAGAATTTTTTGGTATATAGGTGGTGCTGCAGTGGTGTCAAAACGTATCTAACAGCCCACTTATTTATTCAGGTAATTTTTTAAAAAAGAATTACACTTTCAAGTTCCTCTTTGAGTCTTTCTAGCAGATTTTACTTTGTATTTTCAGAGGTGGATTAAGGTATATGTGCTACACTGTGGTTGCATGATGAAGATGCTAACAGTGATCAAATGGGGACATTCATTGCTTACCTCACCTCCTCAGTTTTTCTACTGTGATCTTGTTTTCTTGGAATCAAAATATCAGCATTTGCAAGGAGTTTTGAGCAGCTGTGGCACAAATGCAAGGCAATTTGGTTGTTTTAACGCTGAATATACAAGGGACATATGGAGCCCTATGTTATTCCCTTCTGACTGTTACAAAATTGTCCATCGCTTGTCTCCCAAGGGCAATGTGAAATTGCAGTCACCTGTTCAGCAAACAGATTTCACAGGACTGTGCTTTCAGCTCTTGCTCCTTATAGATACGGTATTCAGTTGCCTCCGCATTGCTTATTTCTGTTCTCCCTTTCATTTCCCTTTGGGCTATGCACAGTTTGCCTGCCTTGCTATTTAATGAGAAATCTCTTAGTATTTCTGAACATTTGAGGAAGTGTCTATTAAACACGAACCTTAGGAAGGGGTTCGGCAAACTCTCATTGCCTCATGCCCAGGATTAGCCATGTGTTATGTTAGTACTAGGAGTCCACCTTCAACAAAAGCTGTTTGAAAAGCATCTAAGAGAAATCCCAGCTGATAAAGTGTGCTTTGTGTGAGAGCAATTCACAATTAGCAGTCTCTTCCCTTAAATTGTGCTTCTTGTTTTCATGGTTCAGAGATGCAGCAAAGACATTCCAAGCAGTGAGATTTCACTACAACTATGGATTTTAAGAGCCATGAACTGCAGAACAACACATTTTGGGGACATTAAAGGTACTCGTTTGGTAAAATGAAATTTTGTACCTAAATTGCTTTTTGGATTTGTAGTGTGTTTGTCTTGGTCTTTGTTGGAAGGAGATGGCTGTTTCTCCAGCCATTATGAACTTACTCAACATGATACAGTGCAGAAAGGAAGTCTTTGTCTGTGCTCATTCCAATTTGTTATAGGTTTGCTTGAGTCCTGCAAGGCATTTGTATACTGTAAGACAAAACTGGAAGCTGTGTTTCTGCATGACATGAAGTGCCCTCAGCCATGGCCTGCTGGGTCTGGAAGCAGCAGATCTCTAGGGCGACAAGTCACAGTGCACAAATAAATGTTATGTTGATGCAGCAACAGAATTTGAAACAAAAAGAAATCCCCTGTAGGCTGTTTTCCTAATGATTAGCATGCGCACATAGAAGGTGAGACCTTCACAGGGTTTTGTCAGGATAACAAAAATCTAGCAGTCTGTTTTCCCATTTTTACCCTACATTATGCAGTGACCTGTTTTTGCTTTGGACCCATTGGCTCTACCAGTCCTCCTCCCTTTACTGATGTGGAAGCAGCAGTTTGCCTTGCAGCTTGGGTTGCTCAGAGACCTGGGGCTGGCCCAGTGGGAGCACAGCAAAGCACTAAAAATGGCAAGAGAGCAAAATCAGCAACTGTGACCATAAGAAAGATGTCAAATTTTTATCTGCCATCCTTTCATCAGTGAAATGCTCACCTTATATCAATCATGACCAGCATACAAAGGGAGCAGTCTGCTTTTGTTATTTATTAATTTCTCTCCAGCTCCTCAGTAAGGTTGTAACCATCTGATATGTGAGTTTTGGCATAAAGTGTATCATTAGTTGCTGTCCTTTGCAGGATCCATGCTACTTTGTACATGTAGGAAACTAACAGCATGACAGAGTTCTATGAATTGCACAGGAAAGATGCTCCTGGTCATCTTGCTGTATCCTAGGAACTATTGGAGGGCTGTGACAACCATTCCTAAGAAAGCTGCCCGCTGTGCTTCCACATATCCACTGAGGTTACCATGTCCACTTTTGCAGAGATCAAAGGTGTTACAGATTAGGGGAGAATTATACTGAAAGTTCCTTGTGGCAAAGGTCTAGGGCTGACTCTGTTGCATTCATGTATGAGTTGTCCAGAATGTGAAGAGGTTAGAGGAGATGGAACAAATGGCGTTTGCCTCTGTGACAATTCAGATGTCCAGAAAAGCTCTTACTCCTTCAGCTATTCACTCTTCAACGACACAGTACGTTCTGGAATATAAATAAGATACGTACATGGCATGTTTACAACATGCTTCTCTCACTCTTTCTCTACTTTCCCCACCTTTGTTGTGCCTTGCCCCAAATATCAGTCCGATTTTTGCAGATGAATCAATTGGTTTGGTGGACGATCACTGCTCCCTGTGGCTGTTTCTTGAGGGGTTGCCTACTACTTGTGTGGTGGGGCTTAGAGCCTGTGTCACCGGGTGAACAAAGAGGTGGCACTGGTACAGATGAGCTTGGAGCATAGTAAAGCTGGTAGCATAAAAATAACCTGGTTTGGAAAACAGTGACCTAAATGTCTGAACAATGTCTCTGGGAAAAGGGCTGCTTTTTCTGAGCTAGAAGCAGTTTGGAAGAAAAGCAGTGTTGTCATGTGAACAGGGTATGCAACACTGGCTCTATGGGCTGCTGTTTGATGGGCTGTATTTATCATGCTTTTAATATGAAAGACTGTTTTGCAAAAGATTGTGTTTGCAGATGAAAAGGTATTGAACACTGGGGAACAAACAGTTCTGCATCCGCTAAGTTCAGAGCTTTAGGACCTGTGTTTTGGAAAGCACACTGCTAAGTTGCCAGGACCAACCTCACTTGGAGCTGTCCTTTATTAGTGGAGAGACTGCTGCTTGTGCACAAACCAGAGGCTGCAGGAGGTGTGACCAGCTATCTGTAGAGTTGCTGGTCCCTTTTCCTGTTATGTATTTCATCCTTACTATTCTCTCCCTGCTTCTGTGCCTTTTTCTCTTTTCTTCCCCCCTCTTGTTTTCTCCATTTCTCATGCTCCAGTAAATGATCTTTTCAGACAAGCATTACAGAAAGGCTGGTTTTTAGATTAACACAAACTCAGCTTCTTATATTGACTGGCCTGAAACAGCTAATGTGATTTGCACTTCTGTTTAGCAAATTTCTATTATTAGACTGAACACACCGAGACTAATATGCAGGTAAATATAAGTCACCAGCGGAGCTACTAATTGGGTAGATTAGTTAGTCATTCCAATTGGATTTGTTGTCTCCAAACAGACAAGATTAAAGCAAGGAACGGTCTCTGACTGGCTTATCTTTTGTGGATAAACGTCTCCAATATGACACGCTACCTTGTATAAGTCAGATGTCTGGTTATTAGTGCCTGGATATCACACCCAGCAGTGAAGTGGGAGGGCAGCTCCTCCTGTCAGTCCTCCTGCCATTAGTCATTATGCCGAATACTTCATCTCAGACAGGTCCCTGACTTCTGCCAAGATCCTGGGCAAGGTGGATGGGCTGCTTTTCGTAAAATGGCTGTTCTGCCACTGAGACACGTGTCCTGTGCCTTCAGTGCAGGAATCTGTTCTTCACATGTCTCAATCCAAGCAGCCTCCTCCATACTCTCCATATCTAACTGCAGTCTAGCTGCAGATCCCCTTCCTGCTTAGTGATACAAGAGAAGGAATGTTCTTGTGGTCCTTGACATCTGTTCACAAGAAGCAGATTGAGAACCTAGGGTTCAAAACAAATGCAGAGTCTGTGTGCCTCTTATATCAATTTCTTTCTTTTTTTATTTTTATTGATGTATGTCCCATAAAGACTGAGCAGGTGGAATGAAAAAAAAGCTGCCTTTTTTCTTTAAAGAGAAGTTACGTGCATCAGCTGAGGTGGGCACTGATCGGGAGTGGTTCAACTTTTTAAAAAGACTTCTATTATCAAACTGAAACAAAGTTACTTTTTACTATAAACACAGAGAATGGACCCATTTCCCCTGTGTCTCAGGTGGCTAAGAAAAGTTCCTTCCCTCTTTGTTATTGGTGCTCCCCAGGGCTTACCTCTGTGTGTGAGGCAACATAAAAACCACTAAGAAGGACTGAGGAAAGCCTCTCCCCTTCTGTGTAGGGTTGGTGTTGTTTGTTGGAGCAGATTCTGTCTTCAGTGGTTTCCTTTCATTATCACCTGCAGGTATTTGCATCTCTCTTTGCTGACTTCTGTGGAAGGCAAAATCCCCTGCTTTCATGTCAGAAAAGCCTTTTAGCCCGTGGTTGCTGAGGAAAGGGGAAACCTGACCTAGATGAAGAGTTCCAGCATTATTTCACCTGTTTTTAAGCAGATAAAGTACAGCAAACAGGAGAACGTGTCCCATGCATTGTCTGGAGAATTTCATTTCCCTTCCTTAAGTACTGAGTCTGTTGAAATTGTCCATAATTTTAATCTGTAGCTCTGACATGTATCAGCTTCAGCACCAGGAATGTCCTTTTGTTGCTTTTTTGGGTTGTTGTTCTTGTTTTTAAATTATTTGCAGTCTGTTTCACTGCCTTCTGTCTTGATGTGCAGCAGGCACTCTGCCTCTCAAAGTCAAAACAGCTGCATCTCAGAAAGAGGGGAAGCTTCCAAAGAAAAAAAAGAACAATCAGAGCCTTGCTGTGGTGTACTGGTAGCAACAGATAATTAAGTCTAAAAATTTCAGCAGAAGGAAGACATTTATTGCCAGGCAAAACCCAACAGTGTTTTAGGAAATGCCGTTTCTGCCATCTTGAAGGCAGCTCTGAGTCTAAGAACTGAGTGATTGGTATATGGTTATATTCTTTCAGTCTTAAAGATAATCAGGCACACTGTGTTGTTGGAAAGCAAGGGGATACAAAAAAGTGAAATCAAACTTTATAAAGACATTTGAACATTTTTTTTCTCTGCAGGCATTTCTTCATCGGATCCGCCAGAACGCTGTGGACAAAGCTGAGAAGTACATAACAGAGGAGAACGTTAAGGTATTTCTTCCATCTTCCTCATCCTTTAATTAATGAAAGGCTAGATTAAGGGACGTGGATATCAAATATTCTTTTACCTGTCTGATCATTGTTCTTAAACTGCTGCCGAGAGGATAAGAAATTCACACTGACACTTTTTCAGTCTGTTTGCCCATTTATTTAGCTTTCATCTTCCAACATTTGTTTTGTTCCACCAGCTGATTTCAGTAGAGTTTGCTAACAGTGTAGTCAGGAGCTAAGTTTTGGCAAGATTTGTGAAATGGTAGAGGACACAGAGACCTCATTAGTATCTTGAAGGGGAAAGTCAGAGAATGCAATGCCCTTGTGTGTTTTGCTTGACAGTAATCAGTGAGCCAATTTGCATCTGTTGTCATTACAAATCTAAAACTGATGGGAGTTATGAAGAGGTGGCAGGAATATCTGGTTGGGTTGTAGTAGGAAGGAATTTGGACTCCTATGGGAGAGCTGAGGAATGGGAGACTCTTGCATGATGAGATTCCTGAATGAATTTTGCAATGGAAAGACACATGAGATACAGAAAGTGGGTATGAGGTACTAGCTCTTATAATGCCTATGGTTGTAGGATGCCTTGTGGTTTATTTTCGTAAAAATAAGCAACACTTTCATGTAGCAATTTGACTTAAAACTCTCCTTGCTATTCACATACATGTGAAACCAAAATTCTCTTTGTACACATGTATAAGTGAAACCTCGTGATCAGTGGGAGAGGATGCAGTGTTTGCCATTAGGATTGCTTTTGGGGCTTACCTTTGATCCTACAGCTCCTAAATCAGCAGAGACTTTGCTCTTTTCATTAATGACAGCACAGTGCCTATCAATAATAGGTATGTTACACAGTCCAGCACTACTGCAGCTGGTGTGTATTTCCTCAAGTCTGGTTCATCAATTTTTACATAGTAATATTACCAGAAAGTCTAAAAATCCTAACAGGGGATTCAGCTCCCATTATGGTATCCATTCACTATGTTAACAATAGTGTACTACTGAGTGGCATCAATAGGTGGTGGTAGCAAGAAGATTTGGAGGATTGTTGGAACTAAGGCTCCTTGCTGTGTTCAAATTTGAAAGTTCCTGGTCACTGGAAGCTCACTATTTACAATCTGGAGTATGTTTAAGCATAGCTGAGGGAAAAGTGGACAATGACTAGTGGCAGTAGGTGCTGTGTGCAGAGAAACAGAAAAAAATAAGCTCTGCTTGAGAAATAAGCCTACGTAACCATTTGCTAATTTGACAGACTGCAGATGTTGATAACAGTTGTTAATTCTGCCATTATTCATGTATTGCTATGACTGCCATATACTCAGATGCAGTGCTCAGAAGACCCCTGCAGAAAGTCTTTATTTTCTCCAGTGATTAAATGTATTTGTATTCTGAAGTCCATCACAACCTCTGGGGAAGTACTACTTCATTTCTGTGTCATTCTTGAGCTGCCTGGAGGTGCCTTTGAGAGGCCACTGTGAGACCTCATTAATCCTTATTACAATATTCAGCTTATAATAACACAGCTTCTCTTTGAAGAAAAAGGTGTAAGCTTACCAATGGTGAAGTAGAAACACAAAGGCGTGCTTTCTCTGATCAGTGTCATCCCTTTTCCTTCTCATCAAACAATTTAACTGTCTTTCCTGCAGTGGAAAGATGAATGTTCTTCCCTTCTGCAAATCTTTGCTTGTAGAGGCAGGACAGACAAGGCTGTGTTGGGACTTCCAATAACTCTGCCTGCTATTATTATAAATCTTGAGTCATTAGGGAGCTGTGAGGTGGAGAGCAACAGAAAAGGTGGCAGCAGAGAGTATATAGATGGTTTGGCAGCTTATGTAAAGAAAAACCAGTATTTTCCTCCCTGTCTTCATGCAGCAGGAACGTCTAGAGGAAAATCAAGGATATTCTGACAGTCACTCTCCTCTAAGCAAAAGGAGAAAGTACTTTTTAGAATAACATGGGATATTACTCCTGGTATTATGTTTGTAGGCTTCTTCTGCTGCTACTAAGCAGTGGTGCTTACAGTAGCCTCTGGCTATTGCATCCCCTTCCAGACAGGCCACCTTGAATCCTATGCCAGGCATATATTTATAATTCCTTCACTGACAGATGGCTGCAGCAGTATCAGCTAAAAAATTTGCACAATTGGTTCCCTGCCCTATGTGAGGATAACTGCTGATACGTTAGTACTGCGCTGCATTCGCTGCAGGATGGTGACGTCATTTTACTGATGCAGAACAGCTTGATGGTGCACACAAGCTGCCAGACATGGATCTTCCATGTGAGGTTTATAAATGGTGACTGCATCAGATATAAAAGCAAATGTAGCTAAGCTAAGGTCTTTCTGCTGCCCTTGATTTTTCAGGTGATTTTTGTTACCTGCAAAACTGCTGCAAGCAGAGCTCTGCTGACCATCACATGATTTATTAGACTACACAGATATTCCTTGAATCACAAATTACACTCCTGAAGACTCTCCTGAAGGATAAAATCATCCTTGACAGATGTTTTCCTCTTCCTTGTTAATCCCCTTTTGGCACAGCTTCTGGCATGCAGGCTGAGGCTTATGTGTCATCACGTCACTTTCAGTCATGCTATAGAATGAACCATCATAGGCTCTTCAAATTTGCAGTGGAAGTTTTCTGAAAGTAATCAGTCCCAGCTTCCTGTCTTATTTTCTGATGGGTTCAGAACCCATTAGTGCAAGTAGAGTGTGTTGGAGTCTTCAGTTTATTCAGAGCCAGGAAAAGCAATGAGGCACAAGTATGCACATGGGTAGTGAGGATTGCCATGTACTGGTGTGAGAGGTGAGCAAAGACAAGAAAGGTGCCATGTGCTGTGCTTTGCATATGCAGCCAGCTTGCAGGGGTTTGAAGAAAAATCTTCTTTCCATCTTTGAATAACACAAGGTAGAGAGTTGAATCTGGGTACGTGCATAGAAGGGTCTTTAATTCCTTACCCAGTCTTCCACTCCTAGAAAATCAGAGATAAGTTGTTCTTAAACTGAGTTTGGTTTCATTCCTCCTTTAAGGATTAGATTTAATCTACAGAATTTTGTAATTACTGCTGCATCACCATCCACCAGGCTGAATCAGTGTCTCATCTGGTGCATAAAGTCCACTGCATAAAGTTGAAAAAGTTTGGTTTTACTGTAAGGTGCTTTGGGAAGTGTCAGAAGATCGCCCACCAAATAGCAGGAAGCTGAAGGCTGCTCTGTCAGGCTGCATTCTTTGGGATTTGTAGCAGTGACACGTTTGCTCTATGCCAGCCCTGGGAGGCTGCTCCTAATATGAAAGCTGGTTTGACTACACTGCAAATCTCTTTGCAACTGGCACGGCTAAAGCAAAGAGATGGACAATGCTGTTCACAGTGTGTATGTCACTGCAGTCTCCAGGCTTTGGTCTGCTTGTTCAAGCATTCCTCCCGTGGCTGTCAATGCTGATAGCTGCATCACATTGCATCAGGACCTGGAAGTTTATTTTCCTTAGCACATGTATGTTAAATTCCTAGGGATCATTTAGCTGTGAGATTGTGCAATTTCCTTTTAGTACACATTAAAATTGAGGGCCTGTATCATGTTACAAATGCCTTTTACAGTCACAGAGGTTGGTGGAAGGGAATGCTAAGATTCTGCTCTTTCAGTTTGGAAATACTTTACACTGTAAACACCATGGCAGAGATGTGGTTTACGGGTACATCTTCTGAGTGATAATTTCATGTTCCTGCCAAATCAGTTTGGTCTTTGTGATTTCGTTCATGTGTTCAGTCTCATAGGAGACCTTCTCTAGACTTAAAGGAGGTTGTTTACATTCATCATGCTCAGGTGCTTGGAAAGATAACCTTCATTTAGAGTAGGTACTTCAGTAAGCAATAAAGATCTCCATAGGAAAGATAGCAGTTATCATCTGTGCTTTAGGTCCTTTCATGACTAAGTCTAGAACCATAGTATTTTGGTGCTAGTACTTCAGTGTGCCTAAGAGGGTTTTGTTAATTGTTGACACTGGACTTTGTGTGTTTCAGATCCTATTTTCTAACATTGAAGACATTCTTGGTGTTCACAAGGAGTTCCTGGCTGCCCTGGAATTTTGTTTACAACCAGAACCTCAGTCTCAGCATGAACTGGGAAATGTTTTCTTAAAATTTGTAAGTACAATGACTTAACACTATCTGAAAATGCAGTTTCCTGTCTTAAGCTCCCATGCCCCTTAACTATCTCTAATCTCTAAGGTTTGTAGCAATACTGTGACATTGTGTGTCTTGAATAAAACTTGAAGGTAGGGTGGGAAAAAAACTTGTGAATGAGGTTAGAACAATGGAAACCACCTCAAACTCAGCTAAACAACAAGGTATTTTTAGAAACCCTTCCTTTTCCCATTGAATATTTTTTCCTTTTTTTCTTCATTCAACTGATCACACAATTGCTGAGAATTTGTCTGCTTTCGTTCCGAATATTTCTGAAAAGCAGCACAATTTAAAATAAGTGAATAATGTTATTTGTATTTTAAAATAAAGGAAACCCACAGAAGATATTACTGCATTTACAGTAGTGTCTGTGCATACATTTATCCTTCAGTAAATGAAATGTAACGTGAGATAGCTTAACTTGCACTTGATGTAATACAGTGCAAGTTACCATATACAACCTTTTTACCATGGAGTAAATAAATACCTGAATTATGTAGCTCAGAACTACAAAAAATCTGGGTTTTAGACTCAATGCTAGATAAGCATGCCACAACTACAGAAGAAAAAGTAGTTGTGGTTGTTGAAAACATTTTGATGGATTCTTTTTGTGTCATCTGACTCTGAAAGTTGTATTATTTGTTCTCCTATATATTCATAATATGATGAAGCGTGCCAACATGATTCAGTACCAGGTTGGTACTGTAAGGTGACCCAGGAAGGCACAGACCTGTAACAGGGAACAAGAAATGGAGGAATTGGAAATGAGAAAATCATGGAAATCAGAGAAGCGCTGCCTCTCTCATTATAATTTGTTTCTTATATTGCAAACTAATATAAGCATAGAGCACACTGATTGTATATGCAAGATCAATTATTACATATACCTAGTCATGAGATGAACTCATCTAAATGCAAAGTTATCTGATTTACATGTATATAATTCAAAGCTGCAGATTTTTTTTGTATGCAGCTGCCCTCTTGGGATGTCTGAAGAAATTAGAATGCATCTATATATAATAGATATTCCTTCAAATTTTTATTAACTGCATTAAGCCACAGGCCAACTTCCTATTAAAATACGTTCTATTATACTTTTCTAATCATAATTCGTGGTTCCACAGTTCATCAGGTTTGAGTGGTCAGCAATTATGCAGCCATTCTCTGCTCATAGATCTTTACCAACTATTGATTTTATTTATGCTGTGACACTTAAAATAGTAGCATATGTAGAGACAGTAAAATGTATTGAGACAGTGCTCATAAATTGTGTTCTCTATGAGGAGTGACTGTCAGATGCTGAAGGACATAGTGATGCACTCAATTAAAGACTTGGATACTCAGTAGAATCACTGCCTACCAAGATGTGCTATGCTAACATAGTACTTGTTCGCAATGGTATCAACATGGGATGTCTCCTGAGCAATGCTGTCTAAATGGCTACTGTGTTTCAGAGTGACACCAACTAACCAGAAATGTTAACGCCCTGTCATTTAGCTGAATTCAACCTGCTATATGTAGTCATTGACAATATTTTCTTGTATGTGAGCATAGCATTTGTAACTGACAAATTTAGTAATTAAGTGAATGAATGTTCTCTGCTTCTCAGACTTGCAACGAAGCAGAAATTATGGAACTGTAATGCACAGAGATGACTGCTGGTGAGAACTGATCTTCTGATAGAGACTGTTTGAGATCAGTTTACACTGCAGTCTGTGAAGTGCATTGCAAATATGATGTACATCAAACATTTCATAATCCCATAAGGAAGAAAACCTACAGCTTATTCAGGAGGATGTCAGACATCTTTCATTTCGTAATACATGGAAGAAGCTGGTCTCGTCCATAATGAGTGAAGTAACCATAAAGTATAAGGATAGCATTGGAAGCATTGTGGCACTTTATGTCTTGAGCAGGGAAGAATCAGCAGTAGGTTATGAAGAGAGGAAGGGATGACATGTCCTTGTGTACAGATTATGCCTGCCTTTCAGAAGACTAGCCTCACTGTAGGTATTTAGGAGTGTAGGGATTTGTCGTGTCATGGTACAGGCTTTAATAGTGAGATTCCAGCTGGAAATGCCAGCAGCAAATGTGGTTCAGAGCAAACTTCTCCAGATTCAATTTTTGAATCCTGTCTGTGAGATCTATGCATCCTAAATTTCTTCTAACTTCTTCAACTTTTAGTTGGAGTAGCCCTACAGGATCACAGTTGATCCATTTACATTTATGCTAGGACATCTTTTCCCCTGGGTGTTCAACGTGGCAGGATCCAGATCTTGGCTAACACTTGAAATAAACAAGCCAACATTGCAAGGGCTCCAAAAGAGCAACACATCGACTTCTGGAACTCTTTTAGCGGATGATGAAATGTGCTTGCTCTGATATACAGCTGTGAAAGATTGTTTTGTTCTGGAAGACAGACATTGTTTGTCCTAGCATACTCCACTTGATCAGATGATTGTAAGAAGTTAATTCTGATGTACTGGAATTTCTTAAGGAGTTGTAGTTCAATAACAGACAGTATGTGGACCATAACAGACAGGAAAGAACACACTTCAATTGAAAATAAAATCTGCTGCTTGAAAAATGGAATGTGTAGAACATATCTTCTATGTCAAAGACATACTAAACCTTGGATAATTACACCTCATCAACATAGGCTTTCTTGTGCAGGTCATGAAAATAAAAGACTGTCTGCAGAGCAGAAGGGCAGAGGGCTGACTGATGCCTGATTTCTGTTATTGCTGTATTGGTAGGGCATTGGCAACTTAGTAGCCGTAAGCTTATTAGAGTGAAATGCGTTTTCATCTTATTTTTGGGAACAATGCTGCCTGAATGCTTTTACTATTTAAGTCATCAGGAATCTTGTTTTGTTCAGAACGAAATCTTATTTTTTATTTAGGTTTTTCATATTGACAAAATAGTTTTTAGCCTGCTTTCGAAGAAGAAAATGTCATGGCTCATTAAGAATACATCCAGATAGAACGTCTGCAGTTTACCCAGCGTGTCTTTCGTGAAACTTCTGTCCAAAAACTGTTTTCAAATTTACACTAATCTGTGGGTTGTACTACTAGATCCAAAATAACATATGGAGAATAAACTATTGGTTTAGACTTCTTAAATTAACTAAGAACAGTATAGACTTATTTTTGCCACCAAGTCAGAAGGTCTATCTGTGTATCCAGCAGATTTGCTGAGTAAGAATGTGCCATGTTTATGGGGTCATTTTTCTGACCATAATTACACTTTCATACAGTGTAACTGCAGGTTCCAAATTCCTGGGTTATCATCTGTAATCATGTAACTGATAATTTCCTCACCAGGAGATGGGGAGTCCAGGACTGATTGTCACCCAGAGAGGAAATTAAACACTTCAGACACTGAGTAATTTAAAACATAGTTGTCATATTTGTGGGTCTCATGCATGAGGGGCAGCTGGAAAAGACTTGATGAAAGCACTCTGGTGTGTGCATAATTATTGTACTGTCTTGAGTTTAGAAAGGAATTTTGTCATGATCTAAATATATCCTCCCCAAACTTCTGGCACTCAGAGCTGCAGTCAGAAACCTGAGCAATGACATTTTGTGTGCACTGATGCAGCGGATGCTCTTGTCTTAATGGTTACTATTTTTAGTCTCAAGCAGGCTGCTTGTGTGCATCTAGGAAGATGAGGGGAGGTGAGAGGAGGAAGTGTAGGAGAAACTTATAAATCTGTCTTGTCACTCTGCAGCTCCACAATTTAGGGATAAAAAAAAAAAATAATCCCATGTCTCTCAATTGTTTCTTTTCTATTGTGCTGTTGACTCAGCCATGCCGTTCCTGTATCTGGTGGTCAGGATCTTTTGTTTCTTTCCAGCTTCCAGTACTAAACTCCATTACTAATATGAGCAGCTGTAGATGAAGGATGTCTTGAACATCTGCATTCCAGCTCTTTGTGTCCGTTTGATGGTGGTTTTATTTACTTTGTACCATTGTTGCTGTGTTTGGCCATGCATCTTTTTATTCTTAATTCTTCTTTTGGATGTATAGGGAGAGAAAACTTTTTCAATAAATTACTAGTAAAAATAAATAAAAATTAATAAAATAAAATTTAAAAAAGAAGCAATTTTCAGTCTCTGAGCATGTACATCTAGCCCTGGAGCATCTAACGAAAGCATCAGGTTCTTCTCATAAACTGGTGGTGGCTGTGACATGGCTCACTGTAAGTACCTCCATCTTGTTAGGAAGCTACCTTTCTCCTTGCATTTCTTTATTATATTGGTCGTTTTGTGTTTATTCATCAAAATGCTTCCATTCAGGAGACATGTTGTGGGCAGCCTTGTAAGACTGGGGATTTCCAGCTGGTTGCTTCTTCCAGTGCTTGTTTTTTTCCAGCCACCTTTGTTTGTTTCTTCTTCCTGTGGTAGTAATTAGCATAGTTCAGATATGTCAGTTCCATTTAGGTTTCCCTTGCTTCTGGCTTTACTTTGCTTCTGTCTGCTTGTATGGAATATCCTGGCACATGAAAGTCCCTGAGATAGCAAAATTCATTCTTTCAGCAAAGGATGTATTATTTCAGTGATGCATTGAAAGGAAAAGTACAGAGGAGGTCTGTGGTCAGAAAACTGATGCTAATTCACAAAAATAAGTTAGGAATTAGGGGAACACTTCTATAAATTATTTGCATGTGGAGATATTGTGCATATCATGTGAAATGCAACTCTAGCACTCTAAAGCAGAGTGCACATTCCTCTGTGTAAAGAATTTAGGATCAGACTGTGGCAATACAGACAGTCTAGTTTTCTCCAAGTCAATAAGTTAATGCTTTTTCTTGCAGAAAGACAAGTTCTTTGTGTATGAGGAGTACTGTAGCAACCATGAGAAAGCGCTCAGACTGCTGATGGAATTGAACAAGATCCCAACAGTGAGAGCATTCCTCCTGGTAAGCACCTTCTCTAGCACTCTCCACTTAATGGTATGACTTTGCACTGTACTCATAATGCTTCTTTAGTATCTGAAGAATGCCAAACATTTTGCAGACATGATTCATTCCAGCTACGAAGCACTTGAGAAGGATGGATATTGAAATAATTGGTGAATTCAAGTACCAACTAAGCACAGCTATGGTATGAGTAATTTCAGTGGATACAGAGAAGTATTTTAAAAAACAACATCAGCAAAAATAAGAGAAAAATTGAGCAAAGATTGTGAAAGGAGTAATGCAATAATTTATCAGCAGGGCTGAGACTGGTTCCCTGCTCAATTCTCTGATCAATTCACCATCTGCAGACCCACCAGAAACATGTGGCCTCCTTCTGACATCCTTTTCCCCATGAGGCCACTTGTGGGCAAGAAACATAGGCTGGATGAACTATTTTGGTGGCATAATTGTTTCTTGTATTAAAAACGGCCCAACTCCTCATCCAACCCATGAAATATTAGCGTGTGCTGGGAGGAAGCGTGGCATACAGCCTTCTTAAGAGCTAGACTACAAAGAGAAACAACCAGTAGATAGCTTTTTTTGTTGTTGTTGTTTTTTTTTTTTAATCCAGGTTAGAGGGATAGGTGTTTCTCCTTACAGCCTCCCCTTAATTCTCCTTGATTTTAGGTGTTATTTTCCTTGCTATGAATGGAAGGCATTTGGGCTGGGGATGGACAATAGGTGAGGGACCAGTCACACACTAGTTCTGTGTCTTAGTAAATGCTGTGAAGTGAAAGAAAGGCTGTTGTTTTGCAATGGACTGATTCTGTTCTGTATTCTGCTCTGCTTTTTTCCATTCTGCCAAAGGCATGCTCTTTCCTAATACAGTACAGTAGAAGAAAACTTCTGCATAAATGCCTGTCACAAGCAGGGCCAGAGCATTCTTCTAGCCACAAAATATAGACCTTGGAGGGGGGAGCAGGAACACACACGCTGCTGGGTACTCAGAATTTCTTTATCACATCTGAGTTTCAATAAACCCTGTTAAAGCATTAGTTCAAGTCACCAAATGAGCAATTCCTGCTCATGATCTACTCTAGGTATTTCTGTTGAGAGAAACTTAAACAGAAAGACAAGCAATGAAAGTGGATATAAATACCATCCTTCCTAACATCCAGAGTGTTCTCTGCATTTCAGCTGGATTGGCAACAAGCTCCTGTCTGTGTTGCCGTCAGCAGCTGGCAAACTAATTATGAGGCACATGAAAGATGTCGCACTGTCTGCTGTGGCTTTGCAGCAGCACCTGAATCCAAGGGATTTTTAAAATAACAGTAACTATGGAAGGAGAGGCTATGCTCAAATCTTTGCTTTGTTGTGGCTGTTGTAATTTCTTCCAGGCCTTCACTCTTCTCTCCACTGCCTCCTAAAGCCAACGCTATAATGCCACCATGCAGAGAGCTGCATTAAAATACAAAGCTTTGCTTGTGAGGATGGATTTGGCCCGATTGCCCCCTTGCAGCTGCTGAAATACAGAATGTGGGAATGTGTTTGAAAAATCAGTAAGTGTTAAAGGGCATTTTTGAGTCCAGAGCTAGAGGGAGGGCTGAAAGGAGAGACGGGAAGGACTGAATCACCCGAGACTTGGAAAATTGGACAGGGAGCATTGTGAGCTGGTAGCCAATGCCACAGATCTAGAATAGCCCTGGGGAAGAGTTATTTTACAGACAACTGTCTGTAAAAATACCACTTAGAAATAATGAGAGTTATGTCGGATGTCTATGAACAGTTCTTGAAGAAGAGGATTACTGAACTACAGCCACAAACCCACTGTATTTCAGAGTGCATCTGAGCCACTGCACACACTTCAAAGGGAAAGTGTTATCAGTGATGCCCCCAACAAAAGCACATCTTGGCTGAAATGGATTTAAACTTCATCCTCTGCTAACACGGCAGATTTGCCCTGGGTGGTTATTGGAGTAAAGTTATCCAGATTAATGGCTGAACATAGGAAAGTAGCTTATCTCAAATAGATTTGAAGTTGATCTGAGTCCAGTGCCTACCTCTAGCAGTGGGCAATGCCAGCATCTTTAGGGAAAAATATAAAAACCTTAGAGTTCATCAGTGATTATTTATCACACATATTATGGATTACTGTGAAGAAATAAGGGGATGAGTAAAGGGCTGTTGTTTTTCTTCCATACCATGCACAATTCTTATATTTTCCTTTCATATCAGTCCTGAGAGATGAATTTTCATTTGATTAAGAAAATAAGCATCTCTTGTTTTGAGGTGGTGTGCACAAACTTATCTGTGAAATGATTCTTATAGAATGCCCTTCCAAATCTGTTAGAATTCATTGTGTGAGTATTGCAAGAGTTCATCAGTTGCTTCACCTGTTTTTCAACCTAAAATCTGTTTGGACTTCTGTTTTGTTTGGTGTATTGGTCCAGTATTATCAAGGGTTTCTATTGTTATCTTCCTTAATATGTTAAAGCAACACTGGAAGAGCAGTCATTGTTCTGGGTGGAGAAATGCCCTTCAATTTCTTTGTGATGCCTTCTGATTTCCAGACAAAGAGCTAAGGTTGAAACATAGCAGATTTTATTATTATTATTATTATTATTATGAGCACCAGAATTACAGAAATCTGTTTTCCATGTGTCATTGCTTCTTGCATCAGTGTTCTCCTTCCCACACAGCAGCCTTGCCTGCATAACCCCAAACTTCTTCTGCAGTATTATGTACTACAACTGCTTCAAGGCTACATTTGTGCTGTTTAGCCTGCCAGTGCACCCCTACTGTTTGCCCAGCTGGGTTTAGACACAACGTTTTGCCAGAGAATTGGTGGATGAGATGCTGATGACTCATTTGTTTCAGAGCTGCATTTGATTTCCTTCAGACATAGAGACTGTACTAGAGTTAATTATGTGATTCTTTATGTATATGCTTTATTTTATCCTTTGAGTGTTCTGGAAGATGTGTGCAAACTTTGCATAGTGAATGGAGACAAACAACTGTTTTGGTTGTGGGGTAGGTTGGATTCTTTAAGGTAATGGTGCATTCTAGATTTGCTGACTGTCATTGTATTGTTATATTTTTTTGAGCCATAAGCTGTATAACATCTCAGTGGGAAGAGACCTTTCTTTGCAGCCACTGGTATCCACAGCAGGTTTTTTTTGCTGACTCGTGGAGAATTTTGCAGCTTAGCTTGATGGCTGTATTTCAGTGGAGAGTGACGTCCCGTTTCCTTTATCTTAGGAATGGTGAAGTTCATCGTGACCATAATGTGTATTATAGAAACAGCAAATAATGTCAAAGAGCATGTGAAAGTGTTGCCTGAGTTAACATTAACTTCCTTTTTTGATTATAGAGTTGCATGCTTTTGGGAGGCAGAAAGACTACAGACATTCCACTGGAAGGTTATCTACTGACTCCAATTCAGAGAATTTGCAAATATCCACTTCTGCTTAAGGTAAACCAAGAAAGAATGTCTTTGGCTAGTTGTTTTTCTCTTGGAGTGATTTTTGCAACTTTTTAACCCTTGATTTCCTGTCACTGCTACCGTCCTGACTTGTGCTTTTAAAGGTTCAATCCTGTTTACAGAAAATGGCTTTTTTTTATGGATGCAGTCAAAAACTGGCTGATGACACTCTTAAATCTTGTAACGGCGTGGGTAGACCAGACAGGGTAAGGTACTCCTCAGCTGAGTTCAGATTTCTTCTGATATTTATGAAGACCTGAGTGCTATTTTAGCCCCTTCCTGAAAAGCTGTGGTTAAATGGAATTTTATTAGTATTCTAAGGAACTCCATGGCTCTTAGGGATTGGAAACCGGACACATCTTTCATCACTAGGTCTCTAGTTTGAGTGTACTCAGGTCAGTAATTATCAAAATTCTTCATCATCTGACAGCTGTTTTGTGACTTGTTTGAAAACCATTTGGTGTCTCAGATAAGCTTCTACTGGACAGGTGTTATTGCAGAAATGACTCCTGCAATTTGCACTAATTGGCCCCCTTGCTAGCTGGTGTACTGTAGGAGTTAAAGAACCAAAGACATAAAAAGAGCCAACTTACCTCATTCCTTCGGGTCAGGGCTGGATCATGCACCTAGTGGGGAGAAGTAAAAGGAGAAATCAGTTTCTAGGAAAGCCTGCATCACCAGTGATCTAGTAGCTACTTAATGGCTAAAAGCCACAAATCTTCAGTGATGTTCAGTCTCATATTCTCAGAGTAATGTTATATTTAATAAAATACAAGTAATTCTTAATAAATATAAGAAGCAGCAATTTCTCATCTCAACAGAATGGTTCCTTCCTTAATCACAGAGGAAAATAATGATTCTGTAATGATCCGGTTCTCTTGGGCATAGGCTGGACCTATGAATCAAGTGTATATCATGTAAAATTATTGCAGTACTGTGTCTGTAAGTTCAGACTGAATAAGGACTTTCAAAGGTCCAGGCTGGTTAGCTCAATACTGATGTTTTTCCTTTAATAAAAGTCCAAATTCATCTGAGGAATATTTAAATCATTTCTTTCCTTCACCTTGGAGCTTTCACAGAAAAAAATTGGAGTCCTTCCTACAGGTGGAATCATTTTGTGTGTCCAGCAGACACTCATCTTAAAATCTTACAGTACACGTTCATGCGCCATGTCTTGTGGATGTAACTACTGAGATTTGCATGCACACAGTTTAGCAGTTCAGTCCATCCAATGGAGTGCAGACTCCTCTTATGATTTAAAAACAGCAAGAAAAAACAAAGAACAGAAGAACGTGCTTTGTTTCACCATACATTCATGGTTAGCAAGTTGTGTCCTGTTGAAAGTTTGCCTGGTAGTTGCTAGTACAAAATTGCCAGAGCGGGTGCAAATGTTTCAGATGTGGAAGAAAAAAAAGGCTGAGTGAAGAGAGTGAAGAGAAAACTGATTTCTGGTAGTGCTGGTGAGGAAAATGCAGCTCTCCAAGAAAAAAGTAAAATAGATTTAAAAAACAACACAACCTTCAAATTAAGTGTTTGCTGTCCCTTTGTTCCTGAACTGCAGTTATTGCTACAGAAATAGCTGTTCTGTATTCATGGGAATTTTATCTTATTTTATCTAATTCCCAGAGCAAACACATGCACTGTATTCCACCTGATTAGAAAAATCATCAACACCCACTTTCCTATTTTACTTTCTTTTTAATAGGAGTTTGTGAACATCCAGATCTTCTGATGACTTTGATATGACCTTGTTATAGTTTAATTAGTATAGCTAAGCAGTTAGATTTGATAAAGATTATACGAGCGCTGTAGCTCAGACTCGCCAGTGTTTGAAAGCCAGCCTGAATAGTAAAGCACATTTAAATGGGATAACTACTTTTCATTAATACTATATGTAAGCATTGTTCTTCCAGAATAATAGTTTCTCACACAGAGTCCATTTCAGTTAATTAGGAATAGCATACTGGAATATTTTCATGTACAGGTACACTTTAAGCAAATATTATCAGTTTTTTCCAGTGTAAAGTATGGCGTCCTGTAACTGGTAAACTTACATTTTATTATCCTCTGATGAAGCTTTTGCAAGCCTTATGTGTGTTTTGAAACATGGGACTCAGACCTTGCCATGCTGTTTCACCATCTCTGTGCTAATAGAGCAGCAATGATGTTAACATTTTTGTCCCCAGCCTAGTTTTTACGTGCTTCACAAAGCACAAGAGAGAATTAGCACAAACTCATTGGTCAGTAAATTACTTTTATCCCCAGTCTAAACCCTCCCTAATAGTAACTAACCTTCCACCTCTTCTCCTTGCTGTCACAGTTCAGCAGGGGATTTAAAGTCCATTTGGGTACATAGGTACTCCGAATACTTGTCTGTTACTGAAGAGCTTTGGCAGAAATTTTGCTTAAAAGTAAGAAAGAGGCTTTGAGCAGGCTTAAACAAAGTAGAACTATGCTTTCTGTGATGGACATTATGGTTTGGTAAGAAGAAAAGAAGCAAAGGCAAACAGGTCTACAGAACTTGAGAGCATAGACTGAGTGACTTACAACCCCAGCGTGGATGTGGATGCTGGAAAGTTTGCTGAATAAATATTTCTATCAGAATGTTTTGGATTAAGGCAACTCTGTCTCACTGATAATAATTCTGACTCTATATTAATTAGCATTAACTATGCTTCTTAGTTGTAGAAACAGCTGTTGTGTAAACCAATCTCTGAACAAAAATAGCCTTTTTCCCCTTAATAAAGAGCATTTATGTCAGCATAGGAAAACCCTAAGGGAGCAGCGATCATGAGTTAATCACACCATTGGGGGTGGGGATTGGATGCAGTCATTTCTGTCTCCTTCTTCTTCCCAACACGCAAAAAATGCACAGCACATGATAACTGCCCCCCATGGGCTCTGATAGCCCAGTGCTGTCACAGGGGCTGTTTCTTATTTGATGTCTGTTCTCTTAAGGAGCTGCTAGATCTCCAGCCAGAAATGCACATTCTACCTCTGATCCTTTAAAAATATAACGACTCCTTGGAAGATTTAAGGCAGTAATTATGTATTGCTTCATGTGATGGAAGACTCACTGGCCCTAGGAGAGAAAGAAAATCTGGAGGCAGAAAGCTGAGCATCCAGCCCATAGCCTTCTCAAAAGGGAGAGCCCAACATACACAGACTGCAACAAGTGTGGTGCCTGGGATGTGAAAGGGAAAAACAGGAAGCCAGTGGTGGATGAAAGAACTTGCTCTCCCCCCTCTCCATCTTCCCCATTCCTCTCAGCAACATTTAAGGAAGAAAATCTAGTTAGCCATAATTTGAATATGTTTAAACTCTGGGGTTTTGCACCCCCTGTTCAGAAGAGTGATGTTCACTGAGATTCATTATACTGCCTGGTTGAAATCCAAGTCTATGTAGCATAACATTACAACATTAAAAGTTATATATACCCTACAGAGCTGTAAGGAACACTGCCAATTTATAAATCATACTTCTGTCTTCGACACTTCTTATATATCATCTCAAATAACTGCTAATATATATAAAACATGGTTTTGTTGTGCTTTAATTTGGCATGTATTGCAGATTTGATGGTACATCTAATGTCATCAGTTTTACTGATTTACCGTTGCCTGATTTTTACCTTGCAGAAACAGCTACAGAAGTTATACATTTTAAATGTATGCAGGATGAAAAAAAAAATACTGTGATTGGCAGATGCAGAGCCTGGTGTAGCATCTATTTTCTGGTTAGTTTAAGTGGAAAATAGATTTTTAAATACATGCAAATGTTAAAAACCGAAAATACAAATACAAAAATCCTTGAAACACAAAGGAACGTGTCTTTTTCTGAGCATTTTTTCCTTTTTTTTTTTTAGCTCAGTTTGGAAGTGAACCATTTATTACCACATCTCTTTGAATTGATAAAAAATATGGTGTCTTTTTTATCTCTGTAATCCTGAGATGTTCACTAAAATAACTAACGGATGCATCCCAGAAACTGTGTTTTATGCATGCGCTGCTTGTAGTGCAAAGCAACACAGCCTGGCAAGCAATGATTTGCTCGACATTAACAGTCACTGCACAGAATTAGTGTTAAAGCCATGTGTGGGTGACAAGAGTATGAATATAGGAAGAAGGAATTTTTAAAATGCAGGGACTTAGATATTTGAACTGCAAAACATGTTCAGTTGAGTTGTAAGTACAGAATCACTTTCTGGGTAGCAACACAGGATATGGGGAAGGATGACAGACTCCTTTTCTTTAAAAAGATCAGTTAAGCAGAATGACATCCTTTCTGCTAGGAAATATTAAAATTGTGTTTACATTTGAAAAACCTCTAGTTTCCTCTGCCTGCATGCATTATTTGCTCATCACCCCTCCTGCTACCTCTTTGCATCTTCCTGTGCAACGTTCTTGTTGCTGAGTTCTCTCCTCATAGTTTTGTTGTTGTTGTTGTTCTGTTTGGTTTTCTGTGTGTGCCAAGCACAATTAGTAGGTAACAAATGCATGAACAGCTGATGTGTTGTCTTTTTGTGAATAATTCTTACATTTAAATTCTATTCTATTTGGAAGTATTTTAGCCATATGCTATTTAAAGCTGCGTCTGATACTGAAATACTTTAGTTGGAAATCCTTTTACTACATTGCATAATTGAAGATTGGCATTTCTATGAAGAGTTCTCTTTTTTGGGGGGGGGGGAGGGTACAGTTAATAGGAAGTAAGATAGCATTCAAATCTCTAGCACTGCCTTTCCTGTATAGTTACTTCCCGATTGCTAGACAATTCAGATGAATCAAGAAGCCAAATAATCTTTTAGAATCCAAGTGGAAGAGCTTTGCCAGTGTTAATTTATATTTTCTATCAAGAATTAGTTGGAAAATTGTAGCTTCCAAATAGACTTTTTTGATTCTGCTTCAAAGTTCAGTTTGTTGCAAGTGTTTTAACCATACTGCCCTATCCACTGAAGGCAGAATGCCCACTGGGAAGAGCAGATTTGAGGCCATCTAAGGAACATGAAGGTGCATAAGTCAACGGGACCTGAAGAGATGCACCCGAGGGTCCTGAGGGAACTGATAGGTGAAGTTGCTATTTATACTTGAGAATTTGTGGCAGTTTGGTGAAGTTCCTACTGAATGGAAAAGGGAAATGTAACCCCATTTTTTAAAAGGAAGAAAGGAAGACCAGAGGGAACTGCAGGCCGGTCATTCTCACCTCTGTGCCTGGTGAGATCCTGGACTAGAACCTCCTTGGGAGCTATGCTAAGGCACATAGAAAACAGCAAGGTGACTGAGGACAGCCAATATGGCTTCATTAAGGGCAAATCATGCCTTACAAATTTGGTGGCCTTCTACAATCACAGTGCTGGTTGAAAAGTAAGAACAACTGACTTCATCTATCTGGACTTGTGCAAAGCATTTGATGCTGTTGCACACAGTTCCTTGTTATGACTCCCTCTGTAAAATCATTTGGGCTCTGCATGAAGGGGCTATGAGTGTCCCAACCTGAAACTTGGCAGCTATGAAGTAGTGAAAAAAAAGGGAAGTGCTGTGTCAGGAGCAGACAGTTTTTATTTCTATCTTAGTTCATTAAAGATATTTTTTTTTAATACAGAATATTTTTGCAACTTTTCTTTTTTTTTCTCTTTCTCTGAGGGAAAGTGAGAAGTTGGAAGATAATGCCTAAGATGAGAGACTGAAAAATACCAGCTTTTCTGTTTTCAACTGCTGGTTAGTGTGAAGGATTAACAAGTCTGTAGCTGGAAAGTTGATATTTTATGAATTAGTTAAAGACACTCTTTGCAAGGAATAGTTTTCTGTAAGTGCCAGCAACCTCATGTTCTAGGCCTTGTAGTGCGTAAGTTGCAATATATGAGACAGTCGTTCCAGACAGCTTTATATATGAGCTATCTGGAGGACAGGTCAGTCATACCCAAGGTTTGCCATCTGGTCTCTCTCTCAGCTGCCTTTCTAAGTGTTGGCAAATGCTCTTGCAGTTTACACATCATAAATCTGCCACTCTAATAAATAAATACGCAGAGCTCCCTGGCTGTATTTCAGAAGTGCTGGGCAGTGTTCTTATAGGGGATGCCAGTGTCAGAGCAGCAGGGCTCTTCCTCTGGTGATTAATACTAAGCAGGGATGGGGGCAAGCAAGTCACTGCCCCAGTGACTCTCTGACTGTCAACTACTGCAGTTGTGAAAACTAAGTACCCTAGCTAGTGCCCTCCCTGCCTTATCCAGACCCCTCTCCTGCTCTTGTTCAGCACAGCAGGTAGCTAGCAGGAGTGGCGAATGTGTTGCTTTCTGTCCTCCCTTCTTCAAAATCTCCTTTGGATACATAAAGAATCTTCTGAAGTCAGAAGATGGAGGGTAGGGGGTGGATTGGGAATAGAAAAGAAAAGGATTGAATCTCAAAGAACTTCCTTCTCACATTCGCAGCCACTGGAAAAAAAAAAAAAAAAAAAAAAAAAAAAGCTTGGGGTTCAGAAAGTAGGCACTTGTTCCTTCCTGTATCTTCCCTCCCTGCTTTTAGGCACCGGGTGGAACAGGAGTAGCTGAGAGATGTCCTGCAGATTAGGAAGATAATGTAGCTGCAGGTGTGTGGGGCATTAAAGTTGCAGACTCCTGTACTGTTCAAGACAGCACAATAGTATGCCACAGACTGCCTTCCTTTGCCTACAAGCAAACCTTAAGAGAAATAGTTCATATTACGCAGGTGTAGATGCAATTTTTGTTGTAGCAGAAGATGGTTTCTTGTCTCTTTATCGCAGCTGTGGTCTTCTGTGAATGAAGAACTCTTCCTCTGTGTCTTGGTGATACTTCAAAAAAGTATGTTTAGACAGTGCTAATATTTACATATGTTTCTAAAGGAGAGTGGTTAACACTTGTCATGTAGCAAAAATTCTGCACTTTGTTTTGGAAGCAGAAGCTACTGTCACCAAGTGGAACAACATCTCTCACCTACTTCTTTGCCATTGTTACTTTTTAAACATTGAATTTTCCTCAACTTACTCTGAACGAAAGTGGGATATGGGTAACTTCCACTTCCATGGGGAATTACGTTAGTGATAGTGACTGGCAGTTGTAGCAGGCAGCTCTCTTGTGCATGTGTTACTCTGTAAATCATGCGAGAGCATTAATTCCTTTTCCTGATGGGATTCCCAGTTGTCAGCACATAGCCCATCTCCTCCATCATTTCTCTGACAACAGGCACTGTCAATCACCATTCATAATTATGAGGTAGGAGAAGTTGCAGCTGTGAATATGTTATCAAATACCTAATCAATGCAAAGAATTGAATAGCCCAATCTTATTGGATAAACATATATATATGGTCTCCAATTCATTTGGACCTTTCCATCTCCAGAATCTGACTGTGTGCTCATGAGAATACCTCCCATTGCTATATTTGCCTCTTCTGTTATCTAGAAGAGTCTCAGTAGTCACATAAATTAGTCTCAAGATTCAGATGCTAGTTTAAAAGGTTCTGCAAAATCATATTTTGCAGTCCTGTAACACTGGGTGTCAAGGTAATTCATGAGCACTAGCAAACCAAGTCTTGTTCCAGTCAGTCTGAGGAAGTACCGAGACTGTCTGTGAAAGAGGCTGGAACAACCTGTACTTTAGCACTAGCTTCCTCCTTTAAAATATGCCCTCCACTTTTGCTGTTGTTTGAGCACCTCACACTCTTACTACTTATTCTGTAGATAAACCTGCTAGTTATCAGAGGTAGCACGTGACAAACTAGTCACACACCGAAAGTGACTTCTGTCTGAAGAACTTCATAGAGCTTATGTATGAACCAACCATAGAATAGAGAAAGCTTCTTGATTTATGGAGTGTTTGGGTTAGCAGGCTTCAGGAGAAGCTGAGTTTCAACCCCCATCGTTTCACTGACAGGCCCTGGAACTAGACCCTAGAAGTACCAGTTAACTTGAGCTAGAGGCTGTGTGAACAGAAACCAGTTTATGAACAATGCTTGCATTCCATGCTGTGCTACCAACCCAAGGGAAGCAAGCCCCTGTAGTACTGAGGATCACCTGAAATCTGAGTATGTCACTGTCGAGAAAGACAGAAGGCACAAAGATCTTTAATGTCAGCGTGGCAGAAATTAGCCTGGAGAAGAGTCAGTTGCTTAGGTTAACATGTTGATGTGGAGAAGCCAAAGACAAATAGGACTACAAAATAGACCTCATTGAAGGCTACGACAAGCACTTGGTTGTAATCTCTCATCCTGGATGATCACCAGCTGGAGCAATCCGGTTGTCTTTGCTCATACTGGTGAGAGCTATGGACGGCAGCAGTTTAGCTCTGTCCAGATCACACTGCACACTGCTGTGCAGGATCTCTGGCTACATTTCAAACATTCTCCTTTCTCGTGCAAAATGATGCAGTTCAGCAGCAGTTTGCCATTTACTCACACGACTTTAAAACAACCAAATACTATGTTGAAGCAAAACATTACTGGAGAAATATTTCAGGCAATCTGAAAATGTGGGTCTTAAGCACCATATTATGTATCAAGAGGAAATTACCAGGCTTAGCTAAGGTTTCTTTAATGTATTTCTATCCCTTTGTGGCTGACTATAAAATAGCATTGGTCTAAAAAAATGATTAATTATGTGTTGACATTGGTTGCCCCTTTGCCAATCTGGTAGATGTTGCTAGGTCTCAAGTTTTCCCATTGTTGTTCTTCAGTGGTCAGTGTTTATGGGATGTTGTGCATTGAAACAAGTGAAGCAGACTCTTAGGAAATGCTTTGCAGACAAGTTGTTTTCTACATTACTCACTCCAGTCAAGGCACATGTCACTGTGATATGTTTGCCTTTTGGGGAGCCCTCACCACTTGCCATGTGCCTGTCTTGATCATACCAGAAACGAATGTGACACAGCAAAACATATTTGGCTTGAGTTCTTTTAGTCTGATGTAATTTTAATTTAATGTAATTAACATGGTGATTCTTCATTTATTTAGCAGCATTCATATATAGTAGCAGCCTTGCAGGTGTGAGGAGCAGAGAACGCTGTCCACAAAACCCATTAAATCTGAAATTCTTCTGGCATTTTCCTACAGGATTGTACTTTAATGCTGTGTTTGGCCTTTCCACAAGCTACATCTAATCTTTTTGTTGTTGTTGTTTGCAAGGAATTGGCTAAGAGGACTCCCTCTAAGCATCCTGATCACCCAGCTGTCCAGAATGCACTGCAGGCTATGAAAACAGTCTGCACAAATATCAACGAGACCAAGAGACAGATGGAGAAACTGGAAGCTCTCGAACAGTTGCAGTCCCACATTGAAGGATGGGAGGTATGATGCAGGACTAGCAAGCTCCCTGGAGACAATTCATTGCTCAATGCAGTGGGCTGAAGTTTGGTGACGCATACTGTGTACAGGGATTTCTGATGTGTAAATGTGCTTGAAAGTGTGGGTGGTATCACTCTGACAGGTTTAGAATTCAGTGTTTATTTTTGAGTGTGTGGGCTGCTGCTAAATTGTAGCAGAAGGTGGGAATCTTAAAAGAGGTAAAGCTGTTAGAGTTGGGGAGGACTGAAATTTCAGATGGGCAGGTTTTGTTTGAAGGACAAATCCGGAAGTAAAATCAGGAGTGATCTACATAGCACAAACTTCTCTCTCTATTCCTACAAGCCTTCAGTTTTTGAATGAGCTTTGAAAGTTGGTATCATGCAGATTTCCTGTATAAAAAATAAAGTTAGATTAGAAAGTAACTATTATGTTTGTGATTTCTCCAGTTAAGTTTCTCATGGATGTGTTTCTACTGAAGTGTTTCTCAATGAGTGGATCTGTATGGGTAGAGGCACTTAATAATGAAAGAGAGAAAAGTGAGAGGGAGAGAACTGAGATGCGAAGCCTGGGGAAAGAGGAAATATGGAAAAAGAGCCACCCAGGAGAAATACTGCTAAAAAGTGCACAAAAGAATTGGCAGCTTGTCTTGTGATGATTTTAATTGAGGCCCTTTAAATGGTGGAGTTGGAAGCCTCTGGGGGATGCACCACAGGGAGTCAATGGTGTTAAATGGTCTCACAGGGAGACTGGCGTCAGCTTTTAGTAAGACTGACATTTAAAATGTCGAGACTGATCATTGCCAGCTGAGGACATCTTTTTAGAGGTCATGTAAACTTCCTCATGTTTGGATTCTTGGGTGCTCTCCATGACTCTTTTTTGGGTTGTTTTTTCTGTCTTTCGTGTATGTTTTAAACCTTGCTCATTTTCTCCCCAAAGGATGTTCTTGGCATCTAGCTAAAGACATGAGAGCAACCCAGATATCCAGCTGTGTATTTTTTGGATAGCAAGCTCAGCAAACAAAAAAGTCATACAATGTTCTATACAGGAGGACTTTTAGAAGCAGTCAGAACCATTTCAAATTCAATGCAACTCATGGGTCGTCTAGGCAAGAGGCATGTTTGAACTCCAGGGCTTGAAGCACAACTCCTAAATTGTGCATGATGTAATAAATGAAGTAGTATCAAAGTTAATGCAATTTGGGGACAGTGGATGAGGGGAGGCTTACAAATTCACAGCAACAGTCTGGGTCTGAAAACACTTTCTGATTTGTTTATATGTGCTGTTTTGAAAGGTAGTCACCTATATTACTCAACCCAAAAGTTCAAAAAGGGACAAGTGTTTTTCATTCCCGGTAAGCTGTGGAAATTTTCTGAGTCTCATAGTAGCTTGTTAAAAGGAGGAAAACCAGATTTACAAATGCAGACTAATGCTAAACATATCTTTTTTTTTTTTCTATGTGCACATTAAACAAATTGAAATGGATCGACAGTTTTCTATTTTTGGGTTTTCACAGTACTATGTTCTTGTAAATTATGACTCTTGAGCAAAGAGTTGTTTCTAAATAGCTGGATGTAGTTCTTTCAGATGTGTTTCATAAAATATTCTGAATGAGAAGGGTTCCTAACTCCTATCCTGTGGAATGTTGCAAATGATGAATTAAAAGCACTTTAAACTTAGTAATGGAGGGATACAAGACACAGAACTGTCTGTAAGAGAAAGTGCATAAGGCAACTTTCATGTTCAGATTTTATCTGCTGGAAAACTCTACTAGGAAACAGCGAATCTCTTTTATCCATTATTATGGTTATAGATTCCGAAACATTCAAGCCCTGTTTGTGTGTTCATGCATCATTTGTACTAATCTGATAAGGCCTGTGGTTTCCAACAGCTTTAATACAAGACATCTAAACTGTCAAAAAGTAGTGAGCATCGGCTTTCTTATAACCATGTCTTTTATGACTGTATGAGATACAGCCTGGCTCTGGGGTGTGTGCAAGCAGCCCAACTTAGAGTAACTTTTTTCTTTAATTTGGAACAGGCTTCACTTTCTCTAGTGTTTCTGTTTAACTGTATCAGCAAGGTTTCATTGGGTTTTGTAATCATTATTTCTTTAAATTGTTCCAGTGGGATGGATCCTTGGTATGATCTTCATCCTTTTGCCCTCAGTGCTACCCTCAATATTTCTAATGTAAGGAATGATATAAAATGATTTTGCCTCTGCAATGTCTCATCTTCTTGCTCTTGAGGGTCATCTGGAGTTTCATTAAGAACAGTTGCTATTTTTTTTAGGTAATTTTTCTCAGTTCTACTCTTTTTCTTCACCAATCTCTTTCTCCTTCTAACACAACTCTGTCTCAATATCAAAACTGAGCATAAACTGATCTCATCCTATAAGACTTTTGGAGGCATGATGGTAGGTCACACTAAAGTAGGCCAAATCTGGGAAGCATCTGAAAGTCTGCAGGTTGATCAGAGGTTTGTTCATCTCAATGAACTCTACTCAGATTCATTCTTCTAGAATGCACAGAATCCTCGTAGGTGTATGTTATGGAATAGTTTCAGGCAGGTCAGTCTGATTTTGGATAATCCTTCTGTGAAAAGAAGTATTACTTTATAAACAGGAGAAAGAAAGTAGAGTACTCAAGAAGGCCAGCTTTTGTGTAGAACGTTTCTGATTGTTTAGCAAAGTTAATATATTGTTTTCATTAATTGAATATTGATTATTCTGTGCGGTGAGCTCTTCTTTGTGTTATTTTCACTGAATAATGAAGAATACACACATTCTCCGATCTGAAATGTTTAGGGAAACAAAACCCCCATCACAGAACAGAATGAGCTGTAAGATGTGTTAACACTTAGGCAGATCAGTCACTTCATAATTGACTGCAATTTGCAATTCTAACCAGCGATGATGTTTTGTTTTCTTTTTGCCTGCAGCTTGGTCCCACTTAGAAAAGTGAGAAATCCTGTCTTGTCTCAGGAAGCATCAAATAAATCTTCCTGCTCTGTTTATTACTATTGAAAAATCTCTCAAATGGGTGTAAATGAGAAGTAGGTAGGTTAACAGGAAATGCATCAACAGGAAATACAGCACCATTATTCAGATACCATCATGAAGGGTCTGACAGAAAAATAAAGATTCTTAGATTTTGAAAAGTGACTGTTGCCGCCTTTGCTTTTATTTCCTGCACAAAATAGGCCAGGTAATTGTTCCATGTGGGGAGCATGCTTTTATATTGTACATTTGGATGGTTTCTGCTTCTATTTGCATACATGCCTTTGGGGTTATAATTCTGACATGCTGTTATTTATCTTGGAGGTAGTTATGGTCAGCAGGTCATTTTCAAAATAACAAGCAGTTATTTCTGGACACATGTTAATTATTTCTATAGATGGATTAAGGAAATAAAAGCATATCAGGGCAACAGGTGGAAGCACTGCATCTAGCTAGTTCATATGCGATTGAATCTAAGGGAATACAGACACATCTGGACATTGGTGTCCATTCTTGGCAGCCTTTAAAGTATAGCTTCTTCCATGTTAGTGAAAAGCAAGTGACAGCACAGCTGCCATGGTTTAATTTAGAAAACAATGTAATTAAATCTTCATTCACACTTTTACAGGGACTGCATTGCATTTGGAAAAGCTGATTTAATTCAGCTTAATGGTAGCAGGCTTGACCTGAAAAAATTTCATTCATGCAGTGTCTAAGAACACTAACAAATCCCTCTGGGATGACTTTCTAGATGGAGGTAAATTTCATGCCTGCTCAAAGAGATGTTTTCAGTTAAGCGGGATGAACTGCGTTTTACAAATCTTTTTGGGTATTTGTGAATATAGACTTAATGGGCCTTTGCAAGTCAAGCAGTTTGTTGATAATGGATATCGTGCAATCCATAGTCAGTTCTGTTTTCCAGTAAGACTCAAGACAAAGATCATATTATCTAATTTACTTCATTACATGCAGACCGTGTACAGAACCCATGGTGTTACTCTAGGTCATTCTTCCTTCCAAATAAAAAATAAATGTAAATGTTCCAGAACAGGGTGTAAATGTTTCTTGTGTGTCCGTGTATTTTTTTGAAAAGAGACCTTTTTCAGCAGGAACCTTTGAAGTAATATTAGGCCAAAGAACTTTTCACTAATGACTGTGGTTTAGCCAAACAAACCAACCAACCAGGACAGTTTTTCAAATCCATTGGCCCTAACATATTTCAAAGACTTAGATAGCTTTCACTAGAAATAATCATAATAACTGTTTGGGGAATTAATAGCTTAGTGATCTGCTTTGGTTGCTTTGAGCTTTTGGGGATCCTCATGCACTTAAATGTCTTGAGCATTAAGCTCAGTTATCTCTATGTCTGTTGAACGCACATAATAATTTGCACATGACAGCTAGCACAGTGTCTGGGACCCAATCTGTGATTTTCATGGCTATGTTTCTAGCTTGCATCTACTCTTTAGAACTCCAGTAAGGAGAGCAGTTGCAAATACTTCTAACAAAAGAGTCAGAGAGAAATACCACTATGATTTTCCAGAGATGGTTACTAGTGACTTACATGACTATCAGAGCTAGGGAAGTACCACTGTTCTTCTATAACGCTTTTTTAAAGCCAACAGTTGTCATACTTTCAGTGATAGCTTGCGGTGAAAAGGGAAGATTAATGGTCTTGGGAGATTCACAATATGGCTGCTTTATGGAAAAATCTCTTGGAGCTAGGGGAGATTTATCAAGGTATATGAAGATTCCAAAACATTTATAACCCAGAAAGGCACGATGTGTTTAGCTGCAATAAGAAATCGAAGACTTCCTCTTCATGAATGCGTCAATCATTTTGCAGTTTAATGACATGCAGATAAAATAACAGCATTTTAGTAAGAATGTTTCGTTGTGTGCACACAAAAAAGTGAAGAGTAAACAAGATCTCTTTTCTGTTTCAGGGGTCAAATCTGACAGATATCTGCACACAGCTCTTGCTCCAAGGAACTTTGTTAAAAATCTCAGCAGGAAATATCCAGGAGAGAATGTTCTTTCTATTTGATAATCTACTGGTCTATTGCAAGAGGAAATCCAGGTGAGTTCCTCTGCCTTCATGGTTTTACAATGGGACTATTCTGAGGTTTTGTACATAGGATGTATGAGAATTTACAGAGCACTCACTTTGTTCCCCGTTGCTATGTAAGGCTGAGTCATAGTTGTGACTTTCCTCTGTTTTTGACTATTGCTATTGCTTATACTATATGAGGAGGAAATTACTATGTGATGGGATAAATATGCCAGAGATTAATGGGGTTCCCACCCTGAGAAGCACACAGTCCAAAGACAGAAGTTGATACAGTGCAGAAAAATCACTGAGTTCTTACAGCTGGAAGGCTTCCCAGAGCAGATGGATCTCCAGGAGTGATGTGAAGAAGGAGGCCTTGCCAACTTTCTTTGTGAGGTTATTCTAAGAAGAAGAGGGTGACATGAAAATTGATATAAAGCCAAGAAAGGAGAAAGAAGACTAAGGGAATATTTAGTAGATGCAGGACACAGTGGATAGAGGATGAAGATCAGTAGCCCATGTGCTCTATGAATTGTCTTGCTTTCTTCTCTTAGTAGCAATTTTTGCATCACTTTACCTTATAAAAGTTGAGCATTATCGACAGCTGCCACTTATTTTTAACATAGCACTGGCACAGTGGATGGCAATTTTCTTCTGTTGCCATATACTGTATTTCAATTCTTAAGCTTTTCACCTCCACATTCCTAGTCTCATTCTTGTGTCCTGGTCTTTTCTGGATGATTTACCATGCATCTTCTACTGTTCAGAATCTCCTCCTGTAATATCCTTCCTCTTCTTCAGTTTATACCTCTTTACTGGTGATGGCCAACCCAGTTAGAACTTCTCAAAAACCAGAGTGTTTGATCCAAGGAAAATATTTATATTTCAAATTTTTGGGTTTATTTTCTGTTTGTTTGTTCAGTAGAAATTTTGGAATCATTAAACTGGGAAAAAAAAATCATATCAATCATGCTTATACGTTTTGTGTGAATAACAATGAAAGTATACAATATAAAAAGCAATTTGTTAGACAAAATCTACTTTAGAAATTATTAGAATGTAATATAAATATTTAACTGAAGGGAAAAAGGACACATCTTAAATAGCTTCTAATCTTATCTAACTGAAGCATTCTGACAATGGAGTAGAATCATAGTTTGGGTTGGAAGGAACCTCTAAGATCATCTCGTTCCAACCCCCGGCTGCAGGAAGGGACACCTCCCTCTACACCAGGCTGCTCACAGCCCCATCCAGCCTGGCCCTGAAGGCCTCCCACGTGGGGACATTCACAGCTTCGCTGAGCAACTTGTAAGAAAGTTGAAACATTTCCTTTTGACATTTCACCAGTTTGTCAAAATCCATGCTTGTGTAGAAGACATTTCAGAAATTTGAATCTTCTAACTGAAATCTTTTATTAAAAAAAAAAAAAAAATCAACTTGATACGTAATCTTTTCTTTCTTCAGAGCTCTTAAAAGCTGTCTTGCTATTTCTGTTGGTAGTTCAGGTTAGCGTAGCCCCTCCCGCTGTCCAGGCACATTTCCCGGAATGCTAAGATTCAGAAAACAAAATGTTCTACTGCCTTTTAAGCAACCCTCTGTTTTTTGTACAGGGATGTCACTGAACTACTCTGTAGTTTGGCTTAATTTTGGAGGAGGCTGCTGTAACACTTAGGTTTTCCCAAAGGATCAATATTGTTTATCTTTGTCTAATAATATAGCTTGAACTGATGAATGCCCAGAATCTGATTTCTATTAAAAAACTGAACATTTTATTAAGTCTACTGGGAATTTCCAAATGTGAAAGATAAATTTAGGAATTGCTACATGGCTTAGTTTTGGATATTTCCCCTGTCTAGCTGCTATTTATAATTAGCCCAGGATGGAAATGCATTTATTTCCAGTTGTGCTGTCATGATCTTTTGAGCTGTTGCTTGATGAACAACCAAGGTGTTAGTGGAACACAGATTTGAAAGAAAAGCAAACAAAGCCCTGCCTGTGTCAGTTCTCAATTTGAAATTGAATTACACGATTCTTATCCCACTTACACTATGCTAATCTTGTAGAAGTCAGTGGATTTTTTTCCTGGATCAAAAAGTGCAATCAGAATGCAGCCCTAAATCTTCAGTAGATAATCATTCCTGTAGCCATTTTACTTTGGGCATCACCTTTCTAACAACAGCACAAATTAGAAGTAGCTTTGTTGTGACCATTTTAAGATGCGTTTAGAATCAGAATCAGATTTGTGATTTTAGATCTAAGATTACAATCTCAGCTTTTGCAGAAGCTTTGGGAAGCCTGCCAACCTGATGACATAGATGTTTGGTTTTTTTTCTGAGCTGAGTATTGTTTTGTATTTTTGGTGGTATCACAGATTGCCGCTTAAATTGAATCCTGATGTTAGGAACAATATGTTTCATGTGGGCTGAGTATTTAAAGGGTTTTATTAAGGCTGCTAGGACAGCTTTTCTTTTGAGTACAACAGACATATTTAGGAAATGATCTAATAGCTCCTAGATCTCAGGCTCTGTCAGGCTGATTAGATGTTAATTTATGGTCATTACCAAAGGTATATTTGTCGCTTAAACTAGTTGTAAAAAGGAAAAATTGTTCAAAAACCCGTGGTGTTTCTCATCTCACCACAGTTATCACAGATATTTCACTCTGACAAAAATTTTCTCCCCAGCTGTTTTTTATTGCATTATTCTTTGAATTTTATGAACTCCTGGCAGGTTGCCAGTGCAATCCCTTCACTGCACAGAGTTTGGACACTTGCCATCTCAAGCAGTGATCATTTGACCAGTCATGTTTTGGTTCATATAGCAGGGTTGTTCTTAGATATTAAAGCTCAGCAGGTGTTGGTTGTGTAGTTTTAAACCTATTCTAGACATAAAAATCAGAACATAAATAGTAATGAAAAGTGCTTTCCTGAAGTTTTTTATAGGACACTTCAACAGACACTGAAAAGCTTATGGATGAGGACATAAATTCTAGTGCAAAATTGCCACAGCAGCGCTTTCATGAATGCCACATGCAGAGACACTTAAGACACACGTGAAGGCCATGTGATGCCTCACGGCACGTTTCATTGTATCTTTGGAATTATACACTCACCACAATTTCTTCAAAGCTGTAGGCAAGTATAACATTTTTGTAGGTAGTATTAAGGGTTATATTCCAAACTCGTATGCAATTCAGGTAAGTACTCAAGAATGCAAATCTTAAAGACATCCGATCCCCAAGTAATCATGCAAAATAAGCTCTTTCTTGCTGTTCTGATGCTGTTGCAAACTTATCATTGTAAACTCACTGAGCACTTAAATCTGAGAAGTGGCTGAATGCTACAACACACTAGACTTGATTCCTTTTTTAATAGTCACATCCCAGGTTGATTTTTGCTGTTGTTTTCTGTATCCATCGAATCCAAAAAAAGCTGTGTGTTGTAATATATGTGATGTATGTATGTAATAAACACCTTGCTTTGGTTGCTTATGCTTAGCTAACCATCTGAATCCTAATTGCAGAGTTGCTGGGAAAAAACCATCCAAACGGACAAAATCAATCAATGGATCCCTCTATATCTTCAGGGGTCGAATAAATACAGAAGTCATGGAGGTGGAGAATGTGGAGGATGGAACAGGTAAGAGAAAACTTACCATTTGTTTTTTAAAACAGAGCAAATCCAAATCTTGTGTGGGAAGTTATTACAAAAGTATTCACCCTACTCCTTTAACGAAATCTTTGGTAAGCTGTAACATCTGATGTCTTCATTCTTAGGCCAACTTATAAAGTTGAAAGACTGGTCATGCTTTCAAACATTCTTCATTCTGAAGTGACCTTTTGAAGAGCTTGTGTATCCTGAAGCTTGTCTATTTTTTCTCCTAATCCAAGTTAATTTAGTAAAAGATATTTTATCTTCTTTCCGTCCTTTATTTTCTCAGATCTTAAGCCATTACAGCTATAATAACAGAACTTCTAGATCTTCTTCGCATTTAGAATACTACCAAATATTAGTCTTAGCATCAAATCAGTAGCATGGAATGTGGCCATGATGAAACATGGGAATGGCTGCTGCATTACTGTTCTTTTGTCCTGACACATGCTGAAAGAATGGATGGGTTCTGACTTCATCCACAAAGGCTGCACCAGCTCCTGCGACTGCTATAATAAGTCAGGAATTAGCATTCTTTCCTTTCAACAGGTGACATTTAAAGAGTTTCCATGTTCTGAACAGCCTGCTGTATTCCCAGAAAGTTCAGAACTAATAATGAAAACAAGTGTTGTAGACTTTTTCACCAGCGCCATTCCATTTAGGATATTTTACCTCTTCTGGGGTGAAATTACAAACTATCACCTTAGGTCTGAAGCTGTAGAGAAAATGGCTTTGTGGACAAAGTATCGTGGCAAGAAATATGAAAATGCTGGTCTGCCTTGAATGGAACTTCAGTCATCAGTGTAATCGGTGTGGATTTTCTCTGCCCTGGCTCTAAACATAAAAAAAAAACTTCCAGGGCACTTCCAAATGTGAAGTTCAACTCTCCTGAAGTCACAGCGATCCTTGATCACACCCTTTCTCACATAAAAGGTGTTTATAAAAGGGCATGGTTTTCAAGTTGAACAGCCTAGCCATAGATACTTTTAAAACACTTATATGGACAGTTAGTAAGACTGATGCATGAGGAACACCTTCAAATATGAAGCTCTCCAAATAAGAATATTTTAATAAAGGTGTCACACACTGATCTGATTAAAGAAGGCCTTCTATTCACTGTGTGCATTGTGCTTTGGGTTTTTACAGCAGATTACCACAGCAACGGCTACACAGTGACAAATGGCTGGAAGATACACAACACAGCCAAAAACAAGTGGTTTGTCTGTATGGCCAAGACTGCGGAGGACAAACAGAAATGGCTGGATGCTATAATCAAGGAAAGAGAGCAGAGAGAGAGTAAGTGGATAAAGTATTTTTTTTTTTTAACAAACAGGATGAATTTGTGTAAAAAGGAGAAATGAATATGCATACAGAAATCTTTCTGAGAGAAAAAGAAGACTGCAGCTTTTGCTCTGTGCTTAGAGACTTAAAATCTGTCCTTAAGGACAAAGAAGCTCAAGAGATTGAAAACATACATTTCTGAATATTGTGAGATGATTTGTTTCACGGGTGTGTGTCATTAATATTTATCAATATTTTTCGTTTACAGGAGGGTCAGTTTCTGCCACAAGTTCAATGAAAGCAGAGAATCTAAATCCTTTAATATTCTTTCCAATCCAAGCTTTTGTTTTTTTATGTTAGAATATTTTGCAGCAGGAAAACATCTAATCTGCTAACATTGCAGTGTTTCTTTATCATAAACGTGAAACATTTCTGACATACCTTATCATGTATAAGTCCCAATGCAATTTTTTTCTGATAGTAGGTATACTGACTTCCAAATGTATGGTGTGAAGGCATACTGTGAATTCAGAAAAGCTCTCTGGGGTCAACAGAAATAATCAGTTTTATTTTTTATTAAAAGAAGAATTTTAACATTCCGAACTGATGATCTGTATTCATTGACTAGTTCTATATGTTTTAAATGAAATACATTTCTTGGCTCTTAGTTTTACCCTCAGAGTGCTAAATCATCTCTCTAAAAGATCCAGTGAGTCTTCATTTCAGAGTGAGTTTTTGCTTTATGAGGTCACTATTGCTCTGCAGAATTTCCTGTGCATCGATTGAAATCTATGAGAGCACATGGTGAGAGATATGGTTTGATAAGAAGTAAAAAGACTGAACTAGAAAAACCAATCACATACTAGCAGGGGCTTGAGAATAAGGAAGGAAACTGAAATATCAGGAAGGGAAAAAAGAATTACTCCTTAATAGAAAGTTTTCCAAATCTTTCCATGCAACGTTGGGTATTCTTGAGTATTTTTTCTGATGCTTTTTGTCACACAGTTTTATGACGTGGCAGCTGATGACAGGAGCTCAGGATAAGTGTGGATATTCTGGAAGACATTCCAGACCTATTGGAAAATCTCCTTTGGATTAGAGTAATTTTAAAATCACAGACTATCTGTGCTTAGATTAGAAAGATTGGTGAGGTTCCCGATTCTTTGTGATGAGTTGGATGGAATGTGCATTCCAGTTTGCCATTTACATCAGAGCCTGGGGAATTCAGTGATGTAAGACCAGCATGAAACATGCGCTGTTTTCTATCACAAGTTCATGTTGCAATTTAGCCTCAGCTACATGTGTCAGCATTTGCATTGAGTTGGATCACATTACTGGACAAAGAGAATGGAAGAATAATGACAATAAACCAGGGGATTTGAAGAGCCAAAACCCTTAGCCAAATATCAGACACATGAAAGAAACACTATATTTGAAAGACAAAACTTAGCACAAGACTAGTTTCTGGAACATGCACATCCAGTGCATGTTCAAACAAATGCATTAAACATTTTTTTAAAGTTAGGAAGCATCTCCAGTGTGACATAAGAGACTGTTCATTCATTAATTTGTCAAATTCATAAAGGAACAGCATTTACACGCAGCTAGGGTGAATTATTCCTAAAGAATGTATAGTTTTCATTTTCTAGCCTTATGCTGAACACTTAAATTCTGCTCTATGTCAATCTCTGTAAAGGTTAGGCAAGTAAATCAAAAACTGATTCTGACTTCAGACTAATCCTAGAGATACCCAAGCCCAGGGCTCTATTTTGGACTCCAGAATTCTCTAGATTTGTGAGTGGATTTTTGCTGCCCCTATTGAGAAGTATCATGCTTGTGATTCAGAAACATAATTAGCAGACATTAATTCTCCTGAGTCTTGCTTCCTGCTCTATCAATTACTATTCAGTAGCCATCTTAATACACTTAGAGTTTGGTGTTTTCAACAGTATGCACGTCATGAACTTGTCTGAAAAAGCACAAGGCCCAGATGTACCCTTCCCACTGAAAGATTCAAACATACAGTTTCACATCCCCAGCTGAATCTGCTTCAGTTCTGGACCTACACAAAACAGTCTAAATCCAGTCCATAATTTAAATACATGCAGATGGATGCTTGGGAAAATTCTCAAAAAAATATACCCCGAAAGCAAGATGACTAATTCCAGCTAGGAGAGACAAAGCATCCGCAGCAGCAAAATAACTATTCTCATGTGCTGTCCTAAAGCAATTTGCCCTTTATTTCTAGGTGAAACACATTTTCCAAGCTTTTTTGACAAGTCTATAAAGATGAGTGTCAGAAAATGCCAGTTATGATGACAGTTGTTGCAACACAGATACCCGTTCTTTTCAGAGATCTTCTCCCTCACTGTGGCAATTTTCAAGTTAACATGTGCTATGAGGAAATTCGTACAAAGCGGAAATGAAAATTTCCTTATATTCAATATATATCATGTCTGAAAACATTCAGCATTTCTTTCATTTACTGGATAATATGATTTTCAGGCTGTATTTTTAGCCTAGGGATATTAATAAACAGGCAAATTAAGAAAAGATGAGAAAATAATGTTCCCATCTACCTTTGACTTATTTAAGGATGTGAATTTGATATCAGTAGTTTTGTATTTTTGACTTCAAGTAATAGAACACTCAAAAAAACGATCTACTCTGCCAGGCATTTAGCTGCATTGAACAAGTCTTGTGACGGCAGTTATTCCAGGGTCAAAGATGAAGTTGCACCGGTTTCTGGGGATATATGTTTTCTCTCTCATTATTTGGAACTTTGCCACGTTCTGTAAACTGTTCTACTTTCTGTGCTGTGATGAATCCATGAGTTTAAAGTTATTTTTAAAAATGGAAAAAAAAGGTCCCAGATGCTACTCTCATAAACGACAGCTTTTTGTTCAGGTCTGTAAGTGGTTCAGTTTCCCCTTAATCTGGAAAACAAGTGTCTACCACTTTGGCCTCTGCTTTTATCATCGGGGAAACACTCTACCTGATGATTTGCATCTGAAGGAATTTCTGCTTTGTATTCCAGGTTTGAAACTGGGGATGGAGAGGGATGCATACGTCATGATTGCAGAAAAAGGAGAGAAGCTGTACCAAATGATGATGAGCAAGAAAGTGAACCTTATCAAAGACAGGAGGAGAAAATTAAGTACTGTTCCCAAGTGCTTTCTTGGCAAGTAAGTAGCATTCAAACAAAAAAGGCACTTTCATGCTAATTAAAAGAATTAGCTGTGGATTTTCTGTGGATGGCATTGTGAGGGTAGATCAGATGTGCTTTGATAGAGCTTCATTGAAAAGGCAGTAAAAGCCTTAATTTCTGTTTTATGCCATGAACAAGCTGTACAGTGACAGCTCATTCTATTGTATAGCAGTAACACATAACAGCTGTTTCAAATTGGCCAAAGGAGTAAGAAAAAACACCTGAACTCCCACAAGCACGGGGCTTTTAGTGGCCTAACCTGTATCCTCTTTTGTATACAAGCAGATGCAGACCAGGTCATGTTTAAATTTAGCAGAATCAATCCCGTTTCAGAGCTGAATGTCCTGTTTGACAGTGTAAGAGACACAAATAAAATTCATCAAGAAACCTAATGTATTTGTTAAAAGATTTACTGTCTGGAAAATATTCCTCTTTCATTCAGGCTAAGTATTACAAAATAATTCTCAAGTATGTCGTGCATGAGGCATTGGAAGAGAGACCCATGAATGACTCAGATCAGTGATCAGAAATGGCAGCACTGGGGCTGTTGTAGGGAAGCGTCCTGTATGGCACAGAGAGATGCATCAGTTGACCTGATAAGACTTTTCTGCCTCAGCTGTTTATGATTGAAATAATCAGCTGAGTGAGGAAAAGAAATTCCGAATGGCTGATTATCCATGAATTTCCCTCCCTGTGGTCTCTGTAACGGCATTTTGTAGGCATTATTACTTGTGTACAGGATGTGGAAATCATGCACTGTCTTTCTGCCTAGAAGGCAGTTAGTAATATAAGCTGCTAATAATTTTGCTATCAAAACCTCCTTGCATCTCAAGATTTTTTTCTTCTTTTCTACTCTTTATTCTTTTCTTCTCCTTCAGTTATCTTTCAAATTGAAACATCTAAGCTGTGACTTGGAGGCATGATCCAGCATTTCCCAGTTTCCAAATAACAAGATGTCCCAGATCAGAAGTTGTTCTGATATAAACAAATCTGTTGTGGATTTCCTGACTTTTTTCATAGTCTCAGCTACTACATTTCTTTTAAAATGTCTTCTTACATGCCCCACTACCTTTCCTGCCCATCACCCTCAGTTTACTTGGTAGTCATCTGAGACTCTGCTAGTGAGGGCTTGACGCTGCTTCGCCAATATTTGAAGCCAAACTGAGATACCTACAGGTATTCTGGCCTCTGACCACAGCATTATTTCTGCTAATGTTCCATGCTACTCTATTAAAAAAAAATAATCTGCTGATGTTTTCTTAAGCTGCATGTTGATACTGTTCTGGACAACTTACTTAAGTGCAACTCAATCACTGCAATCCAGTCATGACTCGCAGACGTTTCATATCATTCCAGGGGCTTCCCCTGAGCAATTTGTTTTGGCTGGGACCTATTTATTTTTTTCAGCTATTCCTGCCTAAGGGAGAAACTAAGAACAGTGCTGAGATGTACTTAGTGGTTTTCTGGTAAATGCAGTTGAGAATAACAGTAAGGCCGCAGAAGCAGTTTTTCTCTTGGCCTTTGGATATTAGAGATAGCATCTAATAATTCAAGAAATAAAATGTGGTTGTACTGGAAAATAGAGTATGAACTATTATTAATAACTTTAGAAACACCACATGCATTTACTTATAAAGCTGTTTATTTTCTGGAGCATAAATCTATTTTCCTAACCACTCTTCAGGTGTGCTGGTATTCAGGCATGTAAATAGTGATACAGTCCACAAGCTGAGTGTCGGTGCCAATACGTGTAAATCTTATGCTTGCTGTGCTTCATTTCAGCACTGCACTAAACTGATTGCAAACCCTTGACTGTGTTGTACTTGTAATAGAGAGGATCTGTTAACCTCAGGAGATTCTAGACATATCTGATAATATTGCACAAAACTGGATGGGCTGGATTTTCATATCTTTCTTGTATGCATTTCTTGAGTAGAAATCCAGCTATTTTCAGTCCCTTAATTTCAGAGATATTAGCTGGGAGGTGGCATCCTAGCTAGTATGCCAAATGAGAACTCAGTAGGGCAGTGCTGGGCAGTGGAGATGCTCTCAGTTATACTGAGAACTACTTAGAATGAGATGGGGAAACAAATCAAATTTTGCCACAAATTATTTGAATGGATGCCTTTTAGCAAGTCTCATATCCCAGAGAAAAACAACAGCCCTCTTGGAATATTTCTGGGTCATACACTATGCAGTGTTTATAAAATTTTCAGGCAAATGATTATTGATTTTACTTATGAGTCAAATGCCATGGAAGTCTTAAAATGGCTTTTAAGAAAGCTATCCCATAGCAATGAAACTTCAGAGCATTGAGAATAGTATTCATTTATTTTGCTTTTTCAGCTCTCCATTTCAAGCTTTAAGATGACTGCCTTACATTTAGAATCCCAATGAACTCTAGGGACACAGTTCCAAATGAAAGATGTAGGAAAGCTAAGAGGTCATCAATGTTCTGCTTCAGTTTTGGGCAGTGGTTTAAGTGTTACAAACTGTCATGGATCCATTGCATTTGATGGAAAATATATAGCAACCTGGGCATCTACCCTGGGTGCTTAATGTGATTACTGTCATTGGCCAGTACGTCTGGCTGGAGCACTCCAGAGAGTCTATGTTTTGTGTTCCCAGTAATTGATGCAGAGGATTCTTCTTCTTCTCCATTTCCTTATGAGATACAGAGCCTGACTCAACTCTACAGTAGCCTGACTTTTAGGAGTTTTAGGAGTTTTACTAAAGTCTGCTGTTTTCCATGGGATTCCCCTGATGTAGTTGAACAGATTGTTCTGCTTTTTCTACATTACGAAAGTTATAGAGTAGGACCTCAGCAAACTCAGATTTTTGTTACTGAAATTGTTGTTGTTATTGTAAAGACAAAATGTAAATTCTACCTACAGCTTAGATGAGTCAGCTCTGATAAACATGAAGAGACTAAAAATGCTTCATGTAGAGCCCACAGTTGGAGGCATGGATGCTGATTTTGATAAGCAGCAACCCTCTGCATATTGGCAAGCACCCAAGTGGTTTATTGAACGTAGATTTCCCATATGTTGTTCTACTTTTGTACGTTCCTTTTGTTATTATATTTTTAATTTAATGCATTTCTTGCTTAATTACTAATTAACCTGGGAAATTCAGGTCCCCTAGGGCTTTGGCAGGACTTGCAATATCCGTTTTTCTGTACTTAACTGTTTCTAATTGAGTAATATCCTACCTATCCATTTCTGGCCCTTATTCTGCCCATATGGGCAGCTCTGCCCCTCAACAGAGAGAGGTTTTATTTCATGCTGTGTATGCAGACAGACTTAGCACTTCTTGTCTGTAAATTAGAAGCACCTTTTATGTATCTCCAAGGCACCAGCTTTAGTAAATGACCTTAAATTAAACTGTTAGGGGGGGTTGGTTGTTCTGTTCTGCGCTTGAATTCAGTGAGTTCAAATCTTCTGTCCTAAGTGCTACTGCGATTTCATTGAAAGCCTACACAATTACATGATTAAGGGAGAAAAAAAACAGAGCCAGTGAAGAAAGGTGAGCATATATAATTAAATCAGACAGTGAACACAGCTTGGAGAGAGAGCTTGGACTGGAGTTGCTGCTTTCTGTGCAACTTTTTGTTTCTAAGGTCATCGTGGCTCAATAAAGTAAGGATCTGCAGCAGTTTTATAGACTCTGATAGGTCTTCTTCCCTTTTGTGTAGCTGTTAATTAGGATGATCTAAGGGGAGTGGTGGGAAAAGTCACGAATAGGAGATCTGGATCTTCTGCAGATATTTATTCCAGAAATGTATGAAATTAAGCCACAGAGAACTATCAGTCTTCACAACAATTTTCACATTTGCTTCAAAGACAGTGTTGCCTGTGGTTGACTGATGACTTGCAGAGGCTCGTGTCTGCTTATATTCAGAGAGAAAAAGAAAATTGTTTCTGTTCTGTTTTCCTTTTCAGTGAGTTTGTATCATGGCTCACAGACATTGGAGAGATAAGCAAACCAGAGGAAGGGGTCAACCTGGGACAGGCGCTGTTGGAAAATGGAATTATTCATCATGGTAAGTGCTCTGTGCCATAAAGAGATGCCAGATTTCAGCCATGCCTTGGGAATGAGGGTGGACAGTTGACTGTGGCTGTTCACATGATGTTCAAATGCTCTTCTGTATCATACCTGGCAAATCCTCAGTGGTTAGTGACTTTTAGAATTAATGGCAGCGGGCAAATCTAAATCATGAAAACTGAATGTGTATAGTTGCACTGTCAGTGAGACTTGCTATTCATGACTGCTTACCCTGCTGTAATTTCATACTCTGACCCTTTCAGCACCATTCTTTTTGTCTGAACACAAATTTATAGCTCGGAGGAAATTGTGCTGTTACATCCACTGCATCTCTTACTGAAATACACCAAACAAGATGCATCCGATTTGGTTTTAATGTTACCTCTGGTTTGAGTTACTAGCTGTTACTGTCTCCAATGACAGTTATTGCTAGACATTAGAAAGTATTTGCTGTGCTTGATTTAGTTAAGAAAATATCCCTTGAAATTTTGATAAATAACTAGAGAAGAACATTTCTCATTATGCACCCCTTAACATAGCAAGAACTTAAAACTTAAGCACCATAATTAAGCAGTTACCCCTACTCTACATCATACAATGTCTTTTATCTTTTGTTTTCACTTGGCGTAAAGTTACTGTCAGATGAAAACTGCTGATCTTTCAGCCTGCCTGGAAAGCAGGGCCAGAGAAGATTGCTAAGTGGCAAAGTGTTGTTCTCCATTCCTTTGTGTTTCTGTTTATTCTGGTTTTTTTTTTTCTTTCTCTGGGCCTGGTAATATGTAAGTATTGGTACCTACAACACACAGCAGAACTGACTGGAATCTCATCTTCTGGGCACAAGAGATACTTTCTACAGAGTTGAATGTCAACTGGCTTTAGAAATACAAAATCCAGAGTGAGATTCCACCACACACAAACATATATGCACTTGATACTGCATATTTTGGTTTATTCTGTGAAATTAAGGAAAAACATCACCATGAGCAGAAATCTTCATGACTTTCTAATGTTTTTAATTCTAAAACATGGGCCAAGTTGTCCTACATTATGAGGAAAAGTCTTTAGAATTTCTAGCTTCTGCCTTCTAAAAAACTGTCCTATGTGCTTTGCAAGGGGCAGACTAAATCTCAAACTGAATCCTAGTACTTCTGAGTTGGACTAACAGTGCAGTCAGTTGTTTCAGGTTAATCAAACTGCCTAAGGTGCACCTTAAATAGTATTTTTTCTCAGTTCATCAAGTGTTGTGCTTGTACTGTGAAACACTGCATCCAAAATGCTAAAGGACAGGCCAGCACAAAGATCTGGCCATGGCAAAGGCAGGAAAGATTGCAGTGACTGAGCTACACCAGCTCACCTGCTGTCTGCTTAGATTACCGTTCTCTAGATCACCCCCTTTGTACATAGTTGTTACTGGTCTACATTATATTAAGTTGTGAACAATGGCACATTTACACTGGATATTGTACTGTCTAGAAGATACTTCATAGCTTACTTTGAATTTGAACACTCTTGGGCACTCTATTGTTATCACGTACTTATGAATCAGGGTAACAGATAATTTCTACCAATTGTTAAATTATAATCTTTATTGTGAGGGTTTCCCTCTTTTGTGTCCCATATGGTTTGATATGACTTCAATCCTCTTCTGATTTAGCTTGTTGGATAAATGTGTTTGAAACTGTATATGTTTTTTGACTCTTCTGACATTAGCCAATGCGCCTTTTAAAAATGTTGTCACACAAAAATTTTGTGCTTGTCTTTAAAGCCTGTTAGCATAAAGTATGACCAAATAACTTTAACTGCCCATAGCATAGTTCTTCTGAGTGAAGAATTGCAATTCTGGGTCTCTCAGAAGTGCTATTTAAATTTTAGGAGAAACTCACAATTAAATTCAAGAATCCTGGTAGAAGAATACTTCTAACAGCTGCAGTTTGTCCCACCAGAATACTCTCTGCGTTTGGAACTGCAGAGCTTTAGGCAGCTGCAAAATGGCTTTAATGCTGTGATAACTGTTGCAGGAATTTGCAGGCACTTTGTTCAAAATTCATCAAAAAACATCAGACAACCCCGATTACCTTTACTGGGACCATTTCCAGTGCCTTACAGAAATCGAATCTTATGCAAAAGGAAGAAATGTAGATTTTATAAAGTTGCTTTTGTTGGTGGAGCTATTCAGAAGTGCACATAAGCATCTATATGTAAACAAGACATCTTAAATGTAGAAGGACCAGCTGGCCTATGAACAACATGATGGGGGAAAAATACTGATTTTAATTATCATACTGATGTTTTAGTTTCAGATAAGCACCAGTTTAAGAATGAGCAGGTGATGTACAGATTTCGCTATGATGATGGAACATATAAGCCAAGAAGTGAGTTGGAAGACATCATGTCCAAGGTTTGTGTTACAGTGCTTACTTGAAAACTAGCGATTTGCAAAAGAACCTTCAAAAGAGTTTCCTCTGCCTCTGAATGTCAGTGTCACGTTGTGTTGGAGATCCCTAGTATTGTTTACCTTCATTCTGTTCAGTTAACTGTACTAATGTCAAAGGAGACATTCACTCTAGGGAGAGGAAGCAGAGGTTAGCCATAAATAACAATAAAGTTGTCACCGCAATCAAGACTACTGATTAAAATTCTACTACATTGTAACAAAAGGTCTTAGGAGAAAATAGGATGCCATAATGCAAAATGTCTGTTGAAAATCCGAGCAGTATGATTCAGGGAGTCAGAAGCCATCAGTATTTAACTGCATTTCCTGATAAATATATGTCAGATGAGTTCTGATGACCCATATCTGCCCATAAACCTTTTTAATGCATTTCATTTCTTCTTATGGAAATTAGATAATGGGTTAATTGGGAAGAAAGATTAATGGAGAAAACATTGGAATGGAGTTGGTTGGAGATTGAAGGGCAGATTTTTGGGGTTCTGAATGCTGGGAAAGAAGAAAATAGTTTGTCAGAGTATAAGGGATTTGTTTCGTAGAACAGTTAATCAGTAGATTCTAGCTGAGCAGAGACATCAGTGTCCAGGTTTTTCTAGCTCTACTAGTCAGCATTTTATTTGTAAAATTAAAAAAAGGTAATAACATCTATCTATCTTTCCCTCTTCAGGGTGTTCGACTCTACTGCCGACTACACTGCCTGTACACTCCTGTGGTAAAGTAAGTTCACCCTCATATTGTATTGAAATCCTTCTCGGGATAAACTGGAATAAGCATTTTTGTTGCTCTTTTATCAATGTGCTATTTATGTAATAGAATCTCAGCTGGAGAATCTTCTTGTGTCAGAATTAATTTGTGTTAGTAACAGCTCGTGTCTATGCATGACTGGTGCAAAATTGCAGAATCTCAGAAGTTTTAGAATCCATCTGGGTAGACTCAACTTTTTCAGCCTGTGTTCAGGCTTTCCTACTGATCCTTCCCTTTACCTCAGTGTTACAAAACTGAGTTCCCCAGGCTCTTATCTTTCCATGTCTTATTCATGTCTTTTTGCTTGACAAGCCTAATGTTTCAGGAGCTAGCTTTTATCTAGCAGGTAGTTGTGCAAACCCCTTTTTACTTTTTGATCTATCGTTTGACCTCTGTTTTATTTGGCATTTTCAAAGTGCTGATCCCTGCAATCCTGTTAGCAGGGCGGGAAAGATCTACTTTCTGTGTTGCAACATTCCTAATTCATAGGAATATGACTTAGCATAGGTAGTGCATGAACCATGAGGATCTGGAGGAATCAAAATTCACAATTCAATTATTTTGTGGAGAGCCTTGAAATATGATTTTGCTTAGCTCTTTCCCTGGCAACTTGGGAGTTTATATATAGCCTTTGTCTTTATAATTTTCTTTAAGTGAAGTCTAACGCTGGTTTATTTCAAGGAGAAGATGATGTACCTCACTTGCAGCAAAGCAAGCTTTGGGAGGATAACATATAAAAAGGAAAATGTTTCAGACAAGTGTTACACATAAAAAGGGTTCTATGTCTCTGATCTAATTCATGGGAATTTGTGAGAACAACGTGAAAAATGTGTGTAAGCACTATGAGGAAAGTTTTTGTTCTGAGAGCACATTTCTGGAAATGCTGTCACGTTGTTTGTTTGTTTTTGCTCTTTTTTTCCCCCCCAAAGTTGTGAGAACCCCATTTCTGATTTCTCACACCCTGCATTCTATTTTTCAGTTGCACTTACTTATAAAAGGAAACTGAACGTATTTTTATCTGTAGGTAATTAGTAAAAGGAAAAGTTGAGTGGGATGAATTTCAGATGGTGGTTTGATATCATATTTTTAGAGAAAAAGGAAATATAAAATTATGTGGTACTAATGAAGAGGTTGATTTGACACAAAGACTTAAGACTTCCCTTGAGTTGCCATTCCAGATATAAATAGACTGTGAAATGGTCCCAGTGGCCATGAAAGTTTCGTTCTTTAGTTATGCCTGATTTTCCCTGAATTCTCTTTTTTAGAGACCGTGATTATCACCTAAAGACCTACAAATCAGTAATACCTGCAAGTAAGCTGGTGGACTGGCTTATTGCACAGGTACGGATTTTTTAAGACGTTGCTGTCTTTGAGAAGTAGCTTAATTTTTCAGTTCCATTTAAAAGTAAATATAACACATTTCTCTAGAGGGCATTTTAATATAATTGAATATATTCAATTTCTTTGAATTTACACTCATTTTATTGCTCATGTGGTCAAAGCTTGTTATTTGGCAGCATAAAGAAGAAGGAGGTCCTGTATTAGCCCTAGGAGTGGTGAACTGGTCATTACTGCAGACCATTTCTGTTTCTTGTGATTTCTTTTTTGAAGACATTAAATGCAGTGTTCATTTGTTATAATCTAGGATTGATGTGGTACAAATTAAGAATGAATCTACAGCTTCATACCACAACCTGCACCATTATCTTTACAAATTGGAGTTGCCCAATACTTACCTTGTAATTACAGAGAAAAGCCTATAGATCAGGGTAGTTACAATTTAGCTTTCACAGTCTAAAGCAGTCTAAGGGGAGAGTATGTCCCCTTGCTCACTGCCGTAGGGTCTACTGCATGCTCTGGTTTTGTCTTAAATGATGGTCTGATTTACAATCACATCAAGTCCTATACTGCCAAAATGGCACAGCAGGCGACTAGTTTGAGTTAGAGTCAGACCTCTGACTACCAGGGATGTTGTTTGTCAGAAATGTTTCCTATAATTGCACATGACATCCTTCTATGTTAGTAAGATCGCTATAATTTAAGGTTGTTCTGTGCTAAATAACTAAATGAGAATGGAGTAGTTGATTGTTTTCCTATTAAAAGCATGGAGGAGAGCAAGCACGTTAGTACTGAAATTGTTGTATCAATTACGTGTAATTTAACAGTCTTCATGGAAGGCTGAAGGAAAGAAATCTGCTTTGGCCAAAAAACAGAGCTGAAATCAGACTAATCTGGCCGTTACAACAACTAATCAATACCACAGACAGTAGAAAGACCCAAATGTCAGTGTAAAAGATCACCTCTCCCTCTGGGAAAAGGTTGCTCATTTCCTTCCCCATTTTTTTTCTTTCTGGTGTGTTAGTATGCTATTAGTTCTCTATTTACTGAACTTTTAGATTAAGATTGAAACAGTTTGTACTAAAACCTGAAATGGAGATATAGAATTCTGTGTAATTTGCATTATGCACATATGTCCATGCATACACATACAATGGTACAAGGATGAGCGGAAATTTTCTGTGTTATGTCTAAAGGGAACATTGTTAAATATTTAAATCACTGTCTACAGCTTAGATGAGTTCCAGTCTTTGTAGCTAAATCAGTTTTTGCTGCTGAATTCTTACAAACAGTAGTTTGCTTGCAGCTTTCATACCTGACTGAATTATTTTCAATTGCTATGCTAGCTAACAATAGATTTTAGTGAGAGTTGTTGAACGCTCAGCTTTTTGCAAAAGGCTGTTTATTTAACTGCTCAAATATCAATGTGTCAGTTTAACATTAGGCATTTGTTCTTGAAAATATTGGTGATGGTGCCTGATTTGATAACTGCCTGTTACTTTCTTTAATTAGACAATGCTGTTTTGCTAGGGGAATGTTTTGAGATCAAGCATCAGGAATAAGCTGATCTAGTATGAATTGCATATGATTTATGGCCTTCCTACACACATATTGCTGTCTAAAACACAAACAGATATCTAAAGGTTAAAAAAATAACTGTAGGAGTCTCTTATCTTTCAGTTTATTTACAGTTGAAAGAATAAATTAGATTTTTAAGTCCCAACCTCTGTAAACTACCCATTTATCTCATAAATTATTGTAAAGTAAGCCATGAGAATTGTCACATGGCAGGCTGTTAAAAACGAGGAAAGACTGACAGGGATTGAAATTAATTCTTATAAGAATTAAACTTCAGGTGTACTGAAGCCCTTTGCTTGCCTCTCCTTGTGTGATTACATAATCCTGCAGTTCCTCCAGGGTTGCTCCAGTCTTTTTCTTGCCTATACAATAGTACTTAGTTCTTGATTTGCAAACGTCATGACTTTTTCTTGCTCCTTAGAATAAGAAGGTCCTTAAACAAGAGCCAGTAATGTAACTGACTGAAAGAACTGATTCTGCATTTAAGTACTACCTTTACACCATAGTATTTTTTGCCAGTATTTGCCTGACAAACAGCTACTGCTCCACTTAACAAGGATGTGAAGCCCACAAAATTTAATGCAAAATGTAATGCTGTTTCTTTCAAAGTAAATTTGTAAGTCACCTTTGGTACCTGCTTTGAAATACTACACTCAAGGCTTCAGGTAGTGAGCAACTGAATCCTGTTTGTCAGACTGCTGTGTAAGGAAATAGAGCGCTGCTGCAGTTTTAACCAGCCCGACCTCTGCAGTTTGCATGCAATACACTTTTTTTTTCTTCCCTTCGGTTTTGAGTATAGATAAGATCTCTCAACCTCTCTGTCTGAGTTTTATTGTCTGTGCCTAATGGGTCCTGAAGTCTGACACTATAACTGAAATAAGAAGTCTTTACTTTGAGATAATGTTATATCCCTTTGTATGTTAAACAGTTGTATTCCAGAATCCTGGTCTTTGTCCTACTAATTCCTGTCAGAGGTAAAAGATGCATATATAGGAACTAATGCTATTTGGACAAGGGGGGTAGCTATATAAATTGCTTACTTTTGTTCCCTACCGAGAGCATTTGCTAATTTCAGAGCCACAAGTCATGAGATGGGGAGGGGAAATAATTTAGTTTAGGAAGTTGTCTGAGGTATAACATTTATTGTCTTGTTTCTAGGGAGACTGTCAGACTCGTGAGGAAGCTGTTGCACTGGGTGTTGGACTCTGCAATAATGGTTTCATGCATCATGGTAATGCATCAATATCCCTCCCTACAGCCAATTAAAGGCGCTCTTTAGTCATACTAGCTGACAGTGTTTGCAAATCCCTTTTCTATATATTGTGCCATATATACTGACATGCAAACAACTCCTGACATCCCAGCAGGTCCATATAAAAACAACCTTTGAACTTAATGTAAAATGTCTGAGCTGAGTACTCTCCCAAGTAAATCCCCTTGATACCAGCTACGGTGAACACTGCAGTGATTAGATGAGCTAGAGGGGGATTATTTTTTTGCTGCATCCCATTGGCATCTGGCCAATGCATAAACTAAGTACTGAACTGAAATCTTGCTCAAGAAATGTCCAGTACAAAGTAAAACTGCCTAATTCCTGCAGCTTGGACAAAAAGTGTAATCCTTGAAGCTGAAGTTCTGAAGCTTCCAAATCTGAAGTAGCAAACTGCCAAGTTTAGGAATCAACCATCCTTAGTGCTGCTGCTGCTGAACTGAGAAAGAAAAGAAACCACAACTGTATTGGTATCAAATTGCAAAGTCCTCAGAGTATAACAGTATTTGTCCAATAAGTTATCAACATAAGTCATAAATAACACTTTCTGTCTGTTTGAGAGCAGAATATTTTAAGTAACTAATAAAGAATTGATGTAAGAATAATTGATTTTCATTGAAGAATTTGATCTCTTTTGAGTCCATGTTAACACTTGGCAGTCACAGCACAGTTTGGCAAGAAGTTCCTCAGCAAAGTATACATGAATGAAGAAGTAGTTCCTCGAGGTTCAAAGTTGTCACTTACACCTTTTATTTTGTGGCCTTCCAGGTCTCATACTTGAAAATACATTGAAGAACTCTATCATGCCTTCCAGAATTTTGTAGATCTCTTTTTCTTTTCAAACCATTTTTATTGAAAAGTCTTAAGCTGTTTAGCCGTCACTCTTTCCTTTAAAGAGGTATTTTACTCCTCTTTCTTTCTTGTATGGTTTTACCATATTATTTTTGGTATGGGACAGAGGCCCAAAATATTGAGTAGCATCTTTCTTCCAAGAGGATCATTTGCATTTTGTATGAAATATATTTGTCAGGGAAGTCAAACATGGCATCACGAACTACTATGCACTGCAAAGAAAAGTATGCCCGTAAAATACAGTAGTAGCTTAAAAATATAGAGCTGAATAGTTTAGTGATGGGGATGCATCTGGTCTTTGGTCTATAAAGACAGGGGAAATACTTAGGATTTCCGTTAACTTTCTTTTTTTTGTTTCTGTTTTGTGTCTTGCTCTGTGTAAATGCTTGTATGTTTTTCATATATATTGTTTCCAGTTCTGGAGAAAAGTGAATTTAAGGATGAATCCTTGTATTTCCGCTTTTATGCTGATGAAGAGATGGAAGGCACCAATTCCAAGAGCAAACAATTACGTAATGACTTTAAGCTTGTGGAAAACATCCTGGGAAAGGGTCTTCTGGTAAGAAATATGTTAATGCAAACTTTTATTTTTCTATGAAATTGGTATTATTTTGTGCTATGGAATGAGAAGGAAAATAGTGAATAGAGTAGAATAAAAATTGGAACTACAGTTTAGCTAGACTTGTCTTTACTGCAAAAATACTAATTCTTCAACTATTTTGCTGCAGAACTCCAATTTCTGCAGTTAAACTCTTCTAGCTAGGCAGACTACACAACTTATTCTAGTAGCAAGAGACATGAGTGAGTTGCAGGCTCCCTTCTCTAGCACATGACCAGACCTACTGCACTACCTGAAAGCTTACAGACACCCACGACAAATGCAAGTAAGTTCCTGCCTATTTCTGACAGGTCTCAAGAAAAGAGGAGTCTCACAGATATGACTATTTCATCCATTTCACAGCCAGACCCATTTCTTCTCCTGTAAAGCCCTTGAGAGAGACATGGAAGTGAGCTGGGACCAGGATGTTGTCTTAATAGCCCTGGAGTTTGCTGAGCATGCACCACAGTGTTAGTGTGGTGGAGGAGAAAGCAGTGAGCAGTACTATCTTGGGAGTGATCTGCCACAAAGTGTAAACACAGTTTAAGCACCATTATAGAGGCAGTAGATTCAGAGAGGAGTTAAACAACTGATCAAAACACAGACGTTTTCAGGCATCAAGTGATGTGAATATGCCCTGCATTGCTGGATCAAATATCAATCTTATTTTGTTTTACAGAAAACAGTTTCAAGAAAATATTGTTCTTTATGTTAATTCTTTTGCAACACTATTTTCTCCCCATATCCCCCACCTCACTGAATGCCATTACAGTTCTTATGGTGCTTGGATTATTCTAATGCTGCTTTGCACTTGGTAGTAGTTGGATTGTGCATGCTTTCTGTTTTGAGGCTTCAGGCCCATCTTTTTCTCCCTTTGAACAACAACAGAATGCAGGAGCGGGATAAAAGCTTGAGTCAGAAACTACAAAAACAGAATTGTTGGAAAAGATCCAGAGGTCCATTACATGGGAAAATTTTCCCTGTGGTTCACATGAACTTTACTGTCTCACTGTTGCCTTGGGAGACCAATCTGTGTTTGTCTCAATGGCAAGAAGTAATATTTAAAGCACCACGACACCTCAGAATTGTTGCTCTATGCATCCTGTGCTGGAGACTGGAGTGTCAGACCAATAAGATTATTCTCCTGGAGAAGTGCTGGATAAAAGGCAGCAGTTAAAAGGTGTTACACTTTGGGTGCTTTATCCCCTGTGATTTGCAAAGCACTCAGCAATCATTTTGCACACTGAATGATGGGAACTGTCATTGTTCAGGTATTTTTAGTTCTCTTCCTTATCAAGACATGATTGAAGAAACAGATTGACTAGTATCTTCCATTTTTTTTCTACCAGTTCAAGGTTATCTGTTAAACAGAAAATTCCAAAACCTAGCAACTGTATGTTAGTCTTAAAATGAGAGATTTAAAGTTGCTCGATTCTGTTTTCTGTTAGTGTAATGATAAATTATTAGGATTCACTAAAGGAACAGAACAAACTGAAGCCTCTTAAGCTTCCCATTCTCCAAGCCCACCATAGGAAGTTTAATGGAGTTTCTTCAGTGCTGTTTTTTGAGAAACACGTTTTTTCCATGAAATCCTTGTTGGTTACTGCAACAAATCCTATCCATTCATCTAAGTTTGCTCTATCACAGGAGAGCTTGAAAACAGAAAACAACAGAAGCTTTGGCGAATATATCATTGGAAATATCAAGGGAAAACAGTGCTTTGTTTGAAATAATGCACTTCAAACAAAGTTTGATACACATTTATTTGTGCAATTGTTTCTTACAGGAGGACATAAATCTCGATGCACTGAAAAAATATACAACATTCTTTTATAGTTGAAAAAAATTTGGATTTTGGATTGATTCCAAGCATTGTGGCTTGGTTATTTCAGTACGCTGTGAACCTGTGATCAGCACATCTATTTGTTAGCCCAGGCCAACTGCAATGCAAATTAAAGCTGGTATCAAACAAGGACAGATGCCCAAGGTAAATGGTACATAGACAATGCAGTCTGCAGAAGACTGCAACATATATTTATATGATATATTCATATATTTATCTGATCTCAAAAGAAAGCATTTCAGTTGATTTCAAAGGTGATACCTGTGTACATTTTATGCAGCATTCTCAAAACCACCATGCTGAATTGGTGATCTGGACTCTAAGTCTAAATCTCAAGTTTCCAGACCTGGGCATTTTTCCAGGGCATCCAGTAGCTCCCAGTAGTGTGCTGCAGTAGTTACAGGAGAGTAGTTGCAGTGTCTCACTGCAATTCACAGCCAGCGCTGTGTCATGTCCTGGAATTCAAGTCATTCAGGGGCCTGAGTACAGAAGTGTGACCAATGAAAGCCAGTAGTTTGAGCACAGAAGTCAGGGCTACCTGAGTTTTGGTTTAATTTCACGCTTGAACTCACTGTATGGTCTGGGCAGGACCTCAAGTTGTTCCATACCTCAGTCTACCATTCAAAAATTAGGATACAAAATCTCATCTATCTGCCTATCTGCAGGACTTCGCCACTGCTCATGTTCTCTTGATATTAGCATGACCACAAGCAAGATGTATGCAGTGCTAGAAGCTGCCCTGCAGCTGAGGATGAGCTGATAGCAAACTGCCTCACACCTGTGTCATCTTCATTCTCCTAGAAATCTTCCTTCATAAACAGTGAACATCTCCATGCCCCAAGCACTTTCTGACACCATAATTCTCCTCATACAGGAAAGGTACCACACTGCTAACTGCTGCTCTCATGACCCATGCGACAAAATGCTTTGTGAATGTAACAGACACAGGTGTAATAAACCTTCCTTTGCATAGCTTTTCTTCTCCCCTCTTTTCCCTCCCATCTCTGCAGAAATTCTCTCTGAATAGCTTCTGACTATGTTTGCCCTCTGTTTTTGATTAAAAAGGCTTATATCTCATATGGGTACCTTTTTTAATGTGGTTGTTTTTCAAGAGTAAGCAGCTGCTTTCTTAATGTTCAAAAGAACCGATTGTATTTCAGGGGCATAGAAATGATTCTTGTAGTGGCAAGTTATTTAATTGGTTTGGACTCCTTAGGGATGAGTGGTAATCAGCTGGGGAATTGCAAGGTATTGCTACTTTTTAGCAGCGAATGAATCGTAGTCTTCTCCCAAGTATTGCATGTAGAATATTATCCATACTTTACATTTTCATAAGGATGCTCCTGGTACAGAAACATCAGTATACAGAATGTCAGATTTCTTTCTTTACAACATGGTGATAAAGCTCCAAATGTTGATGCATTTGGGGATTCTTAAATGTGCTTTGGTTCTTTGCTTTCAAACAATACATTTTGCAGTACTAAGAAACAGAGGAAGACAGGTTAGTAAAAATGCTAGCATACAGAAGGTATTCATGCATTTTAATGATAGCTGCATGCAAATGATCATGTAGACTTATGTAGCTGATGGATTCTTAAGTTTTGCAAATCAAAGCCTCTAAATTTTTAAATACATTTTTTGCTTACGCTTTCAAAGTCCAATCAAAGAAACTGAGCAGTTCTTTCAAATGCAAAATGAGAATTGGATGGTAATGTATCCTAAAAAGTTTCTGTTCAATTCCAGACATGTAGTGCTGTAAGTACATGTTGGATTGGGTTGAAACTCATTACACCTGCAATACTAAAAATCTAACTGGTGGTGTACTCATTAACAGAGAGCTCTCCTTGTATTGAATGTACTTTAAAGAGCATTGTTTCTGAAAATATTTTCTTAGGAATGTCAAAGAATGGCATTTATCTTTTTTTCTTTTCTTTCTTTCCTTTTTATCATTTAATCTAAATGTCCTCTAGAAGGATTTTTGTTTTGCAGGTCTTTTGTGTTAAGCATTATTTTAATGTGGCTGTAGGGCTCTTGCAAGAAAGGATGATTCTATTTCTTTAGGTTTTTTTCCTAAGGTTAAATCCTGAAAAAGGACAACATTTTAAGATGATTGACTTTAGTGGTTAATGGGCAGTATTCTGAGATAGCAGGAATCATCAGAATCAAGTAATTCTTCATAGTGCTTTTCCTAGTGGCATGCTAGATTATAGATAGCTTTATTTCTCCTCTCAACTCAATTCTGATTCATTGGATAGCCCTTAAATTTGTAGAATTAACTCACAGCAAGATGTTTATCCACTAGAATTTCTATTTGTCCACTTACCAGAGGCCAGGCTTAGTTTATTTTTTAAAATGGTTAGTGGGTTATTAAGCTTTTTTCATTGTTAATAAACCACTAGAAAAGGATGGGTGAATGATATATTTGCCATAATTTGTATGATTTCAAAAAAATATCGATAAGGTTGGTCTGTGTGACCTCAGTGCAAATAAAAGGAAGCAGATTCCCAGAAGCAAGAACAGCAATCTTCTCCCAACCATGAAGTGTACAGACTGAGCATGTTGCGTGAGTCTTGTATGTCTTCCTGCAGTGTTTTCTCTTACACATCACAACTGATGAGTAATGATTAAATCGAGCTGACCAACTCTTGTGATGTAGATTTATGTAGAATTATCTATAAGAAATAGGCATAAGATGCCCAATTTATGTAAAATGGATAGCAATGAGTAAGTCACTTCACTTTGGTCTGTAAGTGTATTTACTAACAGAAAATACAGAATATTAATGAATTCTTGAAAGTTGAAATAGCTTACAAAAAATGAAGGGCTAGAATTTTAAACCAAAAGCAACTGAGTAATGAAGCATGCATTTTTAGTGGGAGATTGATTAACTATTGGAACAAACCCTCACGGGGGTGGAATACATTCTTCACTTCTTAAAGACTGCAGATCATAGCTGGATAACTGCCAAGAAATTCTGCTTTAGTACACTAAGGGGATCAGTGCAGAAATAATAGATTAAATGTAATGGCTCGTGTTACGTAGGAGTTCAGACCAAATAACCCAATAGTCCCTTTTGACCTTAAGATCTGCAAGTGTATGTCAATCATGGCTTTAAATGAAAAGTCCAGTTTCTGAACTTCATTCTTCAGCCTTTCAACTCACTCCATATTTATGAAGTGTTGCCTGGTGCTCTTTTTGTTTTTAAGATTTTACCTGAGGAGGATGACTATGGATTTGACATAGAAGAGAAGAACAAAGCAGTTGTGGTGAAGTCAGTTCGAAGAGGGTCTTCTGCAGAGGTAAGGCCTGATAATTGTAAATATTTTGGTTTTCCTAGCTAATAATGTTTCTGTGTTTTAAAAAGGTATAAAACTATCCTCTTAAAGCCTGTTTATTTTAAAGGCAGCTAACAGAAAATTTGAAGTCTTCTACAATTCCTCTGGTAATAAACTGTTTATGTAAATTACCAAGGGTTTTGGCATCTGTTAGTGACTTTCTTGCTGAATATTTCTCATAGATGACAGACAGCAACAGTATCTTTATGTGATGGTAGGATACCTCTGGTTCATAGAATCATAGAATGCCTGAAGTCAGAGGGGACCTTGAAGACCTTGGACTACCAACTAACCAAAGTTCCCAACTACCAGGTCAGGGTCCAGGGCCTCATCCAGCCTGGCCCATAATGCCTCCACGGTTGGGGCACCCATATCCTCTCTGGGCAACCTGTTATAGCACCTCACCACCCTCTGAGTAAGAAATTTCTTCCTAACATCTAGCCTAAATCTCCCCTCTTAAAGCCATTGGCTTAAAGCCATTCCCTCTTGTACTGTCATTATCTGCTTGCACAAAAAGTTGATCTCCCTCCTGCTTGTAAGCTCTCTTCTAGTACTGGAAGGCACAATTAGATCTCTCCAGAGCCTTCTATTTTCTAAGTTGAACAAGTCCAAATCATTCAACCTTTCTTCATAGAAGAGGTGCTCCAGCCCTTTATGGCCCTATGAACCCTCTCCAACAGCTCCACATCCTTCCCATACTGGAGTCCCCAGGCACAGCACTCCAGATGGGCCTTACAAGTTAGTGGGGGACAATCACCTTCTTCTCTTACCACCCCTCTTTTGTTGCAGCCCAGGATGTGGAACCAGATAAATCTGATGAGAGAGGGCAAGTAATGTTGGCTGGGGTAGTGGAGATGTACAACAACAAACAGATATATTTGAGTGGAGACTTTAGATTTGTGATTTTCTTTCCATAAAACATATGCCCTAAATTTTCTCATGAGAATTACACCTATAAAGACAAGACAGGAGACTAAATCACTTTGTGTGGCAGCACACAGAGGCAATATTTCCAAATAAAAGTCTGGAACAACCATTACAGGATTTGAATGTCTACGGTCATCTGTTGATCCCATCTTTAGGCTACAGGTAGGCCTGGATGACTGACCAAATGCAGACAGCTGACTGGAGCATGCTGATTTTAGCAAGTAGGGAATGTCAAACAGGAAGGGATTTTGAGCTGAAACTTAATGCAGATTTTTTTTTTTTTTTTTTTTTTAATTTAATTATTAAATAACCTCAGTATTGCTAATTCTTATTTGTTTTGTGGTCACCACAGAAACTGATTCCATCCTTAAAATCAACATAGGTTGGCCAAAAATGTTATTAATTTAAACTTCCACTGTAAACCATTGCCTGATAGATAATCCTGCTGTCCTTGCTTTGGCAATCTGCCTGTGGAATATCCTTCAAATCTGCTTGTGTTTTAAAACAACAGAAGCACACAATTTTCTAAGGAATCTTTATCTTCCAAGACAAATTATTTGTGACCATAAGCCCATCTTTTCAACCTCAACATAAAATATTGCTCAATAAAAGAACTAAATCTGCATGTCTCTGAATTGGAGGCTCATTCTGGAAAGACCTGAAGTCTAATAGTAATGTATTTAATTATGATCTTGGGCTTTTTAATGGCTTTGTAATACCAGAAGGATATCCAGCATGTAATTCCGTGTGGTTCAGCAGCTGTAGGCCATTTACAGACCATATGCCTGCTGTCATACTTTTCAGGGACAAAAATTAAGACATACAGCTTTGCTTCACAGTGCCCACCACAGCGCATTATGTTCATTAGAACTGTCAGACTTTAGACCAGAGTACAATTCCAGATTCACCAACTGAACAAACCTATAGTTTGCATGGACTTATTAAAGATCAGTGCATTGCTTTTCAGTTTGGCATTTTGATCTCCTAGTACACCAGGGTCAAAATTGTCATGCATAGGCTCTGGTGGCACACAGCACTGAACTTCATGCACATGCCACAGGTGGCTTTTTGGTTTTAGATATGGCACATCTCATGCCAATCCCAAAATCATGTGCCTTCAGAAATACATTCCATAACCAGTCAGCATCTCCTCAGTTTGCACCTTACCTTCTTTCTTAACCTAGCTCACTTGTAGCTTAGTTACAGCTGGACTTCTTCCCCGGCTTTTAATCTTGGAGCTGGTTTATGAATTATATTCTATCAGAAGGAAACAACAGTAATAAAGATTATCCTTTTGGGAGGTGTAGTTGCTGTCTTACTGTGAACAGTCAAGTGATGAGCAGATGTCTGGTGTTTGAACAGCATGTGTTCGAAGCGCAGCCGCTTGGCCAGTGGCCATGCAGATGAATTGCAAAGAACAAGCTGGAAGCTAGGAATAATGCTGGTGTGTGGGAAAATACAGTGGCCTGGATCCAGGCAGCTGCATTGAGTTGTCATGAGGAGCATCCATTATCCATGAAGTGCAAGTGCTGTGACATCGCAGGTCTTTACTCTTAGACAGGTTGTCATTTTGTTATTAGCCGGCTTAGTTAAATCCTGATAGAGTAAAAGATGTTTAGATTGAAGTTACTTGTTTGTAGGGATTCATGTGGAGCTGTGATTTACAGATCTACTATGATTATGTGTGCAGGTAGGTTTCCCATATGCACAAGCAGTAAGTTGGTAATATAAAGAGGTCATCCACTGGTAGAATGATTGCAGATATGCAAAGATTTTAGTTAGCTGCACGTACACTAAGTGTGTGAGCTACTCTGAGAAAATCAGACCTAAGCCATAATGACTTTAGAAATGTATAGTACAATTATTACTTTATAATAAACTCATCAGTGTAAGTAGTTGGATTTGATGATCGTAGGGTCTTTTCCAAGCTAAATGATTCTATGATTCTAAATGCAAATAGCATGAACATTTCCTCTGAATAATAAACTTTACAAAATTCTATTCTAAGCTAAAATGCCTATCTACTGCTATTTATACATACTATCAGCTTTATAGAGCATTATGTACAAAAAGGAAAAAACGTTAAGTGTGGGTACAGAAGAGGACGTTATGAACTGTAGAAAGCTTAGCAAGTAAACCAAGGAGAGCACTTTGTAGTTTTCCCCATTAATTTTGAGGGGAAAAAAAAGTATAGGAAAGTGTAGATAAACTGATCTCTGATATATTTAGGAAAAGCCAAGCCATGTGTAGGCATTGTCAAAGTTTTTCCAGTCGTACACTTACAGATTTGTTTTTTTCAGAGGTCAGAGTTACATATTTAAGAGATTTATGGAATACTGTTTAACTTCCTTTCTCCCAGTCCAGACATTTGCCAATGGCTTCCAGGCAGAACAGGGAAAGGGCTTGTCACATTTAGAAACAAGCCCAACTGCTGGACTCAGAAGTAAAGGGAAATAATACTAATCCATAAAGGGTTAATAGTTGAAGCCACAGACTCATGTTTATTTATATATTTTTACTTCACTAAAAGGAAGTTTGATATTTTCTTGATATCTTAACGCCCAATGTAGGTGCTACTATTCACATTTTACTGATATGCAGAAAGGTTTATGTTTAGAGTATGTTTAGGGTTGTTGTCCAGCAGGAAGAACAGGGGATCTGGATTCTATCATTGAATCTGTCTCTGACTAAAGTTAGATGAAAAAGTTAGGAATTAAAATGAAAACATTGTGTCCTTTTATTCTGATGAAGAGCAAGTACTTCATTTAAAGCATAGGCAGGATTATACTGCCACAGGTTGCATTTACTTATGGTATTAGGTATAGATTGTTTTTGCATGGCTAGGGACCAAAAACAACTTGTTCCTGTGCTCAGCCTGTAGGCTGTAGGAAATCACGCTACTCTATCTCACTGAGTAACACAGCTAGCCTCAAGTCTCCTATTAAGGAAACAAAAAAATGTGGCAGAAAAGTACAAAGCAAGATATATATATCTGCAATGGGTTTGTTGGCGAAATCTGGTTTTTTTTGTAAATGCAGATGACTTTTAAGGATGAATGATGAAGGATTTGATGAACCAATACAATATATACAGTTTTTTGCAAGCCTTGGAACTGCCAATAGCAGTCAAACCTCTCTAAACACACCGTGGAGCCTGAAATCTCAGAGATACTATCAATGATCCAAAGTTTCTGTGGTGTTGGTTTCATTTGCAGATGGCTGGCCTGCAGGCAGGAAGGAAAATCTATTCCATCAATGAGGACTTAGTCTTCCTACGCCCGTTTACAGAAGTGGAAACCATTTTAAGCCAGTCCTTCTGCTCACGAAGGCCACTTAGGCTTCTGGTAGCCATCAAATCAAAAGAGTAAGTGCTAAGCAGGGGGGGGTTATTTTTCAATTATTAAATATGTTTTCTACAGTCTGTAGTGAGAGCTGTGTAAAGTCTTTCGAATAAGAGACTGTTCAACAGGAAAACAGGGAAATGACAGAAATGATTATGGTACAAAAGTCACAGATTGTTTTTGGTGATGAATCCCATACATCTAGAAATGAATTAGGATATATGTTCTGGACATAGCAGTTAACTTTTGGCCTATTTGTGCAAAAAAAAACCCTGACCCATAAGGGCTGTCATCTGTCACAGATATAAAATATCTCAGACCCTAATACCTGTTCAAGCAAAAGTAATTTCCACTCTGTTGAAGCTTGCCTTACTTTTGAATAACTAACTCTATCAGCCCATATCATTTTCAGTCCATTATGGTACTTTATTATGAGGCATGATTCTGTTAATATCTTTGACATTGCTAAATTTTGTAACCTCCTAATTTCCTATGAAATTGAACCTTCCCAGTTATCACTTGATGCTGGATTCTTGTCTGTTTATTTTTGTTGCAGAGATCCTCAGCTGCTGTATGTCAGTACAGCTGTACTGAGGTTTCCCTGGAAATGGAAATAAATATGGATATGAGTACCATAGAAAGTTTTTGTCCTGCATTACTTGCTTAAAAATTAATAAATTTGCAAATCTCAAATTTTAATTAAGAAAGAAAATCTCCCATCTGCCTCAGAGAATGTAGATGTAGTCAGTGATTTCTTCAAGTCTTTTTATTTTTTATTTATTTGTGAACTATTTGGGTGCTTTCCTCTATCCAAAGTTCAGTTGCGAATGCCAAAGAAAAAGGCTTTTAACATTGCCTAGAGCTCTAACAGCTTAACTTAAAATGTTGTTTTCTCCTCCTCTTGATCTACCTGCAGGATCATTAAAATCCCAGATTGTCCTGAAGCACTTTGCTTTCAGATACGGGGAGCAGCACCACCATATGTTCATGCAGTAGGAAGAGGTAAGTAGGAAGACTGTGGTATAATTAAGCTGGAGTACATATATGTTACATAAGAGTATGTACATATACACCAAGCATGGTGCAAGTTTCTTTTTCTCCCAGCACTACAGAAATTCTGAAGGATAGATACATTTGTCTCATACAACTAACTTCTCTTCAAATAAGGACTTAGCAAAAGCCTTGAAAAGACAGCATTCAGCTGTTTTTCCTTCTTGCTGTTCTTTACCAGAAACCCTTTCCAACCTTTTCAATTTTCTCTTCCATAGTCAGAGTCATAGGCTTTTCTGCCTAACTCCCCTGCTGTTGTTTTTATCAGGTTCTGAGGCTGCAGCTGTAGGCCTTCATCCAGGACAATGCATTTTGAAAGTCAATGGGAGTAATGCATCACATGGAAATTATATGGATGTTCTGGAGCACTTTACAGCATACAGGACCAAACAACAGGAAGTGCTGGTATGAATACAAAACCTCAAAGTACATTAATTCCTCCCTTTCTTCTGTGTTTTTATACTCTATAAATGTTCATAAGAGCAACTTACACAAGCCTCTTTCAACTTGCTCCCATGCCAAAGTCCTAGTGTAACCAAGGGAGCTGATTACAGTAAATCCCAGCTGTGTATAGTTGCAAAAGCATGTACCAATAGCATGTGTATCAGTTCATGCACTACTAAACGTTATTAGCTGCTTACTAAGACTTGAAGTGCACCCAGATACTGATGCTGATTTTCTAGTCTCTGAAATTCAAATACTGGGATAACGTTCATATTTCAGCCAGTGTAGAAGATAAAAATCAACTGGCAGCTAGATTCACCTTTGTAATCCAGCCCTATGGACACTGAGCATTTTTTACTGGGGTCATAATTTCTTGCAAGGGATTGTACCAGTGGGTGTACAGAACACATGAAGATGCTGAGGAGGACAGAGTTCAGCAAGCAGCATCCAGTGCATATCTGAATGGCAGTCATCCAGGGTCCAACAAAGAAGACACTTCACTGACAGGAGATGAAGATTTGGATCCACTTCAAAATATCCACCAGGAATCAGGTAAAGATTTTAAACAGGAGAAGGAAACCTAGGGAAGATTTAGGGGCTTAGAAAAGGAAAACTGCAGTAGAAATATAAAGTGTTATGATTATTCCTGAATATCTCTTGTGCTAGTAAAGCTTTGTAATAAAATGAGGTCTGTCAGAGGAAGTGCTCTTATCTTGCAGTTTATTTAGTAGAATGAAAAAAGAGATACACATAGAAATCATACCCCTGCAACTCTCTGGAGTTATGGGCTCTTTCCTGAACAGAAAATATGATTGTTAGGATCACTAAGTGAATTCTTAGATGTTTGTTTCCAGCAAGTGCCTTAGAGAATCTCTATAATACGTAGCAATGCCATTTGTTATGTAAGTAGAGAAAAAAATATGTTGTTTGTTCTGCTTTTTATTAGCTGTTATAGCCCAAGTCCCTCAGTAAATGACATAGGGTCTTGCATGCTCAGGTAGGTAATGATTTGAGTTATTTTGTTGACTGCTTTTGTATCAAGCCATATACCAGAATCACACAGTGATTCTGCCACGTCAGCATACTCCCCACCAGAAAACCATTCTCATGGCTGAAGGCCCTCTCTTATGCCAAGATACTCAATAAAAGGCCTGAAGGAGACATTAACTGTCCTTTGAAAATCTAAGTAGGAGACAAAAGCCAGTTTAAAATAATGATAAAGGAGGTTCTTCCTATGAGATGTCTGGACTCTATTTTACATGTTAGCTCTGTAGTTTCTACTATGGGCTATTAAAAAAAAAAAAAGGTATATATTCTTATTAGAACCTGTAAAAAAAATGCAAGCAAAGCTGTGTGGACAAGTCCAGGCACAATTTAGAAGCAGATATAGATAACCTATGTTATTTGGCTGAATAAGATGTGTTTACACACTGGTAGATGTAGGATGCTAACAAGATTCAGGCTTAAGGTACTGCCTTTGTTTTTGATATTTTGATATTTTTCAGTTTGCTGGATGCCATAAAAGTAATCAGATCCCATCCCTTGTCTTCACAAAAGCCAGTTTTTGAAATGGAATAGTTCAGCATGTTTAGAACCATTTGGTAGCCCTTGCAAACTAGGAATTTATGGGCAGTAGCAGCTTGAGGGGAAGGTCTGCAAGTAGCTCCATTTTAACTTCATTTACATAATTTTGATCTGGAGTGAGTTTTCAGAGCGTGTTACCACTGTGTCAGCAAGAGGTGGGGGGGGAACATATTTCTTCCATCTTGGAAAAGTAGATGGTAGGGGAGAATACTGAAGCCAGATCCGCTCCAAAGGTCTGAGCCTGGATTCTCTGAATGCCACTGGCAACTTTTCCAAGAACATCTCTGTGAATCCCAGGTAAGGACTGCTGAGGCTGGTAGTCTGAAGGCCAAACAGTGCAGTTTGGCATTGCAACAGCAGGAGGGGTGCTTCTAAAGGCAAGGGAGCAGTCCTCTGGCAAATCTCAATTTGATTAAAATTTAAATTTCTTCTGTGATGACAATGTTATTGCCCTTATTTAAAAATGTCATCTCCTCACCCTGTCTCTGCCCTACCATCTCAGTCTTACAGTTGTACAGAAAGTACATCTGGAACACTTAATAGAATCATAGAATGGCCTTGGTTGAAAAGGACCTCAAAGATCACCTAGCTTCCTAAAACTTCAACAGAAAAGCGGCATTCTTCCAGTGGGTTGTTAGAAACAACAAGGCTCTAAGATTAGCATACTTCCCTTTGAAAGCTTCTGTGAAGGACTATGTATGTGAATGCTGAACAGAACTAAAATGGTGTTCTGTGCATGGCTGTGCATGTGCACACTTGGAAGAACATCAGAATCTGAACTGGAGCATGTGGGTTGTCTAAAACTCTTGTAGTGGCCAACAGCAAATGTTTTCTTCACAATACCCTCCCAGACTCCTTGAGCCAGAAGTTGTATCTTTGTGTCTTTGCATTTAATACCTCTCAACAGATTTTTCTTTCCTCTGCATGTCTGAATTCATGTGTGCTGCTGAACGCCTCTAATGACTTATTTTGTTTCCAGCCCAGATACAACAGACTGTCAGCTCTCCACTGATAAGTGGTGAAGAAACACCTCTCATTAGCCTGACTGTGGATAACACTCACCTGGAGCATGGGGTGGTATATGAATATGTCAGCAGTGCAGGAATCAAATCCTTTGTCCTAGAGAAAATTGTGGAACCAAAAGGTTGCTTCTGTCTCACAGCAAAGGTATCTGACCAACATACATGGCCAGCTTCATTCCTGAACAGAACTGGGAAGAGAATAATATGGGCATTTCTCTATAATTGTCTTGTTACTTCAGATGAGGTAGCACGCAACTGTCTCAACTCTGCCTGGAGTTTTCCTCATTAAAATGGACTGACTCAAACTAGCTCTCATTTGTTGTGGGCAAGTGAGCAAAATCTTCCTAGGTTTCAGCTGTTGAGGGAGAGATAGGAGAGTCTCTCTGGAACTAAGAGTCGTTGGAATTCTTTCTATTTTCTGACAGGTAATGTACTTTTTGATGATACTGAAGATTAATTTCTTCAGGCAAGAATTTCCTTTACTCTTAAAAAAAAAAATAAAAAATCAAGGTTTTTTTCTTTTCCCCATCTGATGGACTGGATGGATCACTGAAAGAATGAGATAGAAACATAGCTACTGCAAAACAACAGTGCCATGTATTTGGATCCATCTATGCACAATGATGAGATAATAGTAAATGTTTCTATCACATCCCTGTGACATTACTGTTAAGCTCAATGAAAGTCAAAGTGTGCCAGAGCCAGATTACCTTGGCAGTGAGCAGTGAATATCTTGAGCAATTTGTTGTTCTGAAAGTTTCTGAGAAATGTTTTTTTGTCTGAGGAGTAGACAGGCTAATGGCTCTCAGGTGGTTATAACAGCAACTTGTTCTGAAGACAACCTTACTCAAGCGTGACATTATACAGGATTTACCATTAATTTGGTGGAATTTTGTCAAGTCTTACATAATGAAAATTCTGTCTTTTTGTTTAGATTTTAGAGGCCTTTGCTGCAGAAGACAACCACTTCGTAAGGAATTGCAAAAGGCTTATATCCCTAAGCAGTGCTGTGTCCACCATGCCCCAGTATGAGTTCCGGCAGATCTGTGACACTAAGCTGGAAAGCATTAGCAGGCGGCTTGCAAACTACCAAGAGGTACAACCCTACTAGTTATTGAAGCCCCAAGACTGTTCTGCCTAGGATAACTGGGTTTTGATTGTCTTTATTAATGGATTCAAACAGCTTTACAGTAGCATGATAACAGCTCTATGTGTTACTCGAATGCAAGTTCCGAGGAAAAAGAACTTAACCTTAAATTGCTCCTTTCAGCTTGTCAGAGCTGTGAGTTGGAAAATATTATTGCAGGCTCATCTCCACCATGTCACTGTATAAATGTGGCCACAACAGGATGATCAATGTTTGATTTGTAGAATTAAGATAAGCATATGTACAGTATATCAAAGTGCAAAGAAACTAAGTGTGGTCTTCTGTGCAGTTACCTGAGCTGGTTGAAAAGAGTGCCTTAGAAAGTACTGCTAATTGCTTTCATTTGCTGTTTATGAGCATTTTATGGGGAATGTACTGTTCAGCTACAGCAGAATCATATGATTCAATAAGAAGCAGGAAGAGAAGAGGATTATCTACATTGCCTCATATATATATATTTTTTTTTTTTTGCAAATGAAATAGCATATCCTTGCTTTATTTCTGCCAGTTTGCAGATGGATTAAAGACAAAGGTGAGCCCAGCCTTCAAACAAGCCATCATGGAACCACATTCCCTCAACAGCATGGATTTCTGCCCCACCAACTGCCATATTAACCTCATGGAGGTGTCATACCCCAAAAACACTACCTCAGCAGGGAGGTCGTTCAGCATTCGCATTGGACGAAAACCTTCTATTATTGGTCTTGATCCAGAACAAGGTATTTAACTTTCAAATCATACTGATTTTTATTCGCATAGAAAGTTGCATCTTTACACTGCTCAGTGAAGTCAAAATTAGTTCCAAAGAAACAAAGTCTTGCCATTACCCTTGTTTTCACTTCAAAATTTTATAGTAAAACAATAATTGCTTGTGTTGTAATAGCAGTGCTAGAAAAGGTTCTATACTGTGAAGAGAGGCTTCCTTCAGGCTGAAAACTTGTTCAATCAGATATTTTCTTTTCTGATTAGTAAATAAATTCCTTATCTTGGAGCTGGAAGTCTCTACTCTGTCTCAAGGGGATGTACTTCTTGAAAAGTAGCTGCTTCACAGCGTTTATCCTGCAACTTGAATACCTGAGTTCCAACATTTCCTCATCATAGTACCTCATAATGTGCATCTGATTCACTGTCTAACAAAGTCAGAGTTCAGGAATGTTTGGAAAAGATACAGTGAATTGTAGTCTAACCAATCCACTGAAGAATATATTGCTTTTATTCAAAATGAATCAATAAAGAAGCCCACTTAGTTGAAGATATTAAAATTCCATGGTATTTCAAATATAGCACCAAAATTGTCAGCATTTTAAAAAGAAAACATATTTTATCTTCTGTAATTACATCATCCTATGTCTTGATGTATGTATGTCTTTATACATATGTGCGTGTGTTATGTAAATGTTTTTAAATCTTGAAGAATAATAACACAGACCAACTGCCAAGAGGTTGAATTCATTAACAACAAATGCATTTAGATACTCAAATGGGCAAAATAGATAGTTTATGAGTGCTGTCATTGCTCCCAGAATTTAACCTGTCTCTGGACTGTACTAGATTCAAAACACCTAGTTGGTATGACAGGGACAGTGAAAAATAATAACAAAAGATTTTGTAATGGAATATAATTATATAAAATAATCATGTGACATTTTTATTTTCGTTTTAAATTCTACCTATCCTAAACTAGCATTTGGATTGTTAAGATTCATGAGAGCCATACTAACTAGACTCTTTAACGTTTAGCAGGTACCGTAAATCCAGTCTCATATACTCAACATTGCATCACCACTATGGCTGCACCATCCTGGAGATGTCTGACCCCAGAAGATGGAGATCTTGATGGTAGTTTTGGCCAGCAGAATGGAGGAACAAGTCAGGAAGAAAGAGGACTCAGTTTTCTGCTCAAACAGGAAGATCGAGAGATACAGGACTCATACTTGCATCTTTTTAACAAACTTGACATTGCAGTGAAGGAAATGAAGCAATACGTCGTTCAGATAAATAAGTAAGTAAAGAATCCAATATGCACTGCGAAGAGCAACTCTGATTAGAAGGGAGATGTTAACCCCAGAAGCCTCATTATCAGCCCCTACTGTTTTACTCTTATTACATTTGCTTTACAGCTCATTGACTATTATGAAGTGTCAAACCTATCCCACGCAGATCCACCCCTATGTTCACTATTGCCCTTTGCACCTAAAAATCTTCCTGAATTCAACAGCCACTATTTTGCTTAATGTATACTGTATTAGCAGGTAAGAGTGTTTTGTGTGCCAGAGGTTTTGGAACTCTGTATAGACATGGTGCCTCACCTTGAGGTTTTGTCTGACATAAGGCAGACCAAGTAAACTTGTGATTTCCAGCAGCTTTCTCTTTTAAACTTGTTTTCCTTTTCGTTTTTTCTTTTCATCATCACAGGTCTCCTAGAAATGGTACTTAAGGATTTGAATAGTTGGTCTGTGTATTGGACATAACTGGAAGGGATTTGCTAGCAGGTGCTGCAGGAGTGATCGCTGTGACATGAGGCCACAGCTGCTTTCATTAACAAAAGAAAAGAGCCCATCATGCACCAAAAACTTAAACTGATCAGAAAGCATGTAGTGCCTTGGCTCAAACACATTTAAGAAAGAACAAGAGCTGCTGGGAGAGAACCTGTGAGCACAAGCACTTCCCCAGGAGAGAAATCCAGTGCCTGGGGTGGAGAAATTGCAGACTTTGTTGAATTAAAAACAGAGCCCTTTCAGGCTGCATTGTTACAACAATTAAATTGTCCCTTGTGGAGATAAGGTTCCTGCAGAAACAGGAGTTGTTGTGAATTGAGATAAACAGGTTTCAGTGAACCGCTTTTAGAGTTCACGATTTTACATAGCTATAGTCCATGTACAAATACTGGCAAGGTTGTCTTTGATTTCACATAGCTGAATTCTGGTCATAGCCATTATATCTCATTTGTGAAACTGTCCACCAGTTCCTGACAGCCCCATATTTTATCTCTGCAGACTTCTGTCCACCATAACAGAACCTACAGAAGGTGGTGCCTGTGAGCCACCATCCACTGAGGAGTCGTCTCCACCTTCTCTGGGAACAGAAGAGAGTGATCCTGACAAAGCTGAGCATGGTGGCATCAAGAAGGTCTGTTTCAAGGTTTCTGAGGAGGACCAGGAAGACTCTGGACATGACACAATGAGCTTCAGAGACTCCTACAGGTTAGTCTGAAAAAATGTTTTATGCCAAAATATCAACTAATGTCAAAATACCAGCACTTCTAGAATATTAACAAAAACATAACAAAATGAAGTAAATAAATCTAGCTTGACTTTCCCCTTTTATATCACATAGCTGTAAACTTCAGAAGCTTCAGAGTTTTCAGCCTGATAATAGCTGCTATTATAAGGTTTTTTTCCATTCAATTCTGCAAACAATTTTCCCAGAAATCTAAGACACTGAGAAACAGAAATGGGCTTTTTTTTATTTTTAATTCTTAATGGGCCTCTGAAACCACAAGTGCAAATGTTTATTCAGGTGTCTTGAAATCTTGTTTTGGGACACAAGTGACTACTGCTTCTCCTGGAATATTTGCTACTGAAGGAAATTTCACACACTTCAACTCTGTCTTTCTTGGAAGGTAACTTTTGAAAAGTTTAGTTCACAAAAAATGGAACAAGTTGCAATCGTGTCTGACCATTGCAATTTTACACCCTTAATAGGTCATTTCTACATTAATTGGAAGGCCATAGGACTTTTCCTGTGCAAAGATGTAAAAATACATTATAGTGAGTTTGCAGGATTTAGAATAACCTGAATAAATTATACGTTTTAGCTACTTCCATGCTACTACAGGCATGACTCTTTACTACGTGCTGGTTTTCTGTAATACTGCAAGTGGTACCACGTGGTATTCTTACAGGTCTGCAAAAATGACAGAATCAGAATAGTTTACACTGCAGTGAACATCTGGAGTCCTCATGGTCCAATCCCTCCATCAGAAAAGGCCAAAGCAGGTAGTCTGCACAGGGTCTGGCCCAGCTGAATACAAGACAGCAAATATCCAGTCGGTAAAGGATCAGAACTGGCACTTAGAATATTGAGATCTGCAGTATCTACTTGTGGTCCTAGACTTAAGTCTGCACATGTGCTCAAGAGCTGCTTTATTGAAATGTGAAGTATTTCTCTCATTGTTGATAGGAATCCCATGAACAGCTTGGTTTAAATGATTTCTATAAATGCAGATAATCGATCCTGTGTAACAAAGTGACATTAAGAACAGTGCCTGTGGATCTGTCACTTGTTCCAAAGTTTTACACGTAAATGAAAACTGAGAAAGATTATTCTGTTCTGTCTTTATTAGCCAATTATGTGTATATTACAGATAGCAGTTATCCAATAGAGAACAAAGTGTGTTTTTATCATTTCGATCTGAAAACTACTGAGGAACTACAAAAAAAACCAAACTGCAAATAAGAAAATATTTTGTTTGCAATAGTAGTGCTTTATGAGGATCACAAGTCACATTTCATAAGGGCTTATATTGTGATATAGATGCTATAAACTATTTTTTTCTTAGAAAAAAAAAGGTATCTTTGGCAATAGGTTTAAGAAAGGACAGGCAAGAATCCATATTAGGGTTCTTTCAATTGCTTTTACCCTTTTGTCTCACCTTAGTCTAAAATAAAGCAGAGGAAAAGACAATGTGGAGAATTTTGTGGATTTTATTTTTGGTTTGTGCCATTAAAAACACTGTGTCATTTAACTGGAGGGGGCAGACTGACATCCATTGATTTTCTGATCACCTTCAGTAAGTTATAGTTAGTATAAACTGAACTGAAATGATTCTTGCTGCAACTTTTCGTGTATGCATCAGCCAGCAGTGGTGTGAAAGCAACTGGAGTGACTCTTCTGCTTCCTTAGGCATTTGCTGGTCTGCCATGCTTGGTATTCCAGTGGTACAGATCCCTTAAATTTCCTCTCCCATCTTGAGTAGCTTCCATTTATGCTGTTATGGTGATGTCCTTAGAGCTGGCAACAAACGTTGCATGTAATTAGGATTTCTTTTCCATATGCATAAGAGAATTTGACGTGGGGATTAGTGTAAATGATAGTTTATCATAGGCCAGGACCTCCTTTGCTTCAGGCTGGGAGCATCAGTCACCTACTTTGCTTTTCTTTCTAGTGAATGTAACAGCAACCGGGATTCAGTGTTGTCTTACACCAGTGTACGGAGTAATAGCTCTTACTTGGGCAGTGATGAGATGGGATCAGGTGAGTACATGCCTAGGTAACATGCATATTTTCTCATAGCAGACCTTTTAGTGGGGGTGATAACTCTGCTGATTATAAGCAAATGCATGTTTCAATTGCAGATGTGGTTCCTTCAAACTAATCAAAAGAATATGAAAAGATCAAGATTTGTTCTTTTTCTAACAAACCACAGGAAATTTGGAGTATGGAAGAACTATTAAGTCTTTGTATTATGTGAAAGAAGTATGAGCATTTGAAATTTGAGATAAAGCAGTGATCAATTTTTACCCACTGCAGTGTGAGGATGTGCTAGTATCATTTCTGGCCTCATCACAGCTTATGCTGATGAGACAGTTAAAAACTTATCTTTGTTTTCTTAGGAGATGAGCTTCCCAGTGACATGAGGATTCCTTTAGATAAACAAGACAAACTTCATGGCTGTCTGGAGCATCTTTTTAACCAGGTACAAAAAGGGTTTTATTGTTACAAAGAATTGCTTTCTCTTTATCAGTGTCAACACAGGAATTTCTAAGTATCAGATTGTTTAATGAAATCATGTTCTGAGGGAAGGAAGCTGGAAGCATATTGTATGGCAGTTTTATCAAACAGTGTGTCAACATTCAAGTTGCCTTGCGTGATATAAGCAATGTTGAGCTGGTTTGTATGAAGCAGTAAAGAGAAAAAAGCTTTGATGAAAAGGAGAAAATAAGATGAACAAAATGCACAATCCTGATGAATCTCACCTCTAAATCTGAGGAGAGCTCTCACAAGTTCAGTCTACAGATGTCTTTATAGATGGCCAGCACCAGAGAACTGTTTTGCAATGGGATTTATCACATCAGCATGCGGCTCGCTCTTTGTGTAGAACATCATTCAGTGCAAGGCTCTCGAGGGTAATTCATGGTTTGAAAGTCTTAATAATATTTATTAACAAAGAGAAACTCATTCAAAAATATTAATGCTGTAATGGCTTTTGCATTTTTCCAGAAGATTTCCATTCAGATTTTTTTCCACAAGTCTAACATGGAAAATATTTCGATTGTAGGTTGATGCAATTAATGCACTTCTAAAAGGACCAGCAATAACTAAAGCCTTTGAAGAAACCAAGCACTTTCCAATGGACCACAGTTTGCAAGGTAAGGAAGAAGGCTGACTGTATTTAAAAATGTGATTTTCTAGGACTTAAGAGATTACCATGAATGCACACACGCCATGTTGCCACACAGCGTTATGTAACTGTGCAGTCTGAACAGTTGTACATTAGAAGTTGTGTATTATTGATGATCCTTTGGGTTCCTGCCAGCTCAGGGTACTCAATGACTCTAAAGGCAGGTCCCATGTCTGATCACTGAAATTCTGCACAAGTTCTTCTTAAAACACACAGAACACCTTCCTCTTATATGCTTCTGAATCCTTACAGCATTTTCACAAGTGTCCAGATCCATCCTTTGATGTGAGCACGCAGATATGTACCTCGAAAGTACAAGGTACAGTTATGTCAGATTCAGGGTGAACACTGATTAGCTGGTGAGGGACTGACTGTAGATATGAGGCACCAAAAGGTTCTGCCTGAGTTTGCTTAATGACTTTTCTTCAGAGATGGGTAATTGCCAGAGTAAACTCCATCCTCACATGTCACTTATTTTGAAAACTGATTCCCATAGAGAGCAAACAAATGATACCATGTTTTCTTTTTCTTCAGGGAGCATGTTTAGGACCTTTGTCTTAACGGTTTAGGGGCCCAGGATGTGGTTTCTTCTCTCACTGAAATACCAAAGCTTTATTTTCTGAACATTTGCTGCATTTCCTTTCCCACTTGAAATCTGAACTGTTTCCTACTACTTCTAGTATACTTCAGGTGCTGCAGTTCTGGGCCTCCCAACCTTGACAAGTTCTATTTTTAAGTCACAGTGGGAAAATCTAGAGGAGGTTTCTTTGTGTTTTTTTTTTTTCTTTCTTTTTTTTTCCTGATTCCAGAAATAGACCATGCAAAGTTCTGTTACATGAACTCATCTTCACAAACACATTCACATCTATGTTGATTATTTATTAGTCTTTCAGTGCACTGTTGGAATAAAGTGAGGAAATCACAGACACCCTGTGTTCACTTCCTTTATTTTATTTCACTTAAATGGAGTCTAATTTATTACAGCTAGATTAATTAGACTGAGAGGGTCTTTTAGTTAACTGAAGTTAACTGATGATTGCACATTCATTACACTAATGAGCACAAAAGCACTGCTTACATTTGGAATCCCCAGACCAAACGTCTCTTTAATTGCTCCTGCAGACACCTTGCAGTGACAAATGTAAATTTGAATGCTTGTCCTGTTTCTGTTTGGCGCAGTTATTTGGCACCATTTTTCTGTCTGCTTACAGATTTTATCGCCAGCAGTGGGCTTTATAGCTTAGCTAAGTCATGAAGAATAGATTCTCCACTCTGTAATTAAACAATTAGCTGCCATCAGATGAAAGAAAGCAGAATAGTTCCCAACTTCTCATCAGTGTTGTGGGATGCAACAGCTGCAGCCAAAAGGCTGATCTGATTCTGCACAGCCACAGAAACTTTAGATATATTTAGATATTTAGATACACAGCAGGCAGCTGTATCATATAAGAACGTCAGAGAGAACAGAAGGTAATGATGTCAGATATGAGTTGCACAAGGCTCTTCTTACCATGCACATCACCCACATATATGACTTCTAGCCTGTGATCCTGCAAACAATGCTAGGAGACTGCTGATTATAGGATTATAGGAATATTCTTTTTTTTCCTTCTCCTTCTGCACTATTTAAGAACCTCTTTCATTCACAACTGTTGCTATTGATAGTATGTATCTCTGCTTGCATCTGTATACGCATTTTGAATTAAAAACCACTCTGCATTGCACTTCCTTACTGCCTAACAAACTCATTTTTTTCCTAGAATTTAAACAGAAGGAAGAAACCACAGTGAGGTGCCGAAATAATATTCAAGCCAGCATTCAAGAAGACCCATGGAACCTTCCATTGCGCATCAAAAACCTCGTTGAAATCATACAAAAATACGTGGAAGGTCTGTAAATGGGGTAAAGATTGCTATCGGTTTCAGAGGGAAAGGATAGCTCTGATCTAATCGAGTCCAGCAGTTCAATTTCTCATTTTTATGTCTATTTGTAATAAGGCTGTGCTGCACTCCAGGGAAAACAGGTCAAATTGTCCTAACCCACTGTAGTCAGGTTGGGGTGGAATAGGCTAGCTAAATCTGATATTTACACTCCAGTGCAGAGCACTGGGAAAAGTTTCTTCATTAAGTATTAATCTGCATGTACAATTTGTTTCCAATAATTCATAGTAGTTAGTAGAGCATTTAGCTTGTAAAATTCTTTCTGTATGATTAAAATGCCTGTGTGAGTAAGAACTATGATAGTACAGAGAAATAACCATGCAGGGGGTGAGGAGAGGCAAGAATTGTGGAGAAAGAGGAGACTGTCAATCCAATACAGTAAAATCTATATTGCCATCATGCTGACTTCTTTCCTTCTCTTCACTGTTTTAGATGGGAAGAATCAACTGCTTTTGGCCTTGTTAAAATGCACAGGTAAGGTGTTTCGATTTCTTGCAACAAAGACTGTACACACATGTCCCTAACAGAGATTTATGCGACTCCATGTGCATACCTCTGAGTGTTATTTCCTGAGCATTTAGCTTTAGTCTTGGCATTTTAAGCTCACATTTCTTGTGCTCTGCATCTGGAACAGCCTTTTCATGCATCTGACATCTATGCTTCAGTTTGTGTTGCTTCAATTCCATGTAGGCTGCTGTGTCTCCTGGCTAGTCATTGATGTTGCACAAGCGCTGTTTTTCTGTCTTTTTTTTCTTTTGTACAACTCTCACTCCCAGATGGCCTTTACTGTTTCCTTCTGTGGTGAAAACATGCAGCAAAAATGAGACATGTTGCACAACTTTCTGTGAGAACACAGACACTGACATCTTTCCAAACAGAGCAGGCAAGTTAGGGATTTAAGAGTGTATATACTGAAATCATAGCTAGGAGCAGACTAAAAACCTAAGTGTGGAGACAGCACATAAATACACTGTGAATGGATATTGTTATCTGCTACTGTGCACTAAACTTCGTACTTGCAGATCAAATGACAGGCCTTTCCTAGGGGTGAATGTGTAGTCTCCTATTGTGATTGAAACTGTACTTGGTGTATTTTTGTTTGCAAATGAGGTAATACATGACTGAAATAGGATGTCATTAATTTGCTGTGCCAGCTAGATTCTCAAGTTCTCATAGAGTGAAAATGGTAAATGAGTATGGCTCTGTTGCCTCTGCTCCTGCCAGGGCTGGTCCATGAGTCTGTCAAAACCTGCCTGCAGTGTCAGCTTAGCATCCGTAAAGGCTGTTTTTTTAATGACAACAGATGTAATGACTTCATAAGTGTCTACCTCTGCCCTATCTCCTGCAGCATTTTCCCTAATATCCTCTGGAAAGAATGGGGCAGCAGATGGCACTGAAGAGGTTATGCCAGCTTTGTGGAAACTGGCTTTTCCCTAGCTCTGAGGACAGACGTTTCTGTGCTCTCTTTGCCTTACTTTGGCAGTACAGAGGAGTACTGCTGGAAGGACTGGTTGCCTTTAGATTGAATATATGGCCCTGCGCCTGGAGTGTATCAGTGAGGATACCATGCTCAGTGCCTACAGAAACTTTAAAAACTCAAATCTTCTGAATGGTGTCTTCAGCTTCTTTCTCTGTGGAACACTGCCTTGGCAAAGACAGACTGCTGTACTGTTGAAGGAGCCCAGGGTGCCTGGGAAGGAGCTCCTCTCTTATTCATGTTTGTCTTTGGCCTGCAATCCCCTTAACTGTGACGAGGTTGCTTGGACCAGAATGTGGCTGCCTGGCAGCCAGCCTGGAAGCAAAATCCTCCCAAGAAACAGAAACCAATTGGTACCCTATGGGCAGGCCCACTTAAAGCATTAAGCATCTGGGGAGACCATGAAATACAGGTAGATGAGGGGAAGATGACTCTCTTAACAGCCCAGAAGAGAAGCAGTGGCAGAGATCCTCTTTCATTAATTCTCTTGCTTCTTTAAACATAAGAAGAAGGGAATCAGTCCAGATATGGCACGAAGGAGTTAGAGCTCTTCCCAGAAGAAGGAGCATGCAGATGGCAAACGTAAAACAAAGAGTCAAGTGGCCTAGAAAATTTTTGGCAAAATTTTCCCAGCAATGCTCTTTTTATTTCTACACCCAGGTCACACAGCAAGATGTTATCTGTTACAACTGTGTAAAGCTACAGCAGAAGCTAAATATCTCATACATACATAGAAACTGCCTCCTTGGCAGTGAGATAAAAGAAGTATTCTCATGCCTTGTTTGTGTGTCCTTCCTTCTCTTGCAGATACTGAACTACAGCTGAGGCGAGATTCCATCTTCTGCCAATCTCTTGTGGCTGCTATTTGCACCTTTTCAGAGCAGTTACTGGCTGCTCTCAACTATCGATACAACAACAATGGGGAATATGAAGAGAGCAGCAGAGACGCCAGTAGAAAATGGCTGGAACAGATAGCAGCCACTGGTGTTTTATTAAACTACCAGTCCCTGCTCTCCCCTACTGTGGTAAGATGAAGAGTTATGGAACCCTGGGGTCTGTTCACATTTGCATGTATGCTTCTCTGCCATTCACAGCACAGCCAGTGCTAGCAGCGTGTTGAGACTGATGACAGCGACCTCAGGAGACTCCCACTCTGACAACCGTGTCCCAGTATTTTCCATATCCCATTATTTCCATCTCCTCACAAATACTGGACTCATTACACCAGAGCCTTTTGGAATCAGGCTGTCCTTATGTTTGGAGTGACCAAGTAGCATTTAGGGAGGGTTTACTGCTCAGCTGTTAATGAGGCATGGGTGGCCTGCCCTCTTCTGGTGGAATGATGCATATCAACAGTTAGGCAGAAAAGTTGGGAATATTTCATCTGGAGTTCCAAACAGAAAACTAGAGTTATGTTCACAGTGACCATTCTGCAGGCTAGATAGACTGAAATCTCTCTGACACACTTCCATTGTGCTGTGATTGGAGCTTAAGCTACAGGCACCATGGCTAAGGAGGAGAAGGTACACAAATTATTATTACTTTACAGAAAAGTTTTGAACATTGCAAACATAATATGTTAAGCATGCTTTTTAACAATAATCCAAACTATATGCAACTGTATTATTCTTTTACGTTGCATGGAATGTATGCACATTTATTTCACAGTAACCAAAAAGCTCTTCTTACATTTGTAGACACAAGATAAAGTTTGGAGAAACAGACCCCTTCAAAACTATTCTTTAAGCCTCTGCACTCCCTGTGAATCACATCAAATGACATCTAAGCAAAAGGGCAGCTGTGTTTGTATCACAAAGTTAAAAAGCCACCAGTGATTAATTACTTGGGGGGAGTTTGTGGAAATCTCTGTATTCTGCACTAGGTGCCCTGAACTGAAACACGCCAGCAGCAGCTATACTGTCCTGTTACTGATCTCTTCCTGGCAGACAGTCACCTATTTATATCTGGTTCTTTGCCCTACAGAAGGAGGAGCGCACCATGCTGGAAGACATCCAGGTCACTCTGACAGAACTGGACAAAGTTGCCTTCTATTTCAAGCAGCTGGATGAAAGTCTTGTAGCAAGTGAGTACACTCAGTTTCTTTTAAACTCTTTTTTTCTTGTTTGTTTTATGGATTACCATCCTCCATGATTATAAATCTAACAGACGTCAGGTCTGGAGAGTACTGAGCAGCAAGCTCGGTGATTTGGAGCCATGGTCTGTGCCACAGCACCTTACCCATGTGATTTTTATAGATGTTTATAATTCTCAGTACCTCACTACCAACAGTGTAAGGACTGTCCCTCACTAGCTCTCATCTTCTGTGTCACCCCACCAACTCTCTTTCCATGTTTACTGACCACAGGATGGCAGAAAACAAGATGGGATTTTGATTGTTAGCCCTGTTTGTGGTATCACTATGCTTTAGAAGATGCAGCTAGAATGATATTTCAGAACTCATTTTCTCTCAACAAAGCCTCTCCCTTATTAATTTGATGGTGGAGATGTGAAACATCAATGGATGATCTAACAAACTGAAGCAACAATGGTTACAAATTTCTCCCACTTTGGTAATGCAGCAAGTGTTTTATCTTTATGTTTATTTCTGCAGATACTCATGTCTTCTACCACATCGAAGGAAGCCGTCAGGCCTTGAAGGTTATCTTTTATCTTGACAGCTACTACTTCTCCAAACTGCCTTCTCGGTTTCAGAATGGAGGAAGCTTGAAACTACACACGGTGCTATTTACAAAAGGTATCTATAAAAAGATTTCTTAGAAAAATAAGCTAACTGATGATAGCAAAAGGTTCAAAATAGAGAGTGACCATCAAACTCTTAACATAATGGAGCTGAAAATTACAGATATAGTTGAGAAGCAGGTGGTTCTATTCTGGGACACTCCTAGAGCGTGTTAGAGATTCGAATAAGACACAGTCATGAGAACATGATATGCCTGCCTGGGACTTTTTTTATGCCTTCCTCTAAAGCTTCAGGTCATAAAGACATATTGGTCTTTACGTGGACAATCTGATCTAGTATGGTACCAGGAGCTGCTTCCGAGCTATAGGCAAGTCTTTTTAGAAGCATGTGCTGTGACAGAATCATCCAGGCTGGAATTGAAGGAATACTGACTAGATAAGCAAACATTCACACCAAAATTATATTAATGGGCAGTGTTAGCCTTGACATGATCCAACAGTCATTTGCAAAGCAGTGAAATGATGCAGAGATAAATAAGTAAAAACTTACTAAAATGTTATTATCTAAATTTAAAGTACAATAAAACATTTTCTCTTTTAGCTCTAGAGAGTACAGAGGGGCAATCACAACCAGCTGGCTTATCTCTAGAAGAACTTCCACAGCAAATTAATGGTCAATCTCTAGAAAAAGTGCAGCAATACTACCGTAAACTCAGGTATTTCATACTTCTCCTTTACTTAAAACACATCTAAAAGAGTGCTCATTGCTAAAGACAGTAAAACTAATGAAGAAAATCCCACTCCTGTTGATTTCCTGTACAAATATGATTCTTGGAGATCCCCATTGTGTAAGAAACCCATTATTTTTTTTTCCCACAGCTAAGCTTGTTCTGAAGCGCTGCACTGTACAGGATGAGATTCCTGTCTGATTTGACTTCAGAACTTTGAACAGAGCTAAAATTGATAAAGTGTTTCAGGAATATTTCAGTACAGACTATATGAGTTTCGGCGACAAAATGCTTCAGTAAGAAAGCACCTCTTGAAGTACAAGACTTCTCTCACAGTCTTTTCAGAAGTTTCACATAAGTACACATATATGCTTGAAATGAGACCTGCTGACTAATGTAGTTCTTGCTGGTCTTTTTGCAGGACATTTTATCTAGAGAGATCAAACTTGCCCACTGATTCTAATACTACTGCAGTGAAGATTGACCAGGTATTGTTATTTTGTTACTGGTTTTATTTCTACATCAGTTGGCCTCTTAAACCTCAGTCATGTGATAGCCATAAAGCAGGCCTGTACAAACCCAAATACAATTTAAAAGAATTCCCTGCCCTGAAGAAGTGCTGTAAATTTCTCTGGGGCTTTTGTTTGAAGAAAAGCGTGGGTAACTGGAGTGAACACAAGCCCTCTAATTTAGGCACAAGTAAGACTTCATATTGCCCTGTTCATCTCCTTCTAAATGGGGTATCTGATGTTAGACAGAATGAATTTATTCTTCTGTCTCACAGATGTATAAAAAATGAACTTTAGAAATTAAACTTTATTCACAATTATAGAAGGAAACATCAGGACCATGAGTGCTTCCCAGCATCTCAGCTAGAGGCAGTCTAACTGGGGCAGGTAACTTGGGAATATTTGCCCATAAGGCAGTAAGTCCTACTGCAGTGAAAACAAATCATCTTTGCCATTGTAATGTACAGTGTAAACAATCTCAGTGATCTGTGATAACTGCAAAAAATTGCCCCACACCTAAGTCACAGCTTGTATTTTTTCACTTTCAAATATTCATTATTGTGCAGCAGTCACTTGTGTAGTGATAGTATGTCTGGAGACAGGATAAATCCCTGTAAATTTACAACTGAAAGAGTACACCTGCCACTGATGTTTTTGTTATTCTTGTTGCTTTGTTTAGCTTATTCGTCCCATCAATGCAATGGATGAGCTTTGCAGGCTGATGAAGTCCTTCATTAACACAAAACCCAACCTGTCGGGATACTCTAGCAGTAACACATCAGGAGCTGGCCTGCTACCTATATCTTCTGAGCTCTGTTACCGACTCGGAGCCTGCCAGATTACCATGTGTGGCACTGGGATGCAGAGGTGAGATTTTGGAAACAGAAGTGTTAGTGTTGCAATGCAAAGGTTGGTCTTTTCTGGAGACTTGGGCAATATATTTGATTCAGTTTAAATCAATAGCAAGGTAGATGTTAAGGGACTATATATAATAAGGATGTAAATATGTTATGTAGGCTGAGATGTAAATAGTTCTGTTAATAATTAAATTGGGCACATAAACTTTGTTTCAGTGTGTCAACCAATGCCATTCACTAAATGAGTTCATTGCATATACACAGAAATTGCATATACAGAAATTAGTGCAGAAGAGTAGTGAAACATACCTCATAGTAACATTGCTGGAGACCTGAACCATTGCAGGAAGCAAGTGTAAAGGACTGAAAATGCAGGACTGAAGCTCGTTTTATAGTTTTTTAAGTGGAAAAAGTGAACTAATAGATATAAAAAAGCTAGCTAACAGAATCCATACTTAATAAATAAGTGTCCTATACTTGCCTCTATATACATTTTTAAATATGATCGATGATTTAGTATCACTTGTTCCCATGTTCAGAAGTACATTAAGTGTGTCCCTGGAGCAAGCAGCCATACTGGCTCGAAGTCATGGACTTTTGCCCAAGTGTATCATGCAAGCTACAGACATCATGCGAAAGCAAGTAAGTATTAGGACCTGTGTGTCTACTGCAAGCCACTACCTTTATTCCAGTAACATTCCAGTAATTGTAGAAACTCCTGTTTATTTCAGCATGGCATGGTATTTTGTTCACCATGAACTCATACAGTCAATCTGTTACTAGTGTCTGAACAGCTACCCATCTCTGACACAACAAATTAAGGTTTGCAGGTACAGCCATTTACAGCCATTATATGCCTCAGTATGCATTATTCAAAGTATGTGCCTTGATGGTTAGAAAGTAGAGACTAGCTAAGATACTTCAGACAGTTTCTGCATGTACAAAAATCAAAAGTCTCAATCAGTGTTAAATTGTAGAAACTCCCCAGTGATAGACAACAGTGCTCGTAAAGTGCTTTGGGATTAATTTCATCTTTTCAGTAAACACAGATGACTAATGTATCTACCAACAGATTCCAACTTTTCTAAAGTAGTTAATGGATTCTCAGAAAGAAAACGCACTCCTATTACATTATTATCCCCTAAGGATCAGATCCGTTATCAATATCATCAGTACCATAAATTCTTTGTTTCTTTAGGGACCAAGAGTAGAAATCTCTGCCAAGAATCTGAAAGTGATGGACCAAATGCCGCAGAGTGCGCCTCGGTAGGTTGTTCTGGATTCTGCATGTTATCTGAAATGCTTGTTTTATGCCTCTGTAACAACTATGCAGATCCTGTCGGAACCACAGATCTCCTTAGTAGTAACAGCAAGGAAAAAAAAAATCATGTTCTCCTTTCTCACTGTACTAAATTAAGTGCAGTGTAGCTTAATAAGCTCAGCCTGTTACAATTTGCATATCATTAACTTCAAATGTTTCTGCATTTTCTAAAAAAAAAAAAAAAAAAAAAAAAAAATCACTGAAGAAAAAGAAGAGTCTTTTTCAGACCATTGCTATGGGCTGATATTGCTAGTGATTGACAGCCACCTGTGGAATGCTGAGAGAGAAAAACTCCTGAATGGCAAATCTGACAGCAGATATGCAAAGACAATTCATAAGCCAGTACTTCAGCTGCAGTCCCATTGTGTGCTAAGACCCAGTTACTACACTGTATTTAAATAGAACAGGAAAAAAAAACAACAAGAAAAGGGTTGCTGAAGACCCAAATTGGGCCAAAGGTAAAAAGGAGTGATACAGTGTTTCAAATAGTATTTAAACAATGATAATAAATATTTTAGCTAATAAATAGAGTTAATAATACACTTTCATATTTGCAATTATGAAAAATAAAAATAATGGTATTCTTGCTATTGGGTTGCATCTAAGGCTTGCAGAATGACACAGGAGAAGCTAGCTTTTATACACTGTGCCAGTAACTTTGTTATCTTTCTTACCACGTTTAATACCATACTCTTAATCTGCCTTAAAGACTCTACAGGCTGTGCCAGCCACCTACAGATGGGGATTTATAAACGTGACAGAGGCACCCACATTGTGGCACAACTAAAACATGCACCAACAAGCAGCCCTGTCTGAGGACCCATGCTAACCAACGCTGTGACACTGAAACAAGAGAGGAGGAGACTCTGCTTTTGCAGGAGATGAACCTGTTGGCCCCAGGCATCAGGAATCTGCCTCTGAAGTCCTGCAGCACATGCAGGGATTCTTGTATTTCTTTGACCTCTTGAAGAAATTCTTGAAACAAACCCCACAGAACTAAGATGGATGTTACTGCCATTGGTAGATGCCTGGAACAGTGACAGTTATGCAGCAAGAAAGTGCAGTTTTACTGATAACATTTGTGCTGCCACTTAAAAGCCGTAGACTTGAAGATTTGGGTTGGTTGAGAAAACCCAGGATGACACCTCTGTCTCTCCCTGCACTGTGTCTGGCATCCATTTAATTGCCAGCATAATTTTGGTCAGTGGCCTTGAACAGTAGCTTCATAAACACCACTTTGTAATGTACTGACCTGCACTTTGGATCAACAAATAGCACAATCAATGGCTAATTCAGATGCAAGCAAAAAGAATTTCTACTGGACTCATTTTCCACTTCAGCCCAATGAGAACCAATCTCTCTATGCTGCAGAGTATACATTCCATAATACTTGTCACCATTACTTCATTTACTTACTGTAGCCTTCAGTTTGGGATTAACTCTTTTTACTAATGCTCTGTTATGTACTCTGGAAATACAATAATAATTCAGGGGAGAGATTGGAGTGAAAGATTTTAAAACAAACTTTACAAAGGAAAAATACAGTCTTAGAATCTGATTATTTGAACAGATGTAGTTTTAAAAACCCGGTCAGAAGAACTATACTTATTTATGTGGAGTGGAATATGTGTTTTGGATCATGTTATTATATATACAAGATTTAAATAAAAACTATATTGTTTAAAATGGGACCAATATGCTGGCAATTCCACAGCTACTCCCAGTTTACTGAAAAGAAATCTACATTATTTAAAATCGTTCAATATTTAAGTAGTCTTTAATACAGTTATTAAGATGTATTAGGGATGCTTTTAAGTTAAAAGAAAAAAAGGAATCGTGTATATAATGTACTTTATTTTTTCTTGTTTGAAAAATTGTTTCCCATCCTGTCAGTATTATCCTAAACACAGTGATTTTTTCCAAATTACTGGCTGAAACTCATGAAACACGGCAGCAGTCTCAGGACAGAAATAGTGATATTTTAGAGTGAGTGCCTTAAAACGACCGCCCATCCGTAACAAATCTGTAGCAGGTGTCAGTAGGACAGCGTGCAGGACATTCACCATTCCTTTGTTTCTCCACAGCCTCCTTTTAAAGAGTCAATTGTTAAAAATCCAGAAGCGCTTTGCAGTGATGTATGTTCTAGAAAATAAAGGTTTGGGATTTTTTATTTGTGAGATCGTTTGTTTTTCAGCTGGCTTAATTTTATTAACAAAACCCAACCAATTGAAATCTTCACATTAGAGTCTTTCGAGGTGGATATTGAGTTCTTTCACATTTTCTAATCTATACATCAGCACAAAACAGCTGAGGCCAAGTTTGAGGACACAAATTCTCAGTCTTGTCTCTGAATTTTTAATTATTTCTTTCTTGCCTCTCAGACTACAATAATTTGGGATAAGGAACGTCTTTGTTTAAATTTCTCACTTCTAATATTTCCTCTGACCTACAGTAATCTGTTGCAGGGAACCAGGGCAGCCCAGCATCAGCCAGCTGTCAGATAGAGGGGACTTTACTACAGTAGCCATTCTGTACTGCAGTAAGATGAACAAAGCATTATTTCAGTGCACTTTCTCTTTGTTTTCCTTTTTTTTTTTTCCCCTTCAATTTTGTGAGAGTGATTCACACCACTTGCTGTTTGAAGAAGAAATGGATGTTTCTTTACTGAATCATCAACTTAAAATATACTTCGTATTAATCTAAATAAGAACCGTAGGAACAACCAAATGTAAAAAGAACACTTACAAACTCAGATCCTTGATTTGCCTACATCAGTTCTGTGCAGCAGAACTGCAGCAGTTTTATATAGCCTGGTGAGGATTGTTGCCCTCATTTATGCAGTCATTGTAGACATTGGAGATGCACAGAAGAGCATCTAAGGGCATTTACACTGTGCACTGTTTTATGTTGAAATGTACATGTTATTCTCATTGAAAACAATAGCATTTTTGTTATTAAAAGTTGATTTATATTATAAATCATGAGGATATGATCTTATTTTTCAGTTATACCCCTTGTTTCTTTAGTGCTTTAAGTTCTGTTTAATGGTTTCAGTTCCATCTGATATTTTGTATGGAGCTATGAGGGGTCAGAAGTTCAACCTATAAAGGAAAAGTTGCTTTCAGCATCAGCTTGAGCAGGCAGTGCAATGCTCAACTCTTCCTGTTTGTGCAGTGTGGGCTACAGATGTGGTTCCACTGCAGACTTCATATTAAAGTAGAAAAGAAAACCTGTTTTGATGCTGTAAAATTGCAATGTGGGAATTTAGAGCTGGAAAAAAAAAAAAAAAAGATTTAAGTGGGGAAAAAAGAAGGCAGTGCAAAAAAGGACCTGCAAGTTAGAGGAGTGAATTAGGTCTGCAGAATTTCTGTGGCTAAAAGCAAAGAATGAATCAGATTTGCCACAACCAAGTGGGGATTTCACTGATCTGGAGCATCTGATCTGCTACCATGTGAAAAACTCGATTGAGAAGGAGAAAATGGAAACTCAGAGTGTGATTATGAGATGTGTAAGCAGCTGGCTAAAGGAAAGAAGGAAAGACTGAAAAGAAAGTGGGGGTTGGGGGCATTTGCAAGTGGAATTTCTTACGCATCAGTCTTGCAACTGAATAGGGTTAACTTTTCATATAGGGTTAACTTTTTCGTGAATCACTGAAACACAGCTACTACAAGCCTGGGATTGATGAGAAGTTGAGAAGCACTGATCTAGAGAAGGTTCAGGATACACAAAAAAATTCCTACGAGACTTGGCAGAGAAGTTTGAATGGAATAAGATGTTGCAGTACAAACAGTAGCTCATGCAGATGAAAATTAAAGTATTTTGCTATATTTCTTGTTAACTGACAACAAAACAAGCTCGGTTGTAGAGTTTGTCACAAGATGACTCAGATTGAATCTGATAGTCATAAAAGCTCAGCTGCACCCCAAGACAGATTTCCTATTGAGAACCACTCAAGCCACTGTGCAAAGGCCTGGTGGGCTCCTGCCAGACAGCTGTGTACAGTTACAGACACCAAATGTTTAAGTGAAATTGCAGTAGCTAGATGAGAAAACACTGAAATGCCATCAGTAAAGTGGATAAAATTCTGCAAGATACAACCAGAAGAACTTGATATTTTTTAGCCTAAAACACAACTGTATCTGATGCCTTTATAAGAAAGAAATCATAAGAAAAGGCAATTTAATAAGTACAGCCACAAAGAGTACAAGCAATTAGAGATAGCTATTGGCTGAAAATTGTTCTGAACCTTAGAAAAACTTTTCTTACAATCAGGTGCTGACAAAAAAAAACCCCCACAAACAAAACAAACAGTCAGACAACAACAAAACAACATAAAGCAAAAGAAAGCCCCACCACTTTTACAAAGCTGTTCATAAAGCTCATAAAGAGCTGTAAGCAGCAGTGCCTACACTAACAGGAGTCTCTGCAGGAGTCAATGCAGCTGTGTTTGGCTGCACAAACTGTTGGTCTACGACAGAAGATAGAAATGGTTCCTGCTCTGCCCCGTTTTGTCCATGGCATTTGCAAAGCAGAAAGCTGTTTTTCAAAACCAGGCCTAGCTATCTTTTAGCATTACATGTTTTCATATTCCACTACTCATTTACAGACTGAATTACTAGGATTTATAGATACGAAGCCATTGGTGCAGACAAGTGTCTTGCATTTTCTTTCAGAATAAAGAAAGACTGAAAAACAAAAAACACCTCGACCTGGGCTTTGCCAAATCCTTTCATCTTCGTCACATTTTCTGATCAGTAAATAGTGCTAGAGAGCTCACTTGGCCACTATTCAGGAATATTCTGAACCCTAATTATTTTCTGGTTCTTAAGTGATTTGAAGATACGAAACAATAGGTGACGATGACAAGAATTTCAATTCTATTTCAAAATAATTTGAAACCCTCCTACTTCCTTAGCAGCATGTAGAGCACAGTCCCAGTATGCAGCATTATAAATACCAGGTGCAGCTTCTAAGCATTTGGCCATTATTGAGTTATAGAAGGGCAAAAAATGAACAACGGACAGCTTATGACCTCAGCTTCTTCACAACAGCATAGCACATAGGCTAACTGATAAAGTATCAGAGATTAATGAAATTAATCCAGTATATTGTGTAGCACTGCAGTGATAAAATATAAGTTCAAATAAATGAGATAAATGCTCAGGAGTTATTAACCTTAATGGGGAAGAAAGGCTTTCCAACAGTGAATTTTTCTTTCTTTGTAGAATGAGAACCCTGGCTTTGATGAGCACCACTGCCCCACCACTGGGGTCCCATCCTTCTCTATGTATAAATCCATATTTTCCTGTTAAATAACATGGTGCAATAGCAGTTTTGATGGTGCTGTCACAGCATTGCTAGGCTACGTTACTAGAAGAGACTTTCTGTTTAATAGAAACAAAAGAAATCCTAGTGTCCTTAAGACAGGGGTTTGAGTGCTCTGTCTCACTGTGCCCAATTTCTTTTGCTCCACTGAGCAATTCACTTTTCTCCTTTGGGGAGGGAACTAAGTAACTAACTGTTGTCATTGGCATTGTGAAGAGTCAAAGAAGAACTGTAAACTGTTTTGAAAAGTGTCAGCGCTGTAGGAATATCCTGTAGAAACAGAAAGCTAGATAGAAAAAAAAGATAAAGGCTGTAAGGATACAAATAGAAACCTCTTAGAACAACAGGTTTGCTTTTCATTATTAGCCTTTCACAGATGTTTTTAGATGAGCTAAGACTCGTCTGGACATTGAAAATCACTGCACAAATCCAGTGCCGTGGAACACACAAGTCCTTGAAGATGACAAAGGACTTTTGAAAGACCTTTAATTTTTACACTTTTCACAAAGCACAGGAATGGCTGCACTACTCTGACCATAGATTAGGCCAGATTTAAAAGGCTTTTGAAAGTAAACTGGTGAGCAACTATAGGAGCACGAATAAGATTGCTGTAGCATTCCCGCATTTACAGCTCATTTTGCACCTAAGATCAATTACCTCATCTAGGCAGGGAGGGCAATGCTGAAATGACACAAGCTGTACAGTATGCTTCTGCATAAAACACACCTTTACACGGTTTTAGGAAAGTGTTCCAGAGATGATATTTTTATACCAGTTTGTAGGACTGGCATTTTCAAATGTTTTGTAAAGAGAAAAGAATGTACAGAATATTTTAGAGTTGTTTTCCAATTATGTTTGAGGGATTTTAGTATACTAATAGTGTTATATTTTTCTTCGTGTTCTGTATTTTTAACTAAACACATGTATCCTGCATTAAGATAAAAGTCTTAATATAATTTGTTCAACTTTTTGTGTTGTATTGTCAAATCCATGTTGTCATTTTAGTATTACTCTTGTGTGTGTTTGGTATATTTTATGCTCTGTGTCCATCAGAGTTGAAATATCTTAATGATGGACACAGATGGTCACAATGATGGATCTTCTATCAGAGAGGATTCCAAGCACTCCTTTTGGGTTCGGAAGGTTGAAAGATAGCTAAATGAGGGACATTTCTATTGGGTTTTTTAAATTTCTGGGGTTATTGCTATTTAAGCAGAACCTTTTGGACTTCACAGAGTGAAAAAGTAAATGGAAAACTGTATTCTAAGGTCAAGTCCGTTTTGTTTTATGGGACACGGGACAATTAAAAAAGCTCTATCCTGCTGTGTGTGAACTGCATTGTGTTTCTGTAGGTCGTGGAGTAAAGAACTAAGTCTCTTTCCCTTCTTCTGAGAAAAGAGTGACAAAAACTGGAGCCAAGATGCATTGCTGCCATTAATCCCCCCAGTTGAGAATGTAAAATTTCCTGTGAGTCTAAGAACAACCCTGAGTCTCCTCACAGAGTATTAAACTCAAATCTGCATTCAGAACATCAAAGTTGGTGACAAAATATATTATTCCCATGGTGTGTGCATGGCACTAAAAGCATAGTAAGAGGAAATTCTGGACAGCCAGCTAGACTTCACAGATCAACCTTTTACTCCTAAATGCCTTCTGCCTCTGATCTACTTAGATTGCTCATGCTCTCTGCTATCTCTAGCATGGGAACTCTTGTCATTTTCCAGTCTATCCAGGAGACATTCTATTTGCTGGAAGAGTTACTGAAGAAATTAAATATGCACGTCTGAAAGGATTCAATAGCTTTCCAATAAAAAAAAGAGGACAACACGAGAGTTAAGTCACTCATGTTTCTGATCAACATACAACCATTTGTGTTCCCTCTCTTCATAGCAATAAAGAGAAACACTGCCAAACAAGAAATCAAAATCCGTTGTATCCTGCACATCCTTTGTGGAGTTTTGTTCTGTTATTTGCATTAGCAAATTTCTTACATTCTGAAAGTCTTGTAGCCTGAATGTTATGAGGCAAGGACAAGATTCTAATATTTAACATTGGTTTGAAGATTGGTTTTATTTCCATTGCACTTGCAAGAAAATATATGACACTGGAACAGAAACCAAAGAGAAGCAAACTATGTCAGCATGCCAAAGATAGAAGCAATAAATAATGAGCTACTGTCCAAGCAGTATTTTATGCTGGAGAAAAGTGACAGATATCAAAAAATGAGGAAGTTGATACAGACCTCCCCTATTTCCCTGACAAATTATGCAGAGATGTGTGGTCACTCCTCCAGTTTTTAGAGAAATATAATGTTTCATAGGTTGTTTTCCAGAAAAAGCCTATATAGGAAGAAAAGGAAAATCAGAAAGATAAACAGGTGTTAGGAATTCAAGTTAAGGAACAGCTTAGCATGGATCACACACAGAATTAATCTTACCCTGAAGTAATCTTACAGATCTGCATTAAGACTCCTCCAATGTTCCTCAACATAAGAGCCCTCTCTGTTTTTTCATCTATACTTTACTGGCATCGGTTTTTATGAATTTCCTGTTCTTTTCCCTGGTGAATTTGACCAGCTTACTCTACAGCCTGCTTTCTCATTCAATCCTAGTCACCTGGGCAATTGGCTAGTCACCGGAGAAGGAATTAACTGCTTGCTTACTGGAAATCAATTAAGATGTCTGCATTTTTTTCACATTACTGTTCAGCAGGGACAGAGAGGCAGGGACTGTGACTCTGCCAGTTCTTTGCCTTACAAGTCTTAGCAGCATGTTCAGTAGCTTAGGTTCATAAGCTGTCTTGAACAAAGAACAAATACCAACAGAGAAGCTTCAGAATTAGAACTTCTAATAGTAGTGCCAGTTCTAACTTCACCTATGGCTAGCACTGAAGTGATGTGAAGGAAAAGCTACCTGTAGCAGTGGTTCATCAGGAGGCATGTTGCTGCTGCTGAAAATGCCAAAGGCAATGCTAAAGGCCTGCCAACCAACTGTGCTGTGCTAGCTGTCTGCTCTCAGCTCAGCAGCTGCTGTGATTACCAACAGGGAGACAGCTGCAGCCCAACCAGACCAGAACTAGGACACCCCAGAGGCCATTTGCTTCCAAATTTCCTCTACAAGGAGATCTAGATTTTAAATCTGCCAGGCTGGAGCTGCCCATCTGTTGTAAGCACAGGTATACAACAAGAAGTTCTGGGAAGAAGACAATTATACTTCTCTTCTTCACCCTGTTTCTACCTGGACACTGCATTAAGCTAGACAGACTTTTGCTACAGATGATATACGGCCTCAATCTTCAGTGTTTCTATGCTTTTATTGTTGCTCTGTGCTCATAAAAGGCTGGGAGTATTCTTCAGTGTTTTAATTGCTTTCATCTTACAAATAGCTTTCTATTAAAATAAAGGTCTATCTGTCTTGCATAGAATTGCTCATCATACTTTTGCTTCTTCAACAGAGGATAACAATCTAGCAACCCTGCTCATACACTGGTCTCTACACAGACTCAGTAAAATCATTCAGGCTGAGAAAGATGATGTTTGGACATTAGGTTTGCTGCACTGTGTGTTTAAGGTTGTATTTTTAGTTATACTGTCGTTATCCCAAGGTCTCATGAAGACTGACAGCATTCTAAGATCAGTACAAAATAATACCTTCTGTCTGGAGCAAAAAAGAGTAAAAATTACCTTTTTGTTGGTTCTTCCTCACAAAAGAAATGACTCCTTTTTAAAACTGTAGCTCTGTTGAGTTTTGATAGCAGAAGCTACGTCCTGTTCTTTGATCAAAATGAGTTCTCTGTGGAAGAGAAGAACAAGAAGGGTGAAACTGGGAAGAGTGAAAATGTAGATGGAACATGAAGAAACATTCCTCAGTGCAGAACTGATAGAATGCTGGTATAATCCCTTAGGAGCAGTTCTGAGCATTTGAATCTTACAAAGCATACAGTTTGAGAGACCACAAATGAACTATGGAATTCCTACAGGAACACACAGTGAAATCTTAGGTTGTGCTGTACATTAGATGACAATCATAATAATCCCACTGGAGCTTAAATCTACTGTGAGAAAAATTACTGCCATATTAATGTGACTTCTTGTAATATAGGAGCACTCAGCCACTGGGTTTCACAGTTACAACAAAAAGCAGCCCTTTCCCAAAGGGAGCCACAGTCCAAAACTCAATTGTTTTTGAAGAGCTTTGTACTCAGTACCTCACAAAGGACGACTGTTAGCCTGGACAAGCTAGTCAAACTACCGCACCACCCAGAAAAAATAAAGCTGCGCCTACCAAAACTCAATCCTGAACAAATCGCTGAGACTGTAAGTCAATTTCTGATTCGACTGGAAAGAAAGCAACGTGAAACTCCCAATTCTAACACTTCTGAACTGATTTTAACTGTTTCCTATCCTGTAGCAGTTTGTCTCGGCAAAGCTGTTTACGTTAGGTCAGTTCATGCGCAGCTCGCCCCTGCTGCTAGTAATTAAAGGTAGTTAGCAGCTCCCTGGGTGCTGCAGACAGCTGTGTTACAGCCACTCCTTCAGTCACAAGCAGAGGAACTGCTCTGATGCTGAGCAGGCTGCATTTTCTAAATGGAAGCTCCCTTGGAGCTCCTTCACAGTCCCTGGTAGCCACGATTCACTGTCTGAAAAATGCTTCTGCATGCCAAAATGATGGCTCATTTTGCAAGATGTCAATTAATGCCTTGCAGAGTCTGCAAAAAAAAAGTCAATTTTTAATGAATTAGAATTAAAATTAGTAATTAATGCTTGAATCAAGTGATTATTTTCTTGATCCTGCTTAAAATTAAATTTGGTTATAAGCACTTCGAAGGCGATGAGCAAGGAATCATTATTATTTAATCAGGTTTAAATTACTTACATAATTACCTACATGAGTGACGTATTTTCATCTCAAGATAATTCAAAATAATTAGTATGGCTTTATCACAAATTTAATGTGCAAAAACCTAACTGAGATTAGCAGTGCTTGAATACTTGCTTTTTTGGGGGATGGAATTAATCTGCAAATTATTGCACCAAAGTTAATGAAGCTATCATATGAATACATTGTGTGGAAAGTGATTTGGAAAGGATGCCTCATTTATCTCTGATTCCACATGAACTCAGCTCTGGTTTATTTTTCAGGTTTTTTTTTTTATTAAAGTTTTGTGAAATAATAAGCAATTTGACAGCCAATACACCAACTGTTGTGTCTTGCTGCAAGAAATAACAAACCTTGGGCCTTGTTCCTATTGTTGAATTGTTCTATTGGGCCTTGTTACCTATTTGGTGTAAATCAAGGGTAGTTTCCATATATGCAGTGGAATCACAATGCTACACAGCACATCTAACCCCACACAGATTTTCATATGCTAAAGTAAAAATTTTCAGTTTTTTAAACACTGACCAAAGGATTGAATTCCTGTCTGTGTACACAGAACTTCACAGATCACAGCTGCCTAACAGACCTTGTTTACGTATGAGGAAGAAATGAGGAAAGTATCCCAAGTATTTTTACCTTCTCAAGCAAACAAACTTTTTAAAAGGCAATTTGATTGCCTTTTAAAGGAATTTAACAGATGGTGATCAATCAGAGGAGCCATTATAATATCATTAGCCAGAAGTGCTTTATAGACCACATTTATTCAAATTTCCCATTAGAGAATTCCACCAGGGTTCTGAGATGCAGCCTGGACCAGGGCTGTGGTTAGCTTATTTTTATAAAGAGGAGGTAATTACAAAGTTCAGAGCAGAAGTTTCCCAACTGTTCATTATCTGTGGGGTTTTCACACCTCTTTACAACAAACAATCCTTATGTGCCAACATATTCCTCCACATTTAGCAGCCAGTGATTGCCTCAGCTCAATCTCACAGTGGAATAAACATCTGTCACTGGGGATCTATCTGATTACTGGACCTGGAAGGGACTCCCAGAGCTTCGTGTGCATGGCTTCACCTCTGGGCTGCCTTCATGCCCTCCACGTATCTGGTTCCCTTCTGACTGTACTTTCAGACTAACTTGCAATAATCTTGAAATATCTTTATCTTCACAATGTCCCTATAAAGCAGGAAGCACTGTTTATCCACTGTACAAGGAAAATGAGAACAAGCTCTATGAGATATAATTCTAACTGAAATGACTGCATTAAAATCTATTAAAAGATGAGAAACAAGTGGTAGTTTTCACATAGGATAAGGGTTACCAGCAGTGCACTTCTTGGATCTGCATTGGGTTCTGCCAGGACTTGCTCATCAATGATCTGAAAAGAAGAACAGGAGTAACAGACCTGAAATTTCACAAGAATGAGCAGCAGATGTGATTAAATGGGAACTAAAATTCAACATCAGTAAATGTGTAGTACTGGTCACATGAAAAAAAATAAAATAGAAATGGGATGTGTGAGGTCAGGCTTCCAATTTGATACACAAGCTGTAGAAAATCTCCCAGTATTTCTGGTCCATTTTCTAGAAACATTAGCTGTGAGCTCAGAGGCAATCATAATGAAACTAGAACAGAATTGTTGGGAAATAGTAGGAGAAATCCTTATTAATTCCATGGTACACTAGTCCTCATAAGTCTTAAATACTACAGGAATTATCCTTATGGTTAAGGCCTCCAAATGTTCCTGGAGAATCTAGAGAATCTGCAAACAAGCATTCTTACACTCCATAAAATAAATCCTTTTCATGGGAGCCCTGCCTTCCTCTGCCACTGAACCTCCCTTTAAAATTGCACTGCCTGCTGCTCCTCCCTGCCTCTCCATACATCCCCCAAAAGCTTCCTGCTGGGTAGCTCCGGGCTTCTCCCTCTATCAAGTGATATATTGATATATTGATATATATATATTTCCTTTAGTTCATTGTTTCGGTTTGGTCTGCTTTCCCATAAAAACAAATCAGAAATACTCTTTAGAATCTGCAACAACTATCAAGACCTGGTCTCAGAGTGATGGAAAAAAGCTACATATATTTATCTTCATTCCTCATTAGTAGATAGTTTTTACTTGTGGATACTTGTAGAATTGTAAAATATGTGAAGTCTCATGGAAATATCAGTATTTAGCAGCAGCAAGACAAAATCCTGCTGGCTTCAAGTGAAATAACAGGCTTTTTTTTCAGACATGAAAGTATGCAGGTGTAAAGAGTTAACAAGTAGCCATGAATTGCAAAACCACAATACCAGTTAAGTATGATTCTTCTTGATAAAGATTCCAGGCAAATTCCCAAATTTCCAAGCAGCAGCAGAATTAAAGTGACAATTTCAGCCTAGCTCTGTTAGCAGTCCTTAGTAATAACAGAGGTTGAACACTTATGTGGGAAATTTAAATATAGAGAAATAAATGACATGACTGTGTTAAGGCAGCAAAGGAGGGAGTAAGATTCCTCTCTTCCCCAGACTGAGACTTTCCTTTCTGGGCCAAGCAACCTTGCTCATAGCACTGAGAGTTCTAGCCTATGTTTTCGGCGCTGCCCAGAGTAGCTGGAATCCTTAAAGAGAGAAAAGTAAATTCTGTTAGCTTCTCTGGGGTAAACTGCCTGCTCTTGTTGGTAAGACACTGAAGCTAATCCATTATATTCAAGAGAATAATCCATACAGCTATATATACACATACATAATAATGAGCTTTCCAAAACAAATGCACACATAAAACTCAGCTTTTCTTTGCAGCAAGGGCAGAATAAGTTTCAGCAGGCGCTGTATGGCAGAACAGGTGAGTTAGCTGTAACTGCCTTAAACTGCTGCTCCCAGCATCATTCTTACTGCAGCTGAGTGGCACTCAAACAGATGTGAAATTGTTTCTAACCTTTGAAAGCCAAAGGAAATGAAGTCTCCTCCTCCAAATGAATTTTCCCACTTATTAGTATGAGTAAGAAGCAAACATGCCAGCAATGAAAGGAAATTGTTTTTAGAAAGCTATTTCTGATCGATACAACTGAATGATTGCTATTAAGAGTGATTATTAAATACGAGTTTCAAAGTTTGTATCTTTTTGCACATTATGCCATTCATGTGATTTATTGCATAATATCCCCAGTAATATTATTTTTTTTCCCCCACTGCTCATCTGGAGAAACCACAGATGATGAACTGCTGGAGAGACTCCCCACAACTAGCTTCAAACATGCTCAGCCTCATTAGTTTTAGACACACTGGCTCATAAAAATCTTCAAACATACTGAGAGGTTCCATGTGTGTCCCAAAACTAATACACACAGCAAACTGCAATCTGTGTAAAATGGCAAAATCCCTCAAAAGAGATCTGAAAGACCTCTATTCCTACTCCTTTCACATTATTACAACAGGATGACTTGAATGCATTCAGAGTGGTATCACCAGAAAAGGAGGTTGATGCTAGTGGGTGCTAAAATGTAATGTCTTTTCCATACACTCCAATTACACAAAAGTGACAAAGGTTTGGGATCATCAAACTATTCGGTTATCAATTGGCCTTTAGACAGACAGCATTTGTTTCGAGGTTCTCCCTCTACCCTTGTGTTCCATTAAACTTACTGCAGTTATCAGTCAGAACAAATTGCTTTTTGGAAGATTAACTAAGTTAGATGGTAAGGCTAAGTGCACGATCTATTCTCTCTTTCCAATCACTTACAGTTCATCAGCTCCTGTAATAAAAAATGAGAACATTAAAAGTCTCAGAAGGAGCAGGGCTAGAAGGGCACATCATGTTTTAATCACTTGATTTTTTTTCCCCCTTTTCCACAAAACATTGAAGAACACGGGACGGTCGAAGAGAAGACTGAGCCTTCCGTTGGTTTCCCAATTGAAAAAACCCATAAACATAAGAGATAAGAACTTCACAGCACCCTCTGAGGATGCCTTTTTTCCTGTCAAATTCAGCTGAAGAATGATTATTTGAAATAAAAATTAAATTCATGCTGATGAATCAATCTTTAATCGACAATCCCATCACCAAATGAATCCACCAACAGAGGACTTACAAAGCCTCAGGCTAGTTCTTTCTAAAATGTATCCCCACTGAAAACAGAGAAAGTATACTCAGTATGGGGAGAGGAGAATTTGGTTCCCTGCGTTCTGATCACCCTGTATACAGCTTTTTCAACTCTGCAGTGAATATTGCAGTATGATTTAATTTGAGCTGCCATAGAACAAAGATGAAAATACGCCAGACAGAAAAATAAGTATTTTTTTTCTTATTTCTATTGTCATGTGCAATCTTTTATATGGAAGACATTTTCAATAAAAACTTTTGCAGCACCATAAAACATCATCACTCTATACACATGAGAGGGAGAAGGGATAGCTTGGTGTTTCCTGCAACAGCCTGAACCACTGAAGTCCTTACCTCAGTTTAGTATTCCCCTAAACAAAGCTTATACAGAAACCAACAGATTTCTGCCCACTTAATTGGGATCCCTAAAAATCCCTTAATTTGATTCTAGATAGTGCTGGGCAAAGTAGTTGATGTATGCTGAAACACAAGGTCAAATGTGTTGGCTTCCTAATGAAGAGCAAGGGTACATGGTGTACATGGAGAGATGATGCTGCAGCCAAAAGAAGAGGCTCTGCTGTATGGCTCCTGCCCTGTTCTGTGCCAGCTTTGGCACTCATTAGACTTTTCTGGGAGCTTATTCAATGTGCTAACTCAGCAGAAAGCCATTTATCCTTTCACTGGTGTGTTTCCTGCTCAGTTAGCAAGCTGAATCAGCTCTCAGCAAGGTTCAGTGCATCAGTACTGTGTGACAGAACAGCACTGAGTAGGGAGCAGGCTGTCCTCTGTCCTCCTTCCAGCAGCAACAAGCTATTGTATTAGCTCCCCTGTGTTGAGCAACCTCAACTCAGAGGTATTTCAGTAAGATCTGCTAGTGACCTTTCTGGAGTCTGGACACAGATGTTGTACCAAAGAGAAGAGTTTCCTGGGGCCAGCTGATGGATGCAGCCACAGACAATACCTTGTGATGAAGGCTGCTGGCAGCTAAGGATATTTTCCTTGCCAGGGGCTCACCATTGCCTCTCTGCTGTGGCTCAGGGCTCCATGACTGAACCAACAGTTCATGAAAACATTTCTCATCTGCTCCAGTGTAAAGCTGGCGGCCTCCCCACTTATCCCATCACTGAATGCTGTTCGGTGAACTTGGCTGAAGTTGTAACAATATGTACAGTGAGCACAACGCTAACCTATGCTATCAGCTCTGCTCGTGGACAGAGAAGCCTCCACTTAAGGCAGAGAAAAAACTGTCTGGTGATATTTGTCATCTGTACAGAGATCACAGCCTTCAGTTTTATACATGGAAGAGGGGAATGCTGAAGAGAGAGAAAGGAGGAGAAGAGAAAAGAGGAGGGGAGATGAGGGAAAGGGATGTTCAGCTGAGTGAAGGACCCTGTGGAAAGTCTGTAGGAACCATGACTTCTCTCTCCATAGAAAGGACATTGTGGAGCCCCATAACATTTAAAGATTTAGTAAAGTATAGCCTTGATAGTAAGCTTTAAGGATGAAAACCATCAGGATGAAAACCATCAGGATAAAAATCATTCCTGTCTTCACTGGTTTCAACCTTTGAACAAGAGAAAAGCAGGGTGCTATAGAACAGAACAGGAAAACAAGTATAATCTTCTTTCACTGACTTCCAGCTCAGCAAGATTGACAAGCGTTGTTTTGAAGTGAGTTTAAAGATCAATTACTAGGTTAGAAGTGAAATCTTTTGCAAACTCTATAATTGATGAGCTCCAGAGAGTTCTTTTGTTAGTTGCACCACATCAGATCAGAACAAATCTTTAGATGCTGCCAGTGAACCAGAAAGCAGCAAGAGGATTTCACAGGGGGAAAAGAATAATCTTATGAGTCTCTGAAATGAGTGCCCTGCTGGTCTGCTGAATGTGGGTGAAAGCCATGATTAAGTCTGCTCCCATTTCTGCTTTGCTGTTGTCAGGCTTTATATCAAAGACAGATCAAAACCTTAATCTGCATTCATCTTGCTCAGCTATTCAAGCTAGTAATACTAAAAAAAAATCTTAGTGGGGTCAGGTTTGATTTCTTCTAAATGAATTTCCTGGTGATAGGCTCTTTAAAATCATCTGTTCTGCTGCATTTGTTTTTTCCTGCATTATGGAACATTTGGCTAATACACATGATATAAACATGTTCATCTTCGGGGCATAACAAAATGCACCAAGATCATTTATTTACTAGAAATAGTTAATGGGATGAGCAGAGGCCTGCTGAGCATGTGAAAGAATGCCCATAAATTATTCTGTGCTTTTTAAGAAGCAAGAACATGAAAACCATTAAACACAAAGCCCTTTATCCTGAAATTCCCATCTTTTACATGAGGAGCATAAAAAGACTATGGTACTTCATTATAAATATAAATGGGGATAATGAATAAATATAAGTAAGATTAATATTGCTCTTGTTCTTGGGAAGAAGCATCAACTTTTGGGAAAAAAAATCTTGCACGTAGATGTGGAATTAGAGATTCTACATGAGGGGATGATACCAATTGCTGATCTGCAACAGCCTAATAAAAGAATGCTGAAACTGCCCTCCTCTTACAGAACGTACCATTGTGTAGCACCCACTCACGCGTGAAGCCAACAGAACCACGTGTCGATCTCAGTCTGGATCCATCGGACCGGACTGCCAACCTACCAAGAGCTCAGCATCCTTCTGTTCCCCGAGCAGTCAGATGCATAACATGTATGATTGTACCCGGATGGCCTGCATCGAAGCCCTGCGGATCCCCCTGGGCAATGCCAGCTGCCAGGGCACGAGGCTGCGGATCACCGCGTTCCGTTACTCGGCCGCCCCTCGGCCAGGAGATGGCGGTAATTCACTGCGCAGAGGGAAGAAAGCCGGACCCAGTGCTCAGAAATGCACCCAAGGCGTGTAGGGGAATGGGAAGAAAGTCAGAAAACAGACTGCGAGTCTAATAATATTGTATTGCAGATAATGCAAGGAATATAGCTCTCTTTTCTTGTTTCGGTTGTTACGTGCACACTTTCGTTTCTAAAAGAAAGATAAATAATTGAAAAAACCACACAGCTCCCCTATCTTTCAGCTACATATTATTTTTAGAGCTAATCGCATCTGCATATTGCAAACAGAACAACACGCTTCTAGCTGCCATTCAGCAGCTGTATGCTAATGTTGTTTGTGGAAACGTGCTTGGATAGATGTGCCGAAGGAATCACCTTTCCCCCAGGCAGCTCCACCATAAAATGCACAGTATGTGAGAGCGCAGTGTTGTGCCTCAAACATGTAGCTTAGCAGCACTCTGCTTTGTTACTGCCCCTTTGCATCCCTTTTCCCCCATTGCAATCTTTCAGATGGATCACATCAGTGATTGTGATCTCCTTATATTTTTTACAGGATGTGTTCCCCGAGTTCTTTTCACACTGGTATCTGCCAACCTGTCACCCTGTTCACATCAATCCTGAACTTTGTTTGAAACAACATCGAAATTTCCATGCTTAGGTCTGAAGCTCTCCTTCTTTCAAAATGCAAATGCACACACAAAATCTTTTTGAAAGTCTGGTTGTTTCCCTCATTTTGTTCAAGCTATAAACATTCTGCAGAGGGAATATCCAGGCAGGACAGTTGAAAGATGTAGTGAATTTCTTATGGCTATTAAAATGTATTAATGATAATCGCATCCTCAAATCATATTTGTTCTGGAAACATGTTATAAATTTATTAAATTACCTTGACAGATCCATGTGAGGTATAATTGATGCCCCAGTAATCCCAATCCAAGATATATGCTGATATATCCAATGGAGAACCAGGCAGAATGAGCAGGGGATTTAACATTCCCCCTTTATGCAGTTGGAAGAGTTTGCATTTCAAAAGTGACATGGAACATTCCTGGCAAACAGATCACAGAAGCTCCATGAGAGATATTTTTTGCATCATATATTCATTACATCATTACAAATCATACATCATACCAGTGTGCCAACGAAAGAAAAGGCAGAGGTCATTCTCTAAATTATGTCTTGTAGATTTTCAAAGAGTTCTGCAGGACAGAGTGTGTAAGTCAGGTCTGTTAGAATAGGACTTTGCATCTTTGCTTTTTTAATTTCTCCAAGTAAGTGCAAAGATTTCAATTTGATCCTGCTGCCATTTCATTCTCATAGAATGAGTATTTATCTCTGCCTTTTCAGTTTTAACTCCTACCAACACCACCCCAGACAGAACAACCCTCCTGGTGTCTTTTTCAGACTGACATTATCTAAGCTCTTTCTGACAGCCACAGCCTTCTGTTTGGGGCAGACTATTCAAAGACTTTGTGGTATCAGCATTTTCGAAAGCTGATATTCAGAATTTTGTAGCAGAAAACCACGAGCAAAATGTTTGGGAAAAAAATCATGTAAATGTATCACAGTCTAACGAGCAGAGCTGCAGTACATACTGAACTCTGGAGGTCACTGTGTTGTTCAGATTGGCAATCATCAATCTGGAGCTTGCAAGGTTGTCCTTTTTAAGTACCATGCAAATTAAGCACATGCTGGTTCTGCACATCTTTGTGTGGATGCTCACAGAGAACGTGAGGTCCTTGTACTGCAGCCTGATTTATTCTGAAAGCTGTCTTTGAGAAAAGCTAAGTTCAGAGTCATTCACTAAGATCTTGAGAAGCCTGCTTAATCCTGAACCTGTGCACACCTGGAATGAAGTTTAAGAAGATGGGTGCCACAGCACAACGTGAGCATGTCAGAAATAATAGGAATAGCAGGCAAAACAAGCAGCTCCAAAAAGCCATTGGCCACTGCGTTTTATTGCAAGCTAATCTGCATATTCATCAGTTATCTATGACACCACTGACAATAACTTGGGAAGTGGTGTTTTTGTTGGATACAATTACTATAACTGCAGTAAGATGTGTCACAGCAACAGTAAATCCTGGTTATTTAACCTTAATGTTTGATAATTTGAAAGAATTTCTTCAAAACATCTTACCTGAACTACCTTCACTACATAGTCGTATTTTTCCTTTAAAAATACAATTTTCTTCTAATCACAACAAACTCCAATTTAAATTGTGCTCCAAACTTGTCATTTTTCAATATTTTGTTATCCCACAATTAGCAAAAACGATTCTCCTTTTTCACTTACAAAAGCTAAACCTTTGCATTTTTGGCCAGACACTTGCTGTCCACTTCCTTGATCCGAGTCAGAAGTTATATTTACAGCAATTCTGTATTCTTAAAAATTTAAACCCCATCAGGGTCCATGACTTGCAGCTACTGGATGATTTCATGTCATCCAATGAAACGATATTTACTTCAATTTACCCCAGATTAACATCTCCTGTTGTACAGTAGAACACATAATTCCCCACATCTGGAAATCAGAATTATGCTCACACTCAGCATCAATTTTCTTCTATCCTAACTTTCAGCTAATGTTATTTCAACCTGAGCATGGGCATCAGCAAATGTGACCCCTCACTTAACTGCTGAGACTTTTCCAAATGGCCTCTAATCTTGTTGGTTGTCAAGGTGCAGGATAAAAAAATAGATCTGTCAATAAACATAGCTTCAGTTTCCTAAGTCCTTCCATAATTCTCATTCCAGCCAGTGTCAGAGTAATTGCAGTTTCATATGATCAATGTCCTAGCCCAAGTACATCCTCTCATCTGCATAAATATTTCTTGATCTGTTTTCTCACCTAGCCCTGAGGGATCAGTAATTGTTTTCTACAATAACCGTTTTACCATTTCAGTGTTTAGCCTCAAGTTCAAGGTGTCTCTGAGTTGCCATCCATGTGAACATTAGTCTGTTTTCAGCATAATGTCCTTCCTCATTTATACTCTCATCTCTCCATCTCCTTTCTCATTTAGAAGCACCTATCCTTAAGCTCTGTATCTAGGTAATGTAATATTACAGCCTACTTCCTGAACTGGCCACATTTCGGTTACTCCAATTACACCTGATTTGTCTTTAAGCAGCAGATGTCCTTGCTCCTCCAATCTTGTTTGCTGTTTCCTTCCCTGTCTCTTTGTGCCCTGCAGCACACAAAGTATTCACTTGCTAAAAAGTAAACAAGCTGGCCTGCCTTATTCAAGCATTTTTCATACCTGTCTAAATGGAAGAGGGAGTGGATGTGCAGTTAGTAGCTCTGAGGAGTAGAAATCTAAGATCTTCTAACAGCTAGGAGATTTGCCTCATTTTCCACCAACAGGAGGTGCTCTGTACAACCCTCCATACACAAAGCTAATGTACACTCTTAGAGAGTCACCTGTAATTTTTTCAGACTTCAGGGAGGCCAATACCACAGCTGTATAAGAGCACCTGTATTAGTTTCAGGTCATCAGTTGCTCAAAGCTGAACCAAGCCTCATTGTACCTGTGAAAAGACAGCTCCAAAAACCACACATATACTGAAGATTTTTGTTCCGTCTGTGCAGTTTCTGGATCTCACAGGCAGGCTCTTTGTCACACAGCTAACAAAGTATTTTTTGTCCTTTATTTCCTCCGACAGGTCTGCATTAGCAGGAAGACCATAGTGTGTCCTCCCTTTGTCCTTAGACTGGAGCAATTACAATCCATCTGTCACTCTGCTTTTTATTACCAGGGGCATAGAGATGCGGTTTTACTTTATCTGTTTTATGTCTCTGGTACCCTGGCTGTACTAGTGCTGCTTTAAACACCAGAGGCCTCTCTTCCTGCTCTAGGGAAATACAGCTTTACACCCAAGCTCATCAACTTTGATCATAAAAATGGCATAAGGTTTTCCAGCTCACACACTCACTGCACATTTTATTTCATTTTTATTTTACTTGAATACACGTAATGCATATGCATTACGCAGGCTATGCCAGAAGCATCATTCCAGAAACATATTTAACTCGACAGCCTGCTCAAGTGGAACAGCAGTGTTACTCATTACACATTGGACTAAAAGTCCTAGCACAGCAGACTTATAACAGCTTTCCATCCCCACTCTGAGCTACCAAGAACAGAGGAACTGCTATTCACTCTTCCAGTTCAGAGCAACACATCACGATGTTGGATTCAAAGGGGAAGTTGTTGCGATACGCCAATCCAGATAAAGGAAAATTTTGTTGCTCTAAATATACAAAGATGAGTAAAATATAATCCTTTGCAGGCAGCTGCAATAAGAAAGGAAACTGTTTGCTCTCATTAATGTTACTTTCTGAGCACGCTACGTACCAAGTTTAAATTTCTGATCTACTCACAGTCAAATTACAGAGCAATGGCATGTATTAATTTGTCCTTCTGTACTTTCTTTAATATAGGAAATATGTTTTGTCTCCATTTTCCTGCCTTTATGAAGTATTAGAACAGTAGGCATTTTAAGTGCCTATACCTGAGTTCAAAGGATGCTGAGAAGAATACATACCAAAAGCATGATTAGATACACTATAGCTGAAACAGAGGTACTTCCAAACAAAGCATCAGAGGGTTTTCACTGTGGTATCTTTGAGGGAATGATAAAATACCTCAGAACCCTGAGAAAAAATAGCTAGACCACTTAGCAATTTGAAGTATAGAATATTACTTCAAGTAATATTCTTCAAGTAAAGAATATTACTAGAAATATTTTTCTCTCTTCTTTTCACAAGTCTAACAAATTTACACAGCTGAAGAGGATAAGTGAGTAAGTTCTGAGATACCATCAATATAAAACATCTAGCTCATATTAGCACTTCCATACAAAGAATAGTTAAACTGATCCTCGCAGCTCTTAGGCTAAACCATTAGCTCTATTTTACAAGTCAAAGACTGCCAGATCAGCTAGCCAACCTGACTCGGACACACACGTTCTTTCTCACTCAGCCATCTAGATTGGGAAGCAGAAGATACTTTTCCTTGATGGATGTCAGATACAAAGGAGAGGGGGGTGGAGGGCATCTTTCTGCTGTTTCAATCAGAACAGAGAGACATAAGGAATTTTGTTTCAAGAAATATCTTACGGAATAGCAGGATGTGCACCCGTATTTGAGGCTGGTCTGCTCTCTAGCAGCTAACCCAGCTTTCTCTTTCTGTGCCTGGTTTGTCTGTCACTATGAGGTCAGGCTTACTGTAGTGACTGGGGTAATTGCAATCCCACTGCATTTATATCACTACAGCACTAAGAAAATTCTCTCAGAAGCAGCACTCTATGTAGAACAGTAAAAGACCCTTCTGAAACAAGTAATGATCACTGCCATTATTTTTATTAATTCCACAGGTTCTAAGAGCTAGATCAGAAAGACTGTTCCAACACTTTCCGATTCTGCATGCAACTTGCTGTGTCCTAGCTCACCAGCACAGGGCAGTGGAGGTCTCAGCGGTTTCCCTGAAGCTCACGTTTAACACAGTGTAATTTTGCTGTGTTAATCAATTTTGTAATCATACACGGTGCGCACTTCAGAATCAACAACAAAAATTCTTATAAAAAGAATAATTTAGCTTACATTTCTGGATTATGATGGCCACTCTTAGTCCTAACTGACAAGAAAAGAGATGGCAAGAACCGTTTTTACCTCAAGATTACAAATACTTCCTGTTGCTAGAAAGATGTGATTTCCTCCCTAAGAAGAGGTTTCCTTGGTTTCCTGGCAAGAAGTGATTATATATTTATAATAGTAAGACTCTTCGTCAAGTATATGTTGCCAAACATTCATGCCCTAGAAATGCTGCTATTTCCGATTAGTTATTGCACCAACAATGTATAATGCCATATGGACTTAATAACATGCCTGTCACTTTCAGAAAGCAATTACTTCAATTTTGGCAGCATTGATCTGCAATATTTGCTGTCTCTTTTGATGACATTGTAATGGTGCAATGCAAACGTGATCAGCATCTCCCAAGCTGTGAGAAAGGCAGTATCTGAACAGTTTATGAATTAAACAAGAAAGGATATTTTTTTAGAGGTACGATAAGTTATGTTCATTATTGGTATGTTTTGGAACATCTGGGAGCAGAGAAAGGGACTACATTACCTGCAGAGAGTCTCTAAAATCTGTCAAGATTTAAAGAAAAAAACCCAACAAACTAACAAAGAAAAACCTCCACAGGAAAAAAAAAAAACAATAAACTCTTCCAGTTTCCAGATCACTCAAAAATGTAAAAATTAGAACTGCTAAGTTAGAAAACATAATTCATGATTATATCCTGTTGACAGCAAGCCAGCTAAGAGCACTACTTTTAATTCTAGGTAGAGTGCGGATTTTAAAACAGTGTGCCATCTAATCCTGGAGGATTCTTATTTTAATTTCAGGATAGAAAAGATGCTGAGGCTTTGTAACTGATTAGAGACCTTTTACAAGAGTCAATGAATGGGATATGTCTGCCCTGTAGGTATTGCACAACTGCTTCATAAATTTGTGAAGCAGCAGTTTGCATGTGACTAGTCATATCCATCAGTGTAGTCTCAAATGACTTACAACTGAATTTGATCTCATTACCTATGTAGTGAAGTGATGTCTGCCACTATTTTAATTGCTTGCAAGTCTCAGAAGTGGGAGCAGAAGCCAGTGTTTATTAACCTTCACAGACACAAAGTAGAATTAACATGTGTAAGGCCTGGACTTACGTTCGCTTCATCCTGCACATATGTGAATTAATATCCTGTCGAGACATACACATATATGTTCATTATTGTGATTAGCAATCCTCCTTATTTTAATAGAAAGAAATTAGTATCCAAGTCTGTGAGCAGAATTGGGAACAGAATGAATTACTATAAAGAAAGACAAAAAGCTCAGAGATAGTACAGGGCTGCATCTTATCACATCTGCCACAGGAACTATTTGCAGAAAACAAATGGCATCAATCATAGGTTTGATGGATGATCATACTTAAAATGATCATCATATGATCATGTGTAAAATGCCTGTGTGTGAATTTTTTTCTGGGCAAAAGAAAAGCCTACCTCCTGTAAAAGATCAATAAAGCCTTCATGTGTCAGTCTGTTGTCTTTAGATGCTCAATCTTGACCTTAAGCAGAACACCACAATGCCTCTGAGCACATGAAACAAGATGTGCTGAATAGCCTGAATACTTACACACTCACCAAATCAATAGCCATGTGTTTATGCCACTTACCATATTCTATGTGTTTGTCAGAGTATGGACCTAATCCACATTTTGCAAATTTTTTTCACTTGAACGAATGCCTTTGCAGTTACTGTTCTGTGTTAAATTTGGGTTGATCCATGATGATGCAATCTAATCATTAATGATCACATTTATGTGGAAAAAAAACTATATACAAAGACTGCTTTGAAAGTACTGCCTCCTATTTTTTATTCTGGTCCATGACCCTGAAGGCAAATGTTGATCATTCAGCAATAGAAGTTGAACCTTCCCACCAATATTCCATCACATTTTGTTGCTGTGCAACAGGTGACAGCAGAGGGGCAGTCTGACATGGAAGTGCACATGAAGCAAAGACGTGTGCCATGTAATTCCTCCCTGTGGAAGAAGTTGCATCCACTGACATTCATCAATTCTTACTGAACATTTATGGAGACCCATGACCAAAAAGGCGGTGGGTGGTGCAGGTGACAGTGGGTCACCTCTGCTGATGCAGATTTTTATGAGTATGGCATTCAGGCTCTTGTTCATTGCATAATTAATGGTGGTGACTATGCTGAAAATGTGTTTCATAGTTGAGAATTTGCTTTATCAAATAGTGCTATTGTGCCCTTTGTACTTGTTGAATTTTTCCTGGGAATAGAAAGGAGGCACTACTTTTGGGGTGACCTACATACATAGCAACACAAGGGATGCATGTTCCATTGGAAAGGAGAATTAATCCTATTACATCCTGTGTTAATCTGTTAGCTACACATGAGTGGAGAGGAAATCTCAAACAGGGACACAATTATTGCATTTGCACAGAATACGAGTAATTACTTGTCTTTACCAGAATATTGGTCATTACTCATGGAGAACATTATTTCTGCACAGAATGGCAGGGAATTCAGCTATTCAGCACAATTCTGCTGTTCCTAATGATACAAGTCACTTCTGATTTTCAAAGATTCTCTTGAAACTGAGTGGTTTCTGTCCCTACAGAAGGAGAAATAAACTCTCAGCAGCATATGAAAAGACTGCTATCACAGTCTTTGTCTGATTATGTAGAAGTCACAGGCTTATTTCCAGGCCTGGCAGTTCATCATTATATATGTCAATTATCATTTATTATGCACAAGGACATGATGATCCACTTCTATGTCCCACCACATATTTCACTGTAAACAATGAATAGAAAAATTCCTTCAGTGTGGCCTACTTTTCCTAGACTGCCACTCTGATTTCTGACACTATCATTACAGATTATGGTTTTTGTGTAGGACAGAACAATTAATCATTTTTGTGAAATGGTACAAGTTGATAAATGAAAGGCAGAAGGTACTTTGGCACAGAAATCTCAAGTCCAAGTGGAAGCAAACCTACAAAAAAGGACAGCACTGAAGACTCTGAAAGCAAGTAAGCTGTTATCATGTTCCAGTAACAAAAATAATGTTAATAGTTTATAACATAACACATAGAGAAAGGGAGCCTTTGCTTGGTAGTGTTTGCTATCAAATTCAATGTCAACATTCATATTTATTTCACTGGATGTGTTCCAAACAGCAGAATGCCTACACTGCATACAATCCTCTGCTGCTGTTTCATTGCCTTGCTCTGAGCTCTCCTAAGCTCTCAGGGACACTGACCTGCTTTTCATGTCCTTAGATACAGCCAAGCAATTCCTTAACAGTATTTCTATGCTGTTTGATTTAATCCTGTGTAAAGATTTTAGGTACCTTTGAGCTCTAAATCCTGCACAGCAGAAGTCACATAATCGTATTAGCGTAGCTCTCCAAGCAGGCTAAGCAGCCTTGTTTAGAAAGACTGCTGAGCAGGACTTCTCATAGCAAGTGCAGCAGCTCCCTGGTGGCAATTCGGGCGCCTGCACTCTGTTGTGCAGATGGCCCTTTGTTCTCCTTACCATAAGATCTGATCACCCTCAGCTTTCCCTGTGTGGTTCCTTTCCCCAGCCTGACTTGTTCCACACTCTTTGATTGCAGATTAAGAAATATACTCATGGTTTATGAACGTGGCTGTTGTCAAGAGCAGCAAATAATACTAAAAAACTCCTTCATTTCACTATGAAAAGCAGCTGCACAGCTAATAAATGAACAGGTTGTATGCAGCACACTACACAAGACAGAATTGTGCCATTTTAGGATTAATTTTGCCATGATTTAAGTATTCATTATGCATCAAGTAATTCTACATTGAGTTTTCAAATACATACTCTTAGCAAATTGCAATTGTGATGTAAATCAGAGTAAGGCTTGGTAAAAGATGCTTAATTCTTGAGTAGGCATTTGGAGCAGGCTAAAAGAACACACGCAATTTTACTATTATTCAATCGGTATGCGGTAGCTCATTAAGCCATGGTAAGTCAAATACATGTAAGATCTTTAGTGGTTCATCTAATTGCATAAACATGGTTAAATGCTAATTATCATTTCTCACATACTGCAACTGCACAATTGCCTTCTAAATTTACAGATCCCATATCCTTCTAAATGTCCGAATGATAGAACAGTTATAGTGCATTTATGTGAAAGGCTACGTTATTTCAAGAAGCTAAATTTCCTGTCTAAATAAAGTTACTTAAATGTGAATTTTATATCTAATTAAAAGTAAGAAGAAGGGAAAAAAAAAAAAAAAAAAAAAAAAAGGCAAGCCTGTCCCTCAATACCTCTCAATACCCTTTTATCCTTAAGGTACAGCTTGAGTACAAACTGTACCCAAATTACTTTTTCCACTGAGCAGTACTGAACACCTTTCCTGAAGATGGATGCAAGCACAGGGACTGTTGTTTCAAGGTTGCCGTTAAGAAGGAAGAAGATCAATGGTATAGGTCAACACAGGAAAGAGAAGTGGAATGCAGCACCTGGGTGTAGGGTGCAGTTAGTAATGTTTACACTTAGCAAGCTATCCATTTTCTACAGCCTGCAGCGGATGTCTATAATTTCCCAGGACAGATCTGCCATTACACACATCACACAGTAAGTGCAAACAGGAAGATTTATCAGCATATTAACAAATGACTTTATGAAGAACAAACAAATATTTCCCCCAGTGAAATTAAAATTACTTGTCAGTGGCGTGGCTGCCAAATGTTCATCTGCACTCAAATTAGTTTGTATTGAGAGATATTTGTTCAACAGTTCTCTGTCTCCTGAGGGTCAGACAATGGAAAAGAGAGCCAAGGATGAATCGGAGGGTAAGAAGACAAGAGAATAATAAAGCACAAGAAGATAATAAATTAAAGATTATTAGCTTTAGCCAAAATCTATTTGTTCTGCAAAAGATTGTAAGATATCAACATTGTTTGTACAATTATAAATCCAAATAGGAGTCAGTAACATTCCCCATTACCATTATTTTAAACACCAAAGAAATATGCTTCCTTACACATGATCTTCAAAGATTATTTCCAATATTAGAGACAACTCTGGCTACATTTAAACACTCACAGAATGACACAGTGGCACAGTTTGGTTGCCCCTCATCTAATCACTCTACGCACATGAATAACTTTTGTTTTTAACAGATATTTCTTATCCTTATGAGCATGAAAAACAAGATAGAACGTTCATACTTCCCTTGCTTGTGCTATAACTAGAAAAGAAGTAGTAGGTGTTCTTATCAGCTGATATACAATACATTCACAATAAATAACCTTATAGGTCCAACGTAAAGGGACTGTGGTCCCTCCAGTTTCTCTGTGAGATATCTAGCTAGCAGCTTCTCCTGCCAGAAAAAAAATCCTTCCAAAACAGCTGTAGAGTGAAACAGTTGTTCCAAACGTAGCAGTGCACCACAAATGCAATTAAACTTCTTAAAATCTCAGCTCTCTTCATGGGCATCTGTAAATCTTTGCCCTTTAGACCATAACTATCACACATCCCAGCTTGCTAAGCCCTTTTAATTTAATGCCACACATTTATTTGCAATGCTGTGGCAGAAAATCTTCAGAAGCATTCCTTTAGCATTATTACACGGTGAGAAATGTTGGTGGTTTGGGGTCTTCTGGCTTAATTAGATTCTGTTTTGTTCAGTCATCCTCAAATGCAACTTCTATTTTCAAAGGATTTTATGAACAGTTTTCTAATAAAAGAGAATTTATAGTATATATGGGGCAACAGTATAAATGGAATTTAATAGCCAAGTGCCAGTAGGGAACTGTCTAATTTTTATCAAATGCTGATTAGCGACCATGGATTTCTGATGAGACAATGAGCCCTGGACTGGCTTCTGTCCAGTTTTTGACATTGGCACAACATACATCTGCTAATTGTTGAGGAATACATATAATAACTCTACTAATTAGTAGAGATTCAATCTAGTCATTGAAGTCTATCTTTGAAATTTACAAAAATGTCAAGTCTGATCATCACCACAGACACTTAACATACATTTAATGTACACCTAAGCTTATTTATACAAATAAATTAAGAGAGAATTTTCCAGAACTGTCTCCTCAAAAAATTTAGCACTGCAACTATAATGCATTACAATAACTTCCACCAGTCCAGAAGAAGGAACAAAAACCCAGGTCGAAATGAATAAGCCCTGCACATCTAGAGCAATTTCAGATCCTCACAGCTGGATCTGTCTGTGAACTTCATTATCATGTCCTGAAATTTGAAGTGACCAAAACAAAATAACCAAATTCTGATAACCTCAACATCTAGATCCAGTTTTTCGATCTTCACTATGAAGGCTACAACACCAAAAAAAAAAAGAGAGCTGAAGTTAGACATTCATTTGCACAGCCAAGCACAGCAATATACAGGCATTTCTGGAACCCCAAAGTTTGTAAGCTTTAGTATTTCAATTGAATTTTTGTCTCCATTTAGAAATCCCCAAAGCATTTGACTTCTTTAACTGCTAATACACATTAAAAATTCTTTATTCTGCGTTCATAATTACAAACATTTTTGCTACAATTGTTAAGATCTATAAAAATGAAACTCTGACTGCTTTAACCTGATACATGATAATAAAAAAACTGAGCCAGTACAAAGAAGAGGTCCTAAGCAGGGAGGCAGAGAAGAGAGACAGGAGGTACAGCAGAGCAGTGACTTAATCACATTGCCACTTAATCACAAGGCCACATCCAACCTGGCCTTGAATGTCTCCAGGGATGGGGCATCCACAACCTCCTTGGGCAACCTGTTCCAGTGTCTCACCACCCTCTGTGTGAAAAACTTCCTCCTAAATGGCACTATCTACTTAAGTGATTAGTATCCACTTATTTTGGCTTTAGGGGACTGAGTCATTTCTGTCCTGTTTTGTGAGTTCTGGTGTTGCTTTTCTTTTGGCTATCAACACATCCAATGGATTTTTCTTTCAGTCTTTCAGCAAGCTCCAGTAACAGAAACGACATTAAAATCTCAGTTCTGACATCAACATTCTTTTAATGTATTTTCCCTATTTTTATGGAATCCTTTTCCGTGAAAATAGAAAGGCTGTCAGAAAAATGGATGTCAGCTGTACTTTCTGCTCCTGTTAGAGTTGGTTGTATAACAATATGCCAAGTCATGACTATATAATCACTGATATTTCCTTGCTCCTGTGGCATATTATTTTGACAAGTGCAGAAAAAATAGCATCAACAACATTCTACTTCCTTGGCACACTGAGAAACACAAGTCGAAATTGAGCAAAATGAACAGTGACTACTGAGACTTCACTCTCCTACCACTGGGTCCTCATCATTCTCTGGTGACTGCACAGACTTATCTCCTGCCATCTGTTCCACCTGCTAGGGCTGGCTGGGTAAACATTTTTTTCAAGAACAAAAATGTACTATGTGTTGCACAGCCTTTAGGCTACATTTATTAATTTTCAGGTCTTCCTATCATGTTACTTCACAGGAACCATATACATCAAGAAGGGCAATATAAGGTAAGAAATAATTACCTAACAAAATACTCCAAAAGAACAGTTCTGAACATCTCATACCTACTTTCTGAACATTCATTTTCACTAATTGGTCTCCTCCAATTTCATTGAAGAAGTAGCTTTTATAAAATCATACTGCTAGGAAGTTTATTTATATTACGGTATGAGCACTGATGGAGTGGGGAGACCTGTCCTTTTTTTCTGCAGAAGGAACAAAAAAATGCCTGCTAGGCTGCTTCCTTTCTGGCTTCCTGCTTTTGCAACATTTCTCTGCCTTTAAAAACAATTTTGAAATTTTTGAAAACACAAAGCTACATTCATTTACCATAACAGAGCACAGAAATTGAATATTGATTTGCACAGAATAATTACACACTGCCCATCTATGGATGTGAATATATATTTAACAGGCACAGCAGCAATGCTCGAATATTGGGCACTCAATTTCATTCAGTGAAGCTTCTAAAGTGATGGAAACCAAGGTATTGTATTTAAGATCTAAGTTTCTCTGAAATTGTTTTTCGCCTTGGTTTATTACCATTGACAAAGCAGCTTTGCTTTGTTTATGATGTATAATGAGTAACACAAAGGCCTGATACATATTATACATGAGGTAGTAAGTTACATGATAAATGGAGTTCACTTTTCTTATATTGTTAATTTAAAGACTAGAAATGTATTGCTATACCAAATAAGTTGCTGTGTTTTCTGAGTCTTTGACCATATATCCTACATACAGAGGTTATTTTTTATTTCTATTGCACCACTGGTGTACATAGCTTCTTACAATTACTGGTTATATGACAGGAGAAAGATTTCAGTCAGTCACAGCCAAGAAGAAAAATGTTGTTGTCCCACTTCTATTGATAGTTTTATTAGCATTGGGCTAAATTCATTCCTAGGTAACATCACTGATTTCAATGGCACTACAGCAGAATGAATTATGTGCTCACATCCCATTTATTTCTGTCCTTTCAGAGTAAGCCACAACAGCTTATCTCTCTTATGCCCTGAAGATGGACAGTCCAATTTTAAGGGTGCCCTACTCAAGAAATGGAAGACTTCAGTTCATTTCACTGTGTACTAAATTAATAGCTAAGCTTCTTAAACATCAATCTCATTACCAATAAGCTAAAAAGCATCTCTTCAACTCTGCATTCACAGCATATAGTTCAGTTATTTCTATCAGACGGAAAAGCCTCAAAAAAATGCCCTCACTCCCAGTGCACCCAAAAGCCTGCTGGGCTGGGCACTGCCATGTAGAAGATAGGGATTCGAGACCTTACTATAAATCAGGACTGATCTCACATCACAGAAGACTGAATGGTCTACAGCAGCATCTCAGGTTTGATGAGGACAAACGTAAGTCAGTCAGCCTCACTAGCTATTATACTCAGCTGCTTTCCCTGCTCCACTCCAAGACGCAGCCCAGAGAACAGCTATCACACTGACCAACAAACAGAAAAAAAGACTGCTTTGGAAATCTCACAGGGACTTAGGTGTAAATTATTTCTAAGCATGTTTCCTTCTCAACAGGGTTTTGCTGCAGAGAAGCTTGTGTTTAGAAGTCCCAGCAGTGCTTCAGCATTTTTTCCCAGACCTGGAAGTGATAGGTAGATGCTACCACAGAAATTGAGAGAATTCACTGAAATATAATAGCTTTGGTAGAGTGGAGTTATTAGTTTTCTGTCCCTAGATGACAAGCAAATCTCCCAAAATTATCCAATAATAAAGATATCTTGGATACAGCGTTGCTGCTGTTTTGATCTGGTCAGAAGAGTGAATTTTTTATTTACTTATTTTTAAGTCTTGTACCTGTTAATTTGTAGTTACTAAAGTTTACTGCATTTGGAATTCAATACCTTCTGTATTTGACTTGTTGGTGAACTACTTATGGAGAGCTGAAAAATCTGGATATGGGTCAGTGAGAGCAAAAGCTGGTGCTCTTAATAGAAGCTCTCAAAATAGGGAGCATTCAGTTAAGCTCAGTCAGGGTTTTGTTTCTAAAGGTTTGTTGCCTATTTAGCTTTTCAGCAAGAGACATTCAGCATCTTCTTTTGAACAGTGAAGTACATCACTATCTTTCTTACTTTATTTGATTAATGTAAATGATTTGCCTGCAGCAATCAGGCTGTGTTTGCCAAGATAGTCATTATACTGTGACAGAGATTAGTGAGGTACTTAATCAAAACCAGCAGTGATTGATACTCTGTCAGTTTTGGTCTTTAATCAGTGAAGCTTTCATCCAATCATCAGCCATTTAAGAGTCTCATTTGTCTGATTACTTTTGGAATATTGGACTTACTTAAAAAAGAAATACATAAAAGTAAGCTATAGCCTTCCTGTGACAATACTCAGATACATGAGTGTGGTTACTTTTTCAACTTAGAGCAGGTAGGAAAAAGAATACACATCAACAATCATTCACACTGGATGGTTGGAAATGGGACAGGGGATTTTTCAGTTCTGCTACAGCACATGAATAGAACTTAGCCCCAGGTCAGCAATGACCAAAACTCATTTTCTTTTGATAGCTCTCTAGAGGTCTTCTGTAAATGAGTCGGTGGTCTCAGTCCAGTTTCTAGAAAGCAGTAAAGTTGCCAATAAATTTGTCACATTTCATTTCATCTCATAATGACCCACCTAGATTATAGGATGGACAAACCAAGTGAAATAACATTTTTTTTTTCTTTTTCCAGAAGGCTGTGTGATATAGTGTTGAGTGAGCCAGCTCCTGGACATAATTTATTCTCAGCTTTCTCTGCACATTAGCAAAAAGTCCAATCTCTACAAAATGGAAGATGTGTCCCATGGTGTGTGCCATGAAACTACATAAACCCCAAGCAATTCTTCAAGAGCTTTAAGAATCTTCCAGCTTTGATAAATTATGGTATAAACAAAGCCTAAATTGGACTGTCAGGTACTGAAGAGTTATTACAGAGAAATAACTTAATGCTCAGTTTTGATGCATAGAGAGCTGCAGAAACAGCTGGTGATAATTGTGTGGTGGATGTAGATCCAGTAAGAGGTAGAGATGTAAATAAAACTAGCAGAGATTTCACTTCCCATCAGTCACATTGGAACAGAATGGGAAGATAAAAAACATTAAGTAGCACTAAGTATAAAAGGTACCAGAAAGAGAGGATACAGATTGATTGAATGCAATATCAGGATTAGGAAAAATATTCTTGTTTCACTTTACCAGAACTGTGTATTTTTTAAAATGAGTGTCAGTATGTGAAATTAGCCCAGTGGTACATATATCCATGGTATCTCCATGAAATATTGATATTCATTAGCATACATACTTTCCACAAGCAGAGCATGTATACAGTTCTGAAAATCAGAGCATTTAGCCAGAAAAATTCAGACCTAAAAATATGTCTTCATGCACATGATCGGTGTAATTGCATAACAGTAGGTAAATTTACATAGGTGAAAAATGAGAGTATCCTGGAAATTGTGGACATTTATGTTAATTACCACTCAAATTTCACTAAACTGGGCAGATCAAAAGCAGACAGGGTTCTCAGAAATTGAGTCAGGGGATGGTGCCAGTTACAGCTGAACTGAAGAGAGCAGACCAGAATGACCCTTTGAGCTCTTACCAGTGTACATGGAGGTAGAATTGCACTGCAAGATTGGAATAGGTGAGGATTGTAGTGACCTCTGGAGTACAAGCAACACCAGGGCATGCCAGGAGAAACTACTGAAGCTGTTTGCATGGTTATGCTATAAGAAAAGCAGAAATCAGACTACTTTAGAGCTAGATTATTGGGAGTAAAATGCTGAAATCAATCAAGCTAGACTGACTCATATGAACAATCTCAAAAATTACTCATTCTAATGAAGATAAACTTGCTACTTTTACTGGTAAGTGATGGAAGACTATAAAACTTTTCTACCTTCCTTAGACATCCTTTGTCCACTTGAGACAGTTTTGGAGTCAGTGCATCAGAAATTTCCAGCTGCCAGCCTTCTCTCCTCAAGTAAGACTCCTGTTTCCTGTGTTGTCAGACCCAGCATTCTGTAAGGAACTACACCTCTTTCAGCAGTCTCATTTAGTAACTTGCTAATGGTCTGTGCTACTACTTATCGATGCTGCATTTTCTTGCCAAGGCTCAAATGAGACACACAAAGTGACAGAGACTCAAAATGAAACATGCAACATTTTGACACATACAGCAAACTAAAAAGCAGGGGCTTAAATCTTTCCTTCATGTAAAAAAAGCTCTTGTATAATCTGTCTTAGGGTTCTTTCTCAGACTTCTTAACAATACAAGAACTTTTCATCAGTAGATCTCAAATTTCTTTACAGCAGAGGTCAGCATCATTATGGCACTGGTCAAAGCTGAGTCTCAGGGGAACATATCAATTTCACCAAGCTTCTGGTTCAGAATCATCTGATGCTGGAACACTACAACTGGTGCTTTCATCTCAAAGAAACTTTCTTGGCTGACCCCCTCCTGCCCACCCATTACAAACTTTCTGTATTTCCCCCTTCTCCCTCAGATAACAGTTAGTACACCTTCTTGTTCATTGCCCTGGGTAGGTGAACTCCACAAGGTAATTTACCTCAAATAGGCTGTCCATAAATTTTAATGGTCTATCATTCTCCCCAGTCTGTCTTCCTCAGGCTATTCTGAAGTGAAAAAACAATAATGCTTTTGAAACAACACTGAATTTTCAGATTTCTAGATTATAGAAATGCATCCTCTCCATTTCCTCATGTGTTATTTACAATGCAGGAGAATCCCAAACATCACAGAACAACAGCCCTTAACATCTGACCTTTTACTTCATTGCACAGATGATTTAGATATAGAATTTTTTACTGTGTTTAAACTACAGTATAGTTTAAGATCATTGTTTCTTATACTATTTCTTAAAGGTCTGTTTACCATATTGTTGCTACGTATGGATGTAAGGAGCACAGAATGAGAAACATATTTCCCAGAATTCCAATATATGACCCTCAATACTTGAAGCAAATAAATATTTGAAAAAGCAGCGTGACCCAGTACAAGAACACTTAGTTGTCATCACTGTGGTAATGCATATGGTTAAACATAGGATTTGCAAATTTTACTCTTCGTTGTCCAAATACATCGGCAACTTGATATTGGCACAGCAATGTCTTCATGACTCATTTACACTTACATAATTTCTTCAGAATGATTCTGAGACAGTAAAATATTCCTAAAAATCAAACTACTGATCAGAAACATACAGACTGCATGGGTCATCTGCATCAGGGCCTCCTCTCAGCTGACATCATACAGCATTATAAATAGTGGCAATAATCATGACAAAATAAATCCATTTCAGCAATGCAACTGTATGCTCAAATTCCTTTTACTGAGAAACTGTACAAATAGGACTGACTCCTTGAAGTTTGCACTAAAATTGGTGATGCAATTCCCATAGGTTTCCAGAATTAGATTAGCCTTGGCTGTTTTTGAAAATCCCATTCTTACAAATATCCTTAAATACAGTTTGATTCAAGAGCCTTAAATTTAAGTGTGTGCTGAAGTCTCTTGCAAAATGAACAAGGTTTTATGATAGGATTGCATACAACAAGAGGACACTGAACTCAGTGGGTCCCTGACAGTCATGCGTTTGTATCAGCTGAGGACAATGTAGCACCACAACTCCCTAAACCCTATCAGCTTGCTTGTGAGATGTTATCCCCGGATTGTCTTCCTTTGAACAGAACATCCTGAATTTCGAGGAGGAACCAAAGCCAGTCAGAATTCTTGATGTCACAAAAAAGGAGATACGAGCATTGAACATTTCACATGAAATTCCACATTTTCTTTCACCTGCTTTCTGTCAAGTGCCATCACACGTCCATAGACAACACATCGAACATCTTTGCGAATGCTTGCAGCACACGATGTATGCTTAACAACATTATGCTTATAATCAAGACTGATAAAACTAAGTACATTGAAAACCCTGAAGAAAGACCAGTGTACAACTTTCAGATAACAGAATTATTGGAAAGAAAACATCAGTGATTCCAGCACTTGATGTACAAATGAGATAGTATTGGAGCTCATTAACTTTCTCTGCTAAAACAGTGGGAGAAATTTAACCAGCTATGAAGAATATAATTTCACTGAGTTTTACAGAATGGGATGAATTGGATTTGAACTTACAGTGGAATTTTCAGGTACTTGCTCCAAAGTCAGAATAAGAAAGGGTTATTTTTTTGTCCAAAAAGATTAAATTATGTAAATAACTTCCATTACTTACAATTCACAAAACATTTAAACAAAATAAGGGCATATTAATACATGCTCAGCTTTATTCTTTGTTATACTCTATTTAATTAGCTGTTGAATTGTTACCCACTAGCTAAACAGAACTCATAGATTTTATACAAAAAATAATTATGCAAAAGAAACCAATTCAACCATGAACTGTTCCCTATGTTCTCCTGATTCAGAAGTTATCTTCCTGTCTTTATACCTTACTTAAAAAAGGATCAGTTCCAGCCTGTTTTACCAGATATTAAATACACATCCAAAGGCAAAGTAGATTTTTTTTAATTCTAACCAAATGGCTTATCCCTCAGAATAGGATTACAGGTGTTCTTTTAAGTGGAAGAGATAAAATATAACATTTGCTAGGCTTCTTTGGACTGAGTTTCTAACTTTCATGAGTCTGGCAGCAGTGATATGAAAAAATAAGAAATGAATGCACACAACACAGTCGTTCAAATGCCAGCAACTCAGGAACATTGTGGACAAGGCTGTATTTGATTCTGTTCTTCTAAGGAGGGTATTGTGATTAATACCCTTTCAATAACATCTAATTAAAAAAAAGGGTGAAAGGGTGAAGGTCTTTTTCATGGTTCTGTATCAATGTACAGCACGTTGCAGTAAATCAGTGTTTTGCCATTCCTGAATATACGACTTTTTTTTATTTTGTGTTTCTGAATCCTGAAAAAAAATAGCAGGCATATGTGTAGCCTGAATCTGAGTTAAGATTTTTGATGTTAACAAAGGATTTTACCTGGCCTTAAAAAAAATAAAAAAAAAAATAAAAAGCACAAACTGCAGTCCCTGGCCAACAAGAATAGAGCTCTATGTTAATGCCACTATAAAGTATTAGCTTCACTGGGAAAATTATGTCAGTTGCTGCACAGCTGGAATTTTACTTTTATCGATTGTTCTTCAAGATGCATTTTAAATGCAAATTAATTTTATTTCATTGTAAAACTTACCGTGGAAAACATCTTAAGAAAACGTATTTGGAATTTCTAAAATATGTGCATAAAAGAATGATTCTTTATGGTTTCATGGTTATTGTCATACATATATTTTTTTCAATTTAGTCATTGTAAGTAAATATCTACCAGAATACAAAATGTAGCCATTATACAGAGACCTTTCTGCTCAATTTTCATAGTAGTGAGCAAAAGTTAGGAGGAAATAACATTAGGAGTTAGTTAGTTAGGTTAGTTAGAGGTTAGTTAGGAGTCTAGACTGAAAATAAGTAATATTGAGTTATAATCAGAGTACTAAAACATTGCAGAAATCCAGAATACTGCTGATATTGAATTTCATAAATAATAACAGAACTGGTGTGAATAGTTTTACATTTCAGGATGCCAAGAGTCCAAATGGACCATAGGATTTATCTTGTACACACTACAGAAGAAGAATCTCCATGCTGAGATGATTAACTAAAAATCTCATGAAGCTGAACAGCAAACTGCTTCAAACGGGAAGATTTTGACTGTCACAATGCAAGCAAAGAATTCCAGGGACAAATGCTTATATTTATCAGCAGCTAATTACAACAACAGATTAAATGTTAACACAATCTCATTTATTGCCAATCCCTGTAAAAGTGGAGCTAGTGTAAATGAGAATCATTAAATCAAAGGAACAACTCACCAAGCAAAATTACTTGGTCACATCTCAGTGAAATGTATCTGAGACCCTTAATTGGAGACGTCATTTTGCATGTTAATATTCAGAGGAAAGTCAGGGCTGTAGAAAAGTACTGCCAGAGTCATGAAGCCATTTTCCCCCAAAAAGTCAGTTTTACAATGATGTGGGAAATAATGAAATGAAGCAAAGCAGAAAAAGCAGAAAATGAAGGAAAGTTAATGAGTGCACTGGGCTTCTATTTCACAATCAACAACAAATACAGAAAGGGTCAACATTTATGAATTACAATTTGCAAAGATTACATGAGGTAATCAAAGATCTGGGGAAGAATAAAATATCCAAGCATTAGACAACAAAATGAAGATGAAGACACATCCATGATAGGAAAGGCTAGGGTAGAAAAAAGATAAATGCACACTGTTTAAAAATCAGTAAAATAATTTCCTGGCATATAAAGAATGAGATATCAGTAAAAGAGAAAACTGAGAAAACTCTTTAGAGACAGTTTGAGTGATTTATTGAGACTACATGATTGTGCTAAAATAATTGCTTAGTCTTTTTTATCTACATTTGTAAAAATGATTTGTTGAAAAATGCCAAATAGATATCTCTACCAGAGAAACAAAATTGAATTATAAAAGAGATTGTCAAGAAAGATAGATCCCTATACTTACATTTGGCTGTAAAGCACTGATTTAGAAACTGATGAGAGCTCCTTCAGTCTAAGATAGCATGGTGTCCAGGCAACAACATTTGCAATCCCCTACAGGAGAAGTCAAGAAGTCATTCTGACAATTGGTGTCAGAGTGCAGGATGTTCCATTTGCGTCTCTTCCTCTTTCTGCTTTGTTGACAGATAAAATTAGTGCAATTGACTCTTACCATTCCTCCATCTCTCATTTGCTATTTCTTCAAGCTGGTGGAACTCCCACAGGCCAGGGCAAGAAACTTGAGGCAGCTTCATCAGATTTTAACTGCTGCCTGATTGTGAAATTATGAGAAATATGTGTCCAAGTCCAAATTCTAAAGGAAGTTACAAGGAGAGGGTGTACTAATTTTTATGTGTTTACATATTAGACTTCTTTTCTTGAAGAAGACAAAGCATCAGTGTGGAGAACGAAAAAACATCTTTGCTGAAGGTGCAGCATCAGGGAGAAGCTCTCCACAGAGAGAGTGGTGAGGAGCTGGAACAGGCTGCCCAAAGAGGTTGTGGATGCCCTGTCCCTGGAGGTGTTCAGATTGGATGGGGCTCTGGGCAGCCTTGTCTAGTTTCAGACTGGTAGTTGGTGGCCCTGCCTGTGGCAGGGGAGTTGGAGCTTGATGATCCTTGAGGTCCCTTCCAACCTAAGCAATTCTATGACTCTATGATTTTAAGAGACAGTCAGCCAGGATAAGACTGCTTTCCAGGGTAAATGGCATTCCAGCACCAATGAAATAACAGAATCATTATAGTTGGAAAAGACCTCTAAGATCACCTAGCTCAATACATGCATCACCAAATATCTTCCAGTTTTGTTGCAAGTTGGTAGTATAACTAAGTAAATTATTACAAGCGATATTATGACACCATTTTCTACATTTTTCTGCTCAAAAAGTGTATTTGGTTATCCATTTTAATAACTTATTTAGTTAGAAGTCATCTCATGGATTTAACTGCTATTTTCCTATCTTCCTTCCCTAACCCTTCAACCTTGGGGTTTGCTTCTCTGTGTGAAAAACCCAAACATTAAGAATTAGCCTTTACTTGTTATTTTTCATTTGTACTACCTTTCTGGGTTTCACAATTGCAAGTGGACATCACTGATTCACAATTATACAAACGGAGAAAATCTTTTGTACTAAAATCCTGGAGAGCATTAATTTGGAGCAGAAAATGAAATGAAAATATGGTGCTTTTTGATTTCCAAGTTACAGTACCCAGCTACTAGACTGTATATTTTTAGTTTTAGTGACATTTTTATTTACTGTGGGCCAGAAGGCTTTCTCCTAACTTAACTCATGGCAGCACTTGCATACTTAACAGGCATTAGGAAGATTAATTTGTCTGCATTTGTAAGGCACTTTTTGAAAAAAGAATGCAATGGTCAGCATGAGTGCCAAATGCTGCTGTTATTACTGTATTTGAATCTTATGACATAAACAAGGAAATATCACAGGTTACCTTCTTTTGATTGCCTAAAAGATGCAAATTCAGGAAGGCATCAAGACTGTGCATCTGTTCTACCACAGTTCTAACACCTAACCTAGCATTTTATTTTTGCCTCTGGTATACATGAAATGCACCCTAAATATTTAATTAAAATAGTCATTCAATCATAACGATCTCCTTCATTCTAGTTAAAATGACTCCAGTCCTGGATAAGATATAACTCTGGAATAACACATGACCATAGCTTTAGACTGAGTGTTATGCAATTCTCATGCTGTTTTTTAACGAGGAGCATATTAATGGCATTGACTTCAAAGGAATTACATTGCTGTTAATAAAATGTACATCAGCTCAAACAGGTCAGACCACCAGGTGGCAGATCACTAATAGTTTTAAGCCTATTTTGGGTGTCTCATTATTTGACTTTACAACATCTTGTGAATGTTGAGAGCTAGGGTTTATTTGGAAAAACAACACTGGCTTTAAAAAAATAACAGTCTTGGAAAGAGAATGTTGAATTTCTGAAATAAATCTAAATGAAAAGGTGTCTCCTGACAGCAGTGTTTTCTATGCAATTCCTATGAGGTACATACAGTTTCACATCTGTCTGTAACTGCTCCTTATTAGCTGATTCTAGGGCATGCTACAACTACAATAAATTTGAAATGAGACTGAATTTGAAATGAGAAACAGGACCTAATAAAAAACTCTTTTTAATACTTTAGAGTGAAGAATTAAGCTGAGAGTGACGAAACACATCCATTTGAATGAACTCTTTGGTACATGCAGGGTACGTACAGCGGAGGTGCATTCTCCCTGCTGTTTGTCATTAACAGACGCACAACTAGTTACACTTAACGTGTTGAGGTTCTTTCATTTCTGTACTACCTTGCTACTTTATTATTATTGGGCAAGATAGTTAACATATATATACTGAAGTACCTTCATTCAACTTAACAGGGCTACACTAACAAATGCAAACCATATTTCCAGCTATTATCTGTCAAACAGATTAGGTCATTGCTTTTCTATAGCATAGTGTGAAAAAAGCCTCAAGTAAAAAATTCTTCCACGTGGCAGCTAAAGTACCAGGCATAGTTGATCATGATCACACAGACCTTACAGCTTCTAATCAAACCTCATCTCCTAATAGCAACAGAGCTCCTAGGGCTTTTGATGATCCTCAATTTTTAAGCAAGCAGAAAAATTTCCACAGTCCATAAATAAATGTTTTATTATTCCTGTTTCTCAAATTCCAATAATCATATCTCATTTTTGGATGCTTTTAACAGCTCAAAGAGGGCTTTAGCATGGCATTAAAAAAAAAAGAAAACAGCATGGTAGCACTCATATCTTACCTTTATTTCCATTCATAGGGGCAAGTTATGATAGACCTTGGTATCTACAACCTCCTTTTCAGCATTTTTTTCCAAAAAAACAGAGCTTCTATTCCATAAACTCGTAACTACAGCCACCAGTTTAAGTAAGCCACTGCTCTCCTTGATCTAAGGCAGCAGCAGCAAGACTTACACAGCATGCATGCCCATAAGCAGCACCCTCACAGGGGCTCGTTCTCACAGCATCCTTTTCTGTGTTGTTAGGAGCCCAGGTAGAATCACTACAATCCTGTGAAGGCTCCCACCTGCAGCCTTCACCAATACACTCTTATTTTGAAATCATTGGTTAGTGCTTCTGAGTTTTGCACTTACCTCTGTCAGTGGCATGCCATATAAACACAGTGTTTCTTCCCTCTATGCTTCAGTTTGTCCACCTGTAACATAAGGATAATGCTTATCTACCTCACCCAGTACTACTGAAATGTCATCAGTCAGTATTTCACAGTATGCTAAAATTGCAAAGTGAAAGATATTAAAGCAATTCAAAGACTGCAATGCAGTATAATGGTATATTAATCTGAGTCACCCTGTAATGGCTGCAGACCTAATTTTCTCCAAAATCAAGAACAACTGGTGAGAAAACTGGTTATTTTATATCATTACTGTTTCTCTTTTCCTGGATTTCCCTTTCATCAATTGTCCAAAGAAGGAATGGATCATCTGAATCTACTCTAATTGATTGGGCTTGTAGGCGAGCTGTGTTTGTAACCACAATAGATTGTGCTCACACATACAGCAAGTCCTCTGATCTTACTTATCAGAGATCAAAGTAAGTGAAATTTTAACAGCCTTCTCCAGAACTGATATTTCAAGCTTCACTTTCAGACTTCAAGCAAAATGCTTACAATGGTGCATCAGAAAAATAGTGAAGGTTTTGCTCAACAGCTCAAAATAAAAAGACCATTAAGCAACCTTTCACTAATGCAGAACTTATTTTTTGTCTGGAAAACTTCTAAAACTTCTCCTTTGTAACTGAATCATACCTAATATTAGTTTTGTTTTGTGAGCTGTTGGGTTCATATAGGTATACCTAAAACGGTATACGCAGCACACATAAACTTGCCGTTGTAATGACATATTTCAAACCTAGAGATTAGAATGCAGGAAAAGCATGCATTCAATTAACGAGATATAATGAAAACTTTATTCCACTAGATTTTTCTTTACACTGAAAAAAAAAAAAAAAAAAAATTACTAGGCCTGGCTGAATGTTAGAATGTGTTTTTTATGCATTGACACATACATGCCGTGCAGCTCTGCTGCACAGCTTTCAAGACTTGCTCTCCCACTCCATTTGAACACCAGAACAGAAATAGCAGCAGAAGTGGATTACAAGACCCTGGCATGCCAGGCAATGAAGTAATCCTTTTTCTTGCTCCTTGGGGAAATCCAGTGGGATTAAAAGAAAAATAATTGTCCATGTTCTTTATTAGGTTGGCAGGCATAAATCTCTGGAACAGGATCAGACATTGGCTGTCAAGGCTTTTGTGACATTGTATGATACTCCAAAACTATATAGCCGTCTCCAGGAAAGAGAATGCAACATGAAACTGTTTTTCAAAGAAAAAAAAGCCATAATTTAAAATTAGGATTTGACATAAATCCAACAGGCTGCTGTTGGATATTATGTGATGGATAAAGCTGGCCCTGTTGCATTAACAGTAAATGGATTGCTCATTTTTAAAGCAGCCATCAGAATTTGGAGTGAAGAACACATGGGCCATAATTTCTAAATTCCAAAATAGTTAATATTGTGCCATTTGTGATAAAATTAAAAGCTTGATTTGGCTAATGTTTTGAGCTACGTGATTAATTATCACCCACTTAAAAATGGAAAACTGCTTTCAAAAACTATTCTAGCTTCATTCAAATCTAAGTGGAGCTAATTATCACACAGGTTTTCAGTCATATCCAGTTTTATACACATTCCTTGTTAGAAATAAAGGAACAAGCAGCTTCCATGTCCTCAATAGCATTTTGCAAACCACAAAAACGCAGAGGAAGGTTGTTAGCATAGCGATATAACATATTCATTATATGCCAGCTGAAGTATTGCAAAGTTTGCATCTGTTGTCATGAAGATAGATTGATATTAGATAGATAGGATTCATTACAATCTAGCCTTCATTGTGCCTGCTTTCATGCTAAGTAAAGAGCTATTTCCACAACAACTACGGAGCAATTCATTTGTATCCTTTCAGAATACACAAGATCATTACCTCTGTGGCAAAACAGCCTTGTGATGGAAAGCCCTTCTAAATGATAAATTGCACATTTAAGAGATATAGTTTAGAAGGCTACAATTCCAAAATTATTCTCTCTTGTGTCCCTAGGTTGTATGTCTTGACAAACTGATGAGAGTTTTAGTTTTAGTAACTACGTTTTACTGCTGTATGTATATGTTTGTTATGTAAACAGTTTCAATAGTGCACAGACACCAAGTACGTTTAACTACAATGCACTAACCAGACACATTTGAGTTCATATGCTTAGTTGTACCATAGTCAGGAACAATACAGATATAACTTAAATACATGCTTTTAAATTTTTTTTAAAATGCAGCCCAAATCTTGGCACATTCATGATTATTTGTAGGATATTTTAAAATACATTAATAAAAAACAATAGCAAAGTTGTAGTCAATCTATGAATGAAGCTCTACTAACATAGAAGTTAAGTCAGGTGTAGTACAAGGTCTAGACAGGTAAGACTCTTGGTTTCCCCAGGCAGCCATGCCAACAGTATACTTCAATAACAACCCCAAGCCATTATCCCCTTCGTGGTTTTCTGTAAAGGTTTATAATACAAAAGGAGTTCTACTCTAAATAGACAATTTCCTTAGCAAAAAGAAAAAAATAAAGGCTTCAGAAGAATTCTGGATCAATGTTAGCACTATGAACATCCAGTCTTGGAGGATAAAATATGTTCTTGAATTGCTATTGTAAATGAGCTACACCCTCACTCATGCTTTGGCAAGAAGTCACGTAACACTGACAGAAACACACAGTAGGATTAATGCACTGCCTGGTAACATTGTACTAGCAGTTTTAATGCACTTCTAATTCTTGATGCTCATGGAGATAGTCGTCTGTATCATGGAACCTGAGCAGATTCTCCATTAAAGCTTATACATCATACTAATAATATCAGTATTATCCAACATACTGCATTCTTCTTCACAGGGACAGTAAATGACAAAAAGATCAGAAGAGCTTTTATGCAATGCAGTTTTCTTCTCTGTGCCAACACAGGACAAAGTTGTACTACCTGGCACAAGTACCCTAAGAATTTAAAAACAAAGAGCTATACAACTTGATGTACAGATGTCTTCCTTCAGCTAAAATGTCACCTGGTTTTGATGTGACTGTAGCCACTAAATGTGTCTTCACCAATGAAATATTCTGGCCTTGACCTTAAATGCAAATATAACCTCTGCAGATTTATTGCAACTTTAATCCCATTTCTTAGGATTTATGGTCAAATTCAGCCCTGACATCCGCTATCCAAACATATCAATAACAATCTTTAATATATAAGTACCTCAAACAGAAAATGAACTCTACAAGTGCCCTACACAAAATAATATTGTGTTAAAAACTGGTGTCTATAAGCCTTGGTATTGCTTGTGAACACATTTCTTCTGTGCTTACTTTTTCAGATTTTAATGTTGCAGTATTTATAGATCCTACACTAAAGTAAATACCCAGTGAAGCTTGACTTATTTGATTACCGTTAGATCTTAAATTTCTAAACAGACATAAAAAATTACTATTAGTTCCATGCTAATCATGTCACAGGTTAAATATTTAATAATACATAATATGCTGTAATTGCTGTAGAGCTCAATGGCATCCAGTAAGGCTGCTTCTTTAACATTTTTTTTTTAATTCAAATTCTTGCTAAATCATATGCAGATTACTGATGAATATCAGACAGAACTTACTTTTTTTTTTTTTTTAAACAACATCTGCACAGAGAAAACTACAAAGTTTCTTGCTTTCTGGTGAGAACCGAATCTCTGTCGTTGCATTCACTTACGCTGTACTTGAACCATGTACTTGTACCATGAAAACTACATCTCAGTCCTGGGCTGTAGGCTGGGGATATCCTCTGGTGTACTAAGTGAGCCCTGGTCTCCAATGAGTGCTGGCAGCACTGTCTACTCTAAAGTTTTCTTTGTTCTCCCTATATTTAGGAGCCAGACTCCAGTGCTTACTACAAAACGGCGCAATTAGTTTATAAATAATTATAATATATTGTACTTTGATAGATAACAGTTCCTTTAGGCGACAGAAAAAAAGCAACAGAAATTCCCAAGAGCAGCATCCTTCTGGTGATGCAGAAGCAGCCCTGCTAACAATACTATGTGGGAGGAAAGTGGCTCCAGCTGTAAATCAGCCCCTTGCTCCTCAGCAGTTCCTGCTGGAAATCTCTGAATATCTGCAGGGCAGAACTCCATAGCCTGCAGACTCCCAGCTAACAGAAAGCTCTACAAGTAGCCAGTCTTCTCCTCTCCTTAATTCTCTTGGCAAGTTCATGATTTAAGCCACTCCAATTGAAATCATCCTCCAGGCAAGAAATTTCCAGGGAATTCCCACTTCCTAATGCAACTTGGACTAAGCTAAAGGCTGCCAGACACAGACAAAAAGGAAACCTGGTGCTGCATCCCTGTCCCACAAGTGGTAGGGCTCAGCTTAGTATGGTTCCAGTGCTTTCAGCTTAAAGCAGTTCTGCTTTTAAAATGCAGCACTACTTACACTTGTTTCAGTACCTCAAATCATCCAACATCGGATAACCTAAAAACTCAGGCAAGCAAACACAGCCATCAAGATAGTTAAAAACTGCACAATCAGTTTTGAATACTAATTACAGCAATTAGACATTTGTGGAACTGCACATTGCACATGTAGCTGAAGCTAGAGCATCTGATTAGCCATGCCCTTTCAAGTTTCAGATTTCCTGAACAGATACGCATTCCAAGATGAATTATCTAAATCTAATTAAAAATTCAAAAACCATACCTCAATTATTTAAGCCTCTCTATAGAGTAACAAATGGTGCTAAAATAAAAGTTCATCAACATTTCCATCAGGAATTATGTTGTTCAAATGTGTAAAGGTAATTAAACCCATTGAAAGTGCTTTAGTTATTTATTCGCATTTTTACTAGTCTCTAATAGAAGATACACCATTCAACAGCCTAGGTGCCCTTGGCAGTCTTTTGAAGAAAGCAGTGAAAGATAATAATACCTAGCTCTTATACACTGTGCTTTCACCAGCAGACCTTGAAGTGCTTCGCAGAGGAACCAAGTCTCCTTATAGTCTTTAGCTGCAGCAAGTGAAAATCACATCTATATACAGGTACATCCTTGTTTGGGCACAATAATGATGCAGTAATCACATGTTTCAAGATTATTTTAGAGACAGTTTAAAAACAGACCTTACACCTATCTAATTTATTACACTCCTGAGAGTTTGTTTTCCTGAAGGCTGCAAGAAACAGTGAGAACTGTCTGAATGTTTCAGGTCTGTTAAGAGCAACGTGTGGTGCATTCACATTCCTGGGGGTGTATGAGAGTCAGCTAATATTCCCATGTTCAATCCCAGATTGCCATTTCTCTGTGCAAGGAAGGAAAACAAAATGAGTTTCTTTTGCTTACAGTATAAAAATAATAAACCTCTCTAATGGATGCACTGTTGCAAAATTACAACACTTACATAGTTCATCATTCTAATTTGTCAACTTACAGACCCTGTGGGTGAGATTTATACACTAAACAAGAACTGTGATTACAACATAGTAACATCTTTTAAAACCTGACTAAGATAGCTTTGCAGAAGAGAAAAAAATTGCTTCAAACAGGACAAGATGTTCAGCAGTTTTCAGTCCAGCTGAATTTCAGTTTGAAAGAGAAAAAGCAAATACAATTTGGGTTCTAGCTTGCTTTTATTAATCTGTATTTTTGGCTCACCTCATTCAAATGTATACATAGTTTCACATAAATTTCCATCTGTTCAAAAGTGTGGAATATTGAAAACAGTTTTTATGATGACCGAATAATTTAACTCAGATCTCAGCTAAAGACCATCATAATTATTCAGGAAACTCCAAGTTTCTACAGGCACCTGTTAGGCTTTGATTCACCACACCTCCTTTAGGAGAGAATAGTTAATCATGAAATTCCCCTAGTCTTAGATCAGCCTGAGGGTCACAGGTATCCAACATATCTGTTAATCTCACAACCATCTGGAATTTTCTTCACAACAGTTTCATAATTAAATTTTTTTTCTTCCAAGAAACAAATTATTACTTAGAAGAAAGCAAACAAATCTTACAGATAGTGTAACACCAGGCAGATTTTGCTTTCCTCTTATTCTCACCAGTCCACACGCTGGGATAACCAGTTTCTTCAGGAGCTTCCACAGCCTGCCTTCCAGGAGGAGCATCCAGCAGGGCATTCCTGTGACACTTCCTTACATTTGACAGTTGTATCTCTTCTTAAGAAGAACTTAATTATTTAACATCCTTAGAACCTCTTGACTCCTGGAGAACCAGTTCTCAAAAAGCACAGACACAGGTGACTGGCATATCTGACAAGTCCTTTTTACCTCCCACGTGTTTTTCTTCATGAATCCAATGTAAGTTTTAAACAAGGAATATTCTATTCATGATTTTCTAGCACGGGCCCTGACTCCACAGCCTTCCTGTGGCTAGTGTCAAGCATCTCACACACCCTGCTTCCCCCGCATTTAAGAAAACTTCCCACCTCTGCCATTTCTCAATTACCTGCCACGTTCCCTTCTCTTTAGAGACTTTTGAAATGTGCACAAATACTCCTCCTATCACTCTTCTAAAATAGCAAACTGAGCTTTTTTGTTTTCTCTCTCTGCTGCAGGACCCCCTTTACCACTCATTACCTCTTTTCAATTACCTTTGCTGTTCAGTGTCCCAGAATGCAGCAAAAGACCTAGCATGTACGAGATGACTGATCATACACCGACAAGCACAGCACAGTCCGTGCTGTTTGGCTCGTTCAGAGCCTGTCATTTACATGAGGCAGCTGTGCTGGTGCAGCAGATGTATGTCTGCCACCTGGTCATTCAGCAGGAATTTCCATCCTGCTTTGTCAGACACTTGGTTGTGGCACTGTGTGTCAGTCCTCTGGTGAGTGACAAATGCAGGCTGCCTCTTGACAGTTGATATGCCAAAGAAATCAACTTGCAAAGCACACACTGTGCAAGTCTGTCAGAGTCTCTCTCAATAACTAGGTGACATACCAATATTGCTCGATTTCTATACAGCATCATCTGTGGTGTTCATAACATTATTATATTCAGCTCGCCTTCTGTCATAATCATGTAAGACATATTACATTCTACTGAAAAATACGTACATGTACTTTGCTGAAAATGACAAATAGCTATTTCCATGAAGTTATGGAGCATATGTTTGTTTTTACTAATTTGTATAAATTGTTTTCCATTTTAGAAAACTCTGCTCAAAATAATTCTGCATTAACTGGATTTAAACCAGAATATAAAGTGTTTCAAGGTGGACTGCCTGGCAATGACATGCTGCCTGATCACAAATGAGGGATTCAGATAGACCTGTGTCTCATCAATGGAGTAACTGTTGCCTTCACATGTGAATATAAAAGCATGATATTTAGTTTCCCTGCCTGCACAAATGATGTGTTCACCTGTATTCATGTCTCACATGTATTCAGAAGTGATGTCATCAGTTTCTAGCCCTTTTCTATAGGTGTCAAAAATTATGAACCCACATTCAGATGGTTAAAAAAATTGTTCGTACTGGAATATTATTGTTATATTATTATTGGAATAATATTGGCAGGTGTACAAAACTGCCTGTATAGAGTCCTTTGGTCTCACCCTCTATTCCCCTAAACAGGAAGGAAAACTAGACCAGAAGTCAATTATTTGCAAGTGCTCTATTTCCACTGTTTTCTTCCATAGCTGGTATTACGTAGATGTTTACTGAGATCAACATTATTTCTACAGGTAATGAGTGTTTAAATTAACTGCCATGATTCACTTTAGCAATGTAATGGAAATCAACTTTCTCATCTACAAATCCCATCTTACCAAAAGAGAAGGATTACTGACATAAGAAGAATTGCCTACAAATGTAGTGGAAGAGAAATACTTGTGAAAGCAGTAAAGGGAACCGTCCAATCGAGAGATCTTAGAGCATGCGGAGCACTGGAGCTGAGATTCTCACATGTATGGAAATACAACAGAAAAAGACACTCCTGGGGATATCGCTTTCAATCAATACATGGAAATGAACACGTAAAACACACTTTCCTGTAAAGGAGTTTGCTTTGGAATATGAACATACGTGCACTTGACGGAACACAGAGTGCACAACTTATTACAGGTAACAGAACAACATACAAAAAGGAAACGTGTCTTGCTTTATCAAATACCCACAGGCAAAAAAAAAAAAAACCAAAAACACCACCACAAAAAAACTACAGAAGCGTATTTACAGTGGCTCAGAACTGTTAATTCAGACTGCAAAAATAAAAATGTGTTTTAACAGTGGACCTCCATCAAAAGCAAAAAAAAAAGAGCAACAGATATTGATTTTCTCTTTGAAGTTCTTAGAAGCCAAATGTTTCCAGGATTAATTAGCGATCATGCTAAATAAGGAGTCAAGTCACAGTATCATCAAGCTTGTAATGGTGGAAGACTTTTCAACCCTTCAACCTGTTTTAAATTTATGAGCTTGCTGATTTTTGTCCATACTCCCTGAGGAGCTTTGATCTCAGTACTGACCTCATGTTTAATTTGTTTTCCTTGCTCTGAAACAGCAAATTTGATCTTGCCATTCTATCTAAACGTTATGGCTGAGCAATCAATTAAAAATTCTTACACGTAAACATTTAACCCGCATTGAGACTCTCAGAAGAATGCATAAAAGGAAGCAAGATGAAAGTGAAACAGCATTTCAGTGAGTCAACTCTACTTTGAAAATAGCTTTAAATTCTTCCTGTTTACAACTCTGTGTTCCTTAAGACAAACTGAGGCACACAGAGTTCCACCCTAGGTCAGAGGAAATGGCAACTTTCTCTCTTCACCTATCAAGAACAGTAAAAATTATCCTCAGAATCTACTTTGACACCAGGTCAGAAGCAAAAGTTGAAATGTAGACAAAACTCATCTTCAACATGCTTTTAACTTACCAGTGCAAACGTACTTGGTGAAAAATTGTTTGAATCTGCTATGAAATGGGGTTTTTGGGCATGAGATATGAGACCATGGTTTTTTTTGTTGTTGTTGTTGTTTTTTGTTTTTGTAAATCTAACAGATTTGCCATCACATGGGATTTCAGCCTGGTTCAATCCAGTTTTCACTAATCTGAGTCACTGACATTCAGACAGATGCCTCAAAACCAAGTATGTCCCTATAACCTTCATGAAACTGGAGAGCGTGGTTAGAAAACTCCTCTCTGCTCCCCTTGTTTTGGTTTGTAATTGCTCCAGCACCATGTGAGCACCAGCACACATCATTCAGTACCAGCACACGTTGCCTCCTGTGCAACAGAACCCTGACTGTGGGATGAGGGGCAGAGAAACAAGCGATGGACATGCAAGTGCTGTGGGGAAAAGTGCAATGTCACAGCAGAGAAAGCTGGAACACAATGTCATTAGGAACCACGCTTTATTAATTCCAGAGCCAATGTAAAAATGTTTTGCTGTTGTTTTTTAAGCAACACAATTCAGATGCTATTGCAGAACACATGAATATGGAAGAGTATATTAATAGAGCATTCAAAATGTACCACTAGCAATGCAAAAATCTCATGTTGTTAATCTTGCCCATAGCAACCAGCTATCCTGTCTGAAGAAAGCTTGGAGGAATTTTTTAAAGAGGTAGGCTTTTGTCCTATAATCCTACCTCATAGCAGAAAAGACTGAAAGAACTTGGTTAATCTGAAAGAAGCAGCCTAATTGTAGTAAGCTCTACACTGAGAAACAATACAAACACACACACTCCATATGCCTATTCAAGTAGCAGTAACAACACAAGAGATTCAAATCACAATCAACATAACCCAGTTACAGGTTGTCTGATCTCAGTTACGTAGAGAGAAAAAATAAGGGAGAACAACTATGTGATGGACAACTTGCCATTTTCAGTATCCCAGATGTGTTGCTTTATTACAAGTTTATGTTGTGATGCCAATTTCTGATGTTCTGCTAGTCAATGCTCTTACAGAGAGTACACACCCATTCTGAAGTCAAATCCAGAACAAAAACCTTCAGAGACTTCATTTCTCTACAATTTAGTTTCAGAGCTGAGATTCTATTTCTTCATAAGGTTCTTTGCAGGACATTTCTCAATATATGCACATCTTTGCCGGGACTTTGTTTCACCACAGCGAGACCATTTGTTCCAAGGAAAATACAATAAAACTTCCTACACATGAGATGAACATACTGAAATGCTCAAGTTTTCCTTTATAAGTCTCAGTCTTACACAGAAAATCAAGGAGAATTCTCCAAAATCAACAGAAGCTGCTTGATGAGAGTCAAGCACATTGCAGAAGGCTTCAGCTGAATCCCTGTTCATGTAAATGTCTGACATGACACATATGGATAGCACCTGTGCAACTTCACAAAGAATTTCAACGTGATAAAGTTTCTATGGCATTTTTATAAGGACTCATGATCTATAGGTTATAAATGAGATACACAGAAGGAACACATATTGCCATAAAAACGATGTAAATACCGTCAACATACATGGAATATGTTGAATCTAGCTTGCCCCTTATCTTCTCCCTAATGAATACTTATCGAGATGAGAAAAGGAGGGACCTATAAGGCATAAACATCATACTACACTTCTTTAACCACTTCAAGGTAAAACAGAATGAGAAGAAATCAAGCAGGTGTGCTCAGGACAATGCTCAGTGAAATAGCTGCCATTGTGTAAAGAAAACTATACTGGGAAAATAAATCTGCTTTCTATTACATAGGGAAAACTATAAAATCTCATCTTTATCATGAAGTAAAGATAACATGAACATTTATGCTTTTTGAAAAGAAAGGTTTTCAGTGTTTTATTGCCAAAATCTTTGACCCAACCACCAAACCTTGCATTGCAAGTAACTCAGGGTTTGCACCCTCCAAGTCTGTACTATGCCTTGCTGGAATAATTACATGACAATCTTCCTGGAAAGTGAGCTCTAAAAGAACAACACGAGGCTGGCTTGCTGCCATAAGACTTTCAATACGTAATTGAAAATATTACTCTATCCTGATGCTGCCACCAATATAATTTCTGCACAACATATTACTTTTGTGTTCAATTGATAGTGAACGGAGAAGAATTATCATCTTATAAGGTTCTTACTTACCTGTTGTGATTTCATCGCAGTTCCTGTAAATAGAAAGAGGAAGTCATGCTTTTTAAAAAACCTGACACATGATTGACAAGATTATAATTAAATGGCACTCTCCTGTAGACAGCAATCCTGAACAACAGCAGAAAAAAAATCTCATTTCTTTTTGTTGAGAAAGATGTGAAAATCTGTTCTACAAATGCTTTTACTTCTACAAATTATTTCCTGTAATATTTATTTATAGGATATAAGAAAAGATTCTAAACCCAAAGATAAATTAATCCTGTGTAACCTACGCATCTCCTTCTTCCATATAATTTTTAAGATTAATATTTTCATGACTTAAATTTTTTTTTTTAAACAACGTCAGAACAATTCTTCTTTACTTGAATTAAAATAGTTAAAGTTCACATCCAGATTCACCACTATAGTGATGAAAAGTGTCACTCTTCAAGGATGGAATAAAAGCATCCTAAGTACAGTGTGATTAGCAAATTCCTTGCTAGACTTAAATCTCGCAAAAGCACTCAAAAACATTGCCTTTATAGCATTTCCTTTATCATTTTTAAAATATTTATACTGATGTCACAGACACTGTCAACAGATTTTTATTAAAAAAATAACATCAGGAACCATACCAGAAATAATAAAAAATGATTAAAAACAACCCGAAGAACCAGATTTTCAAAAGCAGAAACACAAGATGGTTACATAGTTCCACAGTTCATAGCATAAATCGAGGAAGTATCTTACATGATCTTTCTCCAGCTCAGCCTATGTAAATTCAGGGATGAGCTTGGCAAACCAACACTTTAAAACACAGTGCCCTATAGTTGTGCATATGAAAAAGTACAGTTTTTTTTTTTACCCTGGTAAGCACAAAACAGTTGTTACACAGTCACAGAGACCTACTTGCAATGTTGTCCTTTAAGTTAAGGCCCTGTTTTTTACTTTATGCTGAAAATAGGCCTAAGTCGCATTCCTAATTAGGAATTTGGAAGCTTTAATCCAATCAATCATCTTCCTCAGACCAAGTGGAGAAGACATTTCATTGAAAAATAGGTAGAAAAGGTAAACATAACCTTAATCTTCTGTAGAGCTTGTACATAAAGAGAGCATGAGTTGACACACAATCTCTGCAAACACAGTTGTTTTTCAAGACAGAACAGACTGACCTGGGTAAGTGGAATGGCTTCACTGGAGATGTAGAAATAGGGATTATTATCCTACTTTTCTAAGCATCTCAAGTGGGTGGAAAGGAACGAATTATCTCGTGGGCATAAAGTAGTAATTCAAAGTCCCAAGGACTGATGGTCAGATCAATAATCCTGTCTACAACTGAAGCATACTAAATATTTCCTAGAACATTTTATCAGAGAAACAGTGGAATAACTTTAATCTTGGTTTGTAGCTATTCTCTACTGATTGTATTTAAACACCTTAATTGAGAGTTTAAAAGTATTTTGATAAATAAGTATCCAAAGGAACTCAAATTATTCAAAACATTCACTCCTAACTTGTAAAGCAAATTGCTTTATGAAGCTTTCTTAGACGGTCCTTTCAGTGTCATTCACTGACAAGCAAATAAATCTAAATGCAGACAACCAAGCAACATATTTCACATCTGGAGCCCCAAATAATTCACGATAGTTATGATTTGATGTCTTATTTTATAGCTGTGAGTGGATTACTATAAGTGAAAATTTAATTGTATCCCACTTTTCCAGACATGTTTGATATCAGTACATGAAGATTGGGTTGGTTCCTCGGTTTCTGTTGGCTCTCTTTTTTCCTTTCTCTAGGTACGCTTTACTATATAACCACTTAAACCTCCTCTTGAGTTAATGTTTGAGAATTGTCACTGGGATAGACAAGGCGTCTAACATTTATGCTACTTGTACTGTTACCTGTGGCTCACAATACTCCTATCCCTGGTTGTTTACTGCCTTCCCCTTTCTCAGAATCTGTCTATGCTCCCAATCTGCTTAACATTCATCATTCCAGATCCTCTGCTGCTTTATATTTCCTATATTTTAACTCCCTGACATCCACATCAATTTCAATGTTACACATTTCATACTTTTTTGGTGTTTATAATCGAGATCCCTTATAAGATACCTTTTTCTTGGCAAATTTTCCTCTGTCTTTGAGTCATCCAGATGGAATTTGCTGCGAGCTTCTCTCATTTTGAAGTATTTTTAATTAGTAGAAAAACAACTTATTTTTTCCTCATCTTCTTATTCTGAATTCTTTAATTAGCAGTTAATTCTTCAGAAGATGAAATTCATTACACTAAAATTAAGACGTATTAACCAACAGCATTAACATTCTCATGGTCTGTGGAGAAGAAGGGTGGAAAGAACCTTCTGATATGGAAACTTTAAATCTGGCACCAGGGGACACATGCATGCTCATTAGCATTTAATTAAAAATGTCATTGGAAAGCTGCTGAATAACTTCCATCTGAAACAACTAAGTTAAACTCCTAGTGACTCAGTCCCATCCAGATCATTCATTAGAAGGAGCTCTCACTGTCTATTATAATACACTCCTAGCATTAATGTCAGCTGGAAAATAATGTTCCAGGCACTCAGAGATACACAAGTTAAGCTATGCATCAGAAGACTACTAAAAAGCTCATTTTGTGGAAAGCACTTTATCTAGAACTGAAATGTAGTTATGTGGCTGGGCTGCCAAGGGGAAAGTGTACCTAATGAAAAGGTATTGACAAAAAAAAATTGAGGAGAAGGGTATATTAATAAAATAGCAATACAGGTGCTTAAAAAGATACAGGCTTCACTGTGCCTACATTATAAATCTGATCTATTTTGAATTCAGTTTCAGTACTTAGTGCTTCTGACACACATAATTTTTGGAAGACACTAAGTCCATTTAGAACAGGAATACATTTAGCATTTAATAAGGAAACTTGAATCACTCATTGGTAGAGATGGGGAGATTGGTAGAGATAGGGTATAAAAGGAACAGGATAGGCATAACGTGAGCTCCGCCACGGAAGTGTTGCCTGATGCAGTCACTGCTCATAAGCAGGGACAAGACATGATATCAAGGATGGAACTGACTGACTGCCTTAAATGTGCGATGTGCAACTTGCTACAGCAATTAGAAATAGGGAATTAGCTTAGTCTTCTGTTTGAAACATTTTTATATTCATATTATCATATCATTACCTTATATATCATGATCATATCTGCATTGACAAACATTTCTCTGAGATGAAATCTCATCCAGAGACTTGCAATTGTAACATGAATTACATGATTAATCCTCTTTTTCTCCATATTGTTCCTGAGATTGATACAATCACTGCTAAAAACCTATTTTAGGAAACATTTTAAGACAATTTTTAGTACACTGCATATTGTTGGAAAGTGACCTTGTATTACAAGGTGAAGTCTATGGCAATTATTTAAATTATTGAAACACATTTTTTGGTAGTTCATAGACTAAAGAGTTCAACAAACCTTTTCTTTCTGCAATCCAAACCAATTTCTTCTCAGAAAGCAATTACATTTGAAAGCAACTGATGCACATGAAGGAACAGTAAATTAATTTTTACCACTCAGTAGCAAGGCCCACATGTCACTGTGGACAGTTAAGTAAAAAACTTCTGTTTAACACAGATGATTCATCAGAAAGGTCAGAAGCTTTTAGAAACGCGTTAGGAATGCATTGAACAATAATCCTGGACCTTATAACATCCCTGTATCAGTAAACAGTATATTCTCATCTGGAGGCTTGCACTTGGGTATGTTTTCGCAATCTTAGAACAGATACACTAAGAAAAAATGGTTCTGAGAATGTTGAAGTGCTGTATGGAGGCATAATGAGATTCACATGGGAGACCAGATGAGATTAGGATTGCTTTGCTTCAAGGATTTCACAAAAGAGGGGGACAAGAGGAATTGCAAGAGCAGTGTGAGAGCACAGAGCCAAGCACCTCTGGAAAAGTCAAGAGTCACTGGCTTCGCATGGTGCCAGAGAGCTGAGAGCCCACAAACGCTCCCAGTCTCTGGTGTCACTTGTCCATTGTTTCCGGGCTCTTGAACTGAGCACAGGGATATTCTCCCCACTGTTTACTTCAGATCTTGTTCTAGCTCACATTCCTCTTTCAGCTTGTTCATTACTGCTTTCATTTGATTGACTTAAGTGAGGCTTTTTTGTTCTTGACTTGGCTCCACAGGGCTATCCCATCTGCTAAGCTTTAACTTTAATGCCTACGCTAGGCCAAAAAAACCCAGCTCTAATAAAATACTTACAGTCTTAGCGTACGTGAATACAATAAATACATAATACTCTTCAAGTGCAGTACATTTGTGAAAGAAAAAGCCCTCAAGAAACAGATTCTTGAATAGAAAATCCGCCAAAGGTAGTTTTATTTTCAGTCTCTTCACTGGGCCACTTTGTCAGCTGGTCAAGTACGTCCAAATCCATTTACTTAAATCTGTATTTATACCCAGCACCAAAACATATAATCTTGTTCACAGCAAAATCCCATCAAATGCAGCTAGACCTAGCTATGTATGTCTCACAACAGACTTACGTTCAACAAATGCAACACCTTGCCTGGAAGCACCAACTTCTGTTACGCTGAAAGCTAGCACACAATTTAGAAACCACAAGCTAGAAAGGAATTCCAAGGGACTTTCTTTGCTTTCACAGTACAAATGAAGAAACAGTTCTATGTGCATAATTTCCTATCTTGCAATAATTCCATACACAGACATACTATCACACCTAATTCTACGGATGCTTAGAGTGCATACTAATGGCATATTACTGTGAGAAAATACTGTTGTTTTCACAAAACGACTTCCTCCTGATACTGCCATGATGAAAACCTGACTTTCACAATTGCATCTACAACATTTCTGCAATTAACTACAACAGTTTCATTATTGTTTAGGAGATATCTTTTCCTATTTCTTTGCTTCTCAGATCATGAACATACACAATAATTCCTCTACTTCTTGGTCTGATGTTCAACCTTCCTCTCTACTCAGCCCTGGTGAGGCTGTATCTGGAGTGACAAGCCCAGTTCTGTCTCCCCCTGTACAAGATCCACTGAATATAGTGGATCTGCTTGGAAATCTACAGAAGCCTTTGTTGCTGGTCCTTGGCACCATGCACTAAATGCCCCTGCTCAGACCTCCAGAGGTCTCTACCAGCTCTCAACATTCTGTGGATCTGTAAAAATAGCAGACAATCAGACCACTCTATGGCGTAGAAAGAGCATGGCCAACAGGTTCATTTAAAGTGTACAGAGTACACAATGCTTCAAATATGGTACTGTCTGAAACAGATTTTCCAAAATGAAATTCTGAAGATAATAAAATTCTGAAGATGAATAAATAGTAGACCACAGCTTTCATGTCAATTCCTGCTTTCTGACAAACCAATGAAGAATATGAAATCTGTTGCAAAAAGACTTAGATTTACACCTACTGCAACACTTATTTCAATAATAATTAAAACATAACAAAAAATATAAAATTTCTGTGCCTATCTGTGTAAGAGCAAGACAGAAGATTCATGAAGTTCTGGAAACAATTTTTGGGATTTTGATGCTTCATACTCTGCCATACAATTGACACAACTCATCTTCATTGCTGAAAAGCTATGAAGATTGAACATAAGAACTTTCACCTACAGATGAAGACTGATGATCCCTCGACCTAAGGATCCTAGGACTTAGATCTTATGACCTACCTTTACTTTCTGCATCTAATTAGCCCATCCTCAGTGACACAAAACTTTAGGAATTAATTCTGCAGCACTTATCCTCCCAGAGAGCCTGTAAAAACTAGAATTTTGGATAGAAGAGTTCTTTACTTTTTTTTTTTTTAAAAAAAAAAAAAAAACCAACACAATATAAACTTTACAAGAATAGAATAAAAAATTTAAAGTTTCACTGAAGGTGATTAGTGCTGGTTTTGTACAGTCCCTGTCACGCACTGGGAAGTTCTGGGTTGCCATGAGAATCAGTTAGTCCTGTCTTTAGCACTGGGAAAAGAATTGAGTGGAGGAAAGGTGCAGTGCAGAAGATGAATGAGATGCAAATAAGTGAGCAGAGAAAATGTCAAAAGTGAGCTAAAATTCCAAAGCATTCCTGGCGCTTTTTCAAGCAAGTTTATGGATTGACAGCAAGGTTAAATTTTAGATTTGTACAGATGGTTGAGTTCCACTTAACCAACACCTGGCATGCCTGAACTACACCACTAAATTATGCAACAGGTTATTGTACTAATGAAAGCTGCCTTCTGTTGGCTTCCTGTTTTAATTTGACCCCTTAGAACCTGTCACAGTAAGAGTAAAACATAATTCTAAGCACAAAGCTTTGGGTATATGAGGTCACTTTATTCTGAATGTTAGTTCACCAGGTCATATGCAGCAGGCTTTTAAAAGATTTAATGGAGATGACCATAAAGATGTAGAACTAAGTGGTTTCAAACACGCACAAAGCAAACAAGGAACATGTCTTAATTGGGCAGGTTTGAAGAACTAAAAACAAAATTTTGATTTGTTCTTAACAGTTTGGTTCAATTGTCAAAACTAAGAAATTGCCTCTGGCAGTTCAATATATGTACCACTAGCAATATAACATTCTCAGCTTATAGAAATGTCAATTTATTCTTATTCACTCTGGCATTCTTCAGATGATGATACTACATTGTGTACTGATACACTCTGCAAATACCCAAGATAAAGACTCCTTCACTTTTCAGCTCTCTGATTTCAGCTTTGGACAAAACAAAACAAATTTAAAGAAAAATGGCTACCTGATCATAGTGTCCACCAACTAAAGCAGATGGGAAGTCAGCTTAGTGAGTGTATCACATACTACCAGATCAGATCAGCCTAAGTGTTGTCATGCTAATGCAGAGTTCCTCAGCAAGTACAGTTCTGAAGTGGTGTAGAGCCACATAACATTGAGGCCACTCTCTGTGAAATCTTTCAGGAGAGAAATCTGTCATATATCACAGCACATACACACACATGCAAGCACACATTTCCCTTATGAGTCCTAACAAAAGAGCATGTGGATAACGTCTACCTTCATGCAGATCACTAGACAGAACAAGGTCTGTATTTCAGATTGAATAGCACATGTTTAATCATTACAAAGTATCTCCCTCACAAGTATTGATCATAGGTAGCACAGACCAGAGAACAAAGTTATAGTTCAGATTAACCTTGGAAAATGGGAGAAATTAAGAAACAATGAAAACAGACCATAGCTGTACATGGTGTGCAGGACAAATCAGCTATACAAAGAAAAGGCAAAGATAGGTCTACTTATGAATGATATAGCAGTCAACACATGTGAATGATGTCACCCCAATGCAAAAAAGTATGATCTCAGTATCATTAGGTTGCTTATAGGCTAATACTAATTGCAAGACAAGCAAAATAATTATATAACATTTGATTTAAGGTGCTGCACTCTTTCTTTCTACTTTTTTAAGTAAAATGTGATACTTGTACAATCCCTTTCACAGACACCAGTAAAAATACAGATACTTTATACCAGTATGAAAACCCCTCTATCCCATAGGAAAACAGCTATAGAAGTGCCAAGCAACATAATACCAATACTGTAGCAGCAGGATTCTGCTGTTTTAATCTACATTAAATGCATAATCTGTGTGTGTAAACAACTCGGAGTCTTTGGCAAGCTTGAAAGTTCCAACAAGATACATCTGATCATTGAATAGGAAGATGGTTTACAGTTCCAGTCCAGAACTACATGGCATTGTCCAGAATTTTCCAAACCATCATCTCATGACTCAACAAATCCATCAGCTGCCTCTACTTCACAGCTACCTCATTTACATATAACATACTTAGCATTTTGAGATAACACCTGCACAGAGTAATAAGGTACGTGGAAAAATGTGAGAATTACAGTGAGAAAAATAGTCAACAGCCACAGTCTCTAGACCTATGGATGTAAACTGTATGATTCTTTGACCATGGAGGCTTACAGGTGTTGCCTCAGCTGAAAATATGATCTACAGCACTTTGAGTTAAAATGTAATGGAATTTTTCATGAATCAGGGAGATTTCAAGATTGCCAGATTCTTTCAAGTCTTCTCAGGAAGACAGCTGAAGTTCTTCATAAGCATATAAATGAGGTTTATTTGTTACAACTGAAATAGGTCAATTACAGAAAATCAGTACCCTTAGATTGCGAAAAATCTCTTGAGGCTGAAATTCTAAAATTAGATAGTTCTTTGAAATGCCCTTCTATTAACTGCTTTCCTCAGAGAAGTCTAAGAAGGCATATTCATTAGCCTCAAATTGACCATGGTATGATTTCCATCATATAGCAGAATGTGGCAGTAGTGAAACTGCAATATGACAAAAAAAACATGCACAAAAAATTCAATTTTAAGAATTTTCAAGAAGGTAGCCTGCAAACCTGAAAACCTCATAAGCAAAGAGAAAAAGGATTACAGCTGCCAGTGCTTTCAATGACTTAATTTACATGTGAAAGAGTTCAACTTTTACTTAATTACGCTGCAGACACAACCAAGACAATCCAGGGTATGGATATTCATTCCTCATTAGAAAAGTCTTGCTTTTGTGTCTGCATATTTTTTCTTCAAAAGTTCTTCACCTCTTTGTTGTGCATAGATCTGCAAAAAAATACTGTAATAAAACATACCAATAAAAGTATGACAAATACTGGTATCAAAACTGCTTTGTATGTGTTCTATTAATTCTAAGACTATGTAAATAAATATTCTCTTATCTCTTCTGCTAGATTCTCCCATGAATCCCCAAAGCATACTAGCTGCTAATGAAAAACCCTTTAAATTCATAATTTACATAGAAATACGTTTAAAGAAAGGAGTGCATGACTTCTTGAATTCATATTCATTTCTATCTATTTCTCCCATACCTATAATCGTTCAAGTTATGTACATTGGAATTAAGTTCATATGCTCATACTCTACACCAGCAAGATGTCATGGCCTTCAAATGACTGTGCTTTTCATTGATATTACCCTGGAACCATTCACTAAAGCAAGCAGTTCAAAATAATCTTCTTTCTGCTTGTCTTTCTCCTCCTCTCCATCACATCACACTAGACACGCATACGGTGGTTTTATAGGCTTTTAAAGAGCATATTGGGAAATCAAACTTTACAAATCCAGATTTGTGGGAGTGTGTGTATTGTGTATAGATCTGGAAAAAAGGAAAGATGTTGTTCCTCTTGACTGACTACTAACTCCCTCCACAGCAAAAGCCTCATAAACACATTTCAGTTCTACTGCTGTGCTGTGCTAGCTGCAATTCTTTAGCAGCACAACAGAAGTGTGAAGATGGTCACTGGCTGCTCCTTCAGGCTTTTTATATGAGCTGCCTGACTGTAGTCAACAAAGTCTGCAAGAACCTGCAGAAACTTCTTTTTCCTTCCCCTAACAACTCCGAAAGACATATCACCAGTCAAAAAATACATGCCATTGGAAAAATCCAGACAGACAGGGGAATTGGCAATCTATTAGACTGTTTAATTTTATAGATTCTCCTCAGTATGACTGCATTTCAAGAAGTGATCACTAGTACAGAGCTACTAGAAGCCAACAGCGTGAAGCTTCAAAGTCCTTTTACCTTTCTGAAGCGCTGTGTAGATACCCACCACAAATAGGACAATTTGAGGAACCTACACTGCCAGTTGTGTCATGGGCTGCAGGATGAAAACCGCAGCAGAAAACCTGCTTGTACATTCCTATGGGAGCCTAATCTGTCTACATCATGCCTCTCTCTGAAGGCAGTACCATAACCACTGAATGCAGACTCCAAGAATACAAATTTCTTTCGGATCACAATATGCAACTTCTCTCCCTCTCTTTTTTTTTCCCCTCATACAATAGAGCCAGAAGATGGGCTTGGTATATTCTCATACATCTCCACTGGCCAGTTTTCCCAGTGCTTAAAACTTCCTGGCTATTGCTCAAGAAGAGCTGTGCACATGTTGCTTTTTTTTTTTCTTCCAGTTTCCTTCCATACTTTATTTCTTTCCTGGATTTTACTTTTATGGGATTCAATAGCAAAGCTATTAAACAGTCTATATTCAACTAGATGCATCAACTCGAGGCAAATACATAACAAACCCCAGCTGAATTTAATAGCTCTGTAAAATAACAGAACTAAAATACTGTTCACTACTACACATCTCTGAAAATTACATATGCATTTTCTGTTTATTCTCCTATGCATCCATATCTGCCTGTTCTCCATGCCAACTTAATAGCTTTTCCTACTACAAAATCAACTGAGCCACTGATCCAAGTTTGTTGATACAAAGCATGGAGTCTAACACATTCTTTCTAGTTCTGTTCTATTCTTACCTGCTGCAGGAAGCTAGGACACGTAGATACATGTTTACCCTCAACCTTACATTTAAAGAGGAAGAACTTTGGCAGCTGCAAATTACTTAAAGTGCTATTTAACCTTTTCTGGTATTGACATCATTTCCTTTGGGAGTGAAACAGAGCTTGTCACAGGTTATAGCTTTTATTCAGCACAGCAGATCTCATCTAGTCTGGCAAAGGTTCTTCTTTGGCAATTAATTCCATGTTTTATTCATCCCAGAACTCTTCAAAGCTGCAAATCAAAATGCCACTCTGTGCATTGCTAACCACATTATGAAACATCAGTGTTGCTAATAAAGGTGCTTTCCGCATAGCAATCAGATTGCTTCTTTTCAGAGAAAATGAATTTAGCTCTGTATTTATCTCACTAATTGCATTCATAGCATTACAGACAAAATATCACCCACCTCAGCCTTGCATTATGCAAAACCTGATTTCAGTGAGTTACTAAACCCAAGTAAGGCATACGTTTCCTCCTGAGATGCTGAAAACATTGTTTGAACTGTCAATCCATGTGAATTAGATTTATAAGGAAAAAAGCTTAGATACCACAAATGATAAGAGAATAATCACCTCAGAACATGTGTATGCTGTAAATTCGCTGCTTAGGAGAAAAGCAGAGCAGCTGAGCAAGCACATGTTGCTGAATTTATGTCCCCCAATAATTATAAAAGCAAAGAGGTAGCGTCGTACTGGAGCTCAGTTAAATTCAAGAAATAATGTAACATTCAAATGGAAAGCAGCAGAGCTCTTATAGCTAACCCTCCCAGATGCCCCCAGGGCTCCATTAAGTTTATGGGTAAAGTCAGTCAGCTTTCATTGTCCCAGTGCAAGCCTGAAAAATGAAAATCTTCCATAAAGAGGTATATAAATGTCTGTCCTAACTAGCAGGAAAACTATGATATACCAAGAGTTACAATCCAGGGGCCAGAAACTGTTGTTCTTATTTAGGCACAACACTCATTGACATCAATGTGTTCTGTGCCTGAAGCTGGTCTGGGTGAAGACTATGAGGCTGAAGCTCAGATATGAATGCTGAAGCTTAGAAAATTCTACCGAGTGCTTTATTTACAGGGGAGCTAAGGATTGCCAAGGGTTTTTAAGCACTGTTTTGTACTGTAATTAGTGTTCCATCTAGCACTCTATTAGCTCTATCGTTGTGTAAAGCACTCTTCACAAATTTCTACAACAGAACAGATTTAGAGTGTACATTAGAGACAATGTTTTCATACACTGAATTCTCTTCCATTTTTAATTCTTCGTAAAGGTCCCTGCCCACTGGAATGACTCACAAAATTGGTGCATTATTATTCCATAGACTTCACCTCAAAGTGCCAGAGATTGAGACTTCTGAGGTGAGGTCTTGTCACACTAGAAGCATTGCACATCACTTTTAATGCCTAGTTAGATCTTCCGGGATTGACACACTGGAATTGACCTGCATCTTTCTCATCATATTATGATACAAAAAAAAGTGAGATTAGGATGAATAAGCAGATACCCACCTACACTTAAGACAAGGCAGCAAAACTGATCTGTGTTCACTCACAAAAAGAACATTAAAGCTAAGACCACAAAGCTAAAAAGAACATCAGAATGGCAACAGAGGTCAGACCGAAGGCTCAGCTTTCCCAGCTCCATGCCTCTCACTGTGGGCAGCAGTAAAGGTCAAGCAAATGTTCCTGGTACACCTTCTCAAAATATCACTTACCTTATTTGGACTTCCTGAGTGAGAACTGGTATCTTGATATTTAATGGCTTCCAGTAGATTATTCTCTCAATAATTTCTCCACTTATTTTTAAATCTAGAATAACTTTGCCTCAAAGCATCTTCAGCCAAGGAAGAATGATTACTCTATGTAGCTCACACAAATCAGAATTTTTCTGTGTAAACGCATAAACTTCTTACACAAAAGTTTAAAAATTTAACAACATCCATTATTTATTGCCATTGCAACCTTGGTTATTTTCTGTGGCATCCACAAAATGGAGAGCATCACAAGAATTTACTTTGAAACATCTTGAGTAGGTAGAAAACACCTTGCTTCTGTTTTTCAGAATAAGGAGATTATTTGCCTCAATATACCAAACGACCGTGTTCAGCAAATCCAGGAACAGAATTCTAGGTCATCACCTCCCCATTCTGTTCTCTGAAGTACAAGATAGGGAAGAACACACAAGAAACTACAGAATAAGAACAGATCAATACTGATGAGCTTTTAAAACCTAAAGAATGAATTCAGGTCTGAACTGACCTAATGAAGCTGAAAGGAGCTCTGCCCATTCTCCTCACAGTTTCAGTATTTGTGCTCATTCTCACAGCTTTACAGGTGAAATATCTAAAATGGGAGGCACTTCGTGCCCCGGATTCATCTTTATTGTCCTCTTCAATGCCTAACACTTCAGTGTTTAGCAAGTAATATATAATACTTAATAATAATTAAAAATGTATCTCTCCAACAGTGTCACAGTGTATCTCTTATAATTGTTTCCCATGAGACAACCAATAATAATAATCTCTCCCATGAGAGAGATTAATACTGAATTCAAGATCAGACATGAAGATGAAGAGGTGAGTTTTAGTGGGGAAGTCTTAACCCAGAGAGGTACTCTTGATATAATAGAATATAGTTTTACTACAGAAAGTAGCATTTACATTATAGTGGATCCAGGAGAAGTAAACAATTGGTATTATGCCTCTATAAAAATAATAAAAAACTTTGAACATTTTTTCAGTACTCAGAAATTAATTTTAAATTAATTTTAAAATTAATTTCATTTTAAATATGAATCCTGCAGGGATAACTACAGCGATTAAAGAATCAATATAGCATAAGCTAGCCTGGGGGAACAAAGGCCTGCAAGGATACTTGAGGTTCAGAGCACACTCTGTAATGTGGCATACAGCAGCGTAACAAATCTCAGGACAATGAACAGAGGAAAACCAGATGTGGGAAGCAAAACAGGCTACAGCTATCCCAGAGACCACATTGCCACATAACATCAGCTACATGATATGCAACAGATATAAGAAAATCCTCAGTCAAAAAATGCAGTATGCACGTTTCTGTGCTAGAGCACCACAAACAATCACTGGGGAAAACCACTATTTCACTGCAAAATAATTCTGCCATCTCAACTGTGCTTTTGAGTCCTGAAAACAGACAAGGAAAAGAGGCGTTCTGCAGCACTTGAGGAGTGAGGCTGTGAGGCTTTAAAGCCCCACACTCATCAACAGCCACTTGGGGAAGCTGGATATCCTGGTTGTAAAGCAATATATCTTGCTGAGAAATTTATGGTGGGGGAGGCACAAAGAATCAGAATGGTCTATCACAGTTCTCCCCTCTTCTACTTTACAGTTTGAAAAAAATATTATTTTATCTAGCAAAACAGTAAGAGTGATACTTGCATCACTTGGCAAAGGTGTATTTAGGATGTTTTGAGTCCCTCATTTGGAGATACATAGCTAGTGTCAAAGGAATCTCAGAATTTACCTGTGTGCCAATATGCCTCAACAAACACAACGAATAAAGAACTGAACAAATTCAGTCTCTTTTTTAAATCTCCTTTTTAAGCAAGATACACAATTGGAAAATTACTTACACCTCTATATCCTATCACATCAGAGAGAGGATTGACGTGCATCAGAAACTGCAGATCAACAAAGGATTTGTTTATCACTGATGAGGTAAAGCTTTTCTCTTCCTAACATCTAATGACAGAGGTAACTTTCTCATCAGATGAGCACTTTCCCTGTAACTATGTTTCACTAAAGACAATCATTTGGATGACATGCATAACAAATTAGTCATTTCTGTCATGCATTTCCAGAGTTAATGGAGTGGCTCTGAATCCAGTGAGTGCCTTACACAGATATCTATCCGGTTTCATGCAAGTTTTGCATTCTTGCAGTTAAAATGCAGACGCAGATGGTTTAATCAATAAGCACCTGCCAGGTGGATCCCACTCAGAAGACTGGGGAGGATGCCAGCATTCTTGACAGCATGAATTTTCTACCATTCCTATCTCTTGGCTTAAAATTCATCAGAGGAGAGTGTGATCAGAATTACACTTGAAGTCTGCATGCAATCAGTTTTGGCAATGCACAACAGCTACAGGAAAAAGAGCCAGGCTGAAAGCTTAAATCATGATCTTGCTCTTTCCCCTTCTGCCTCACACTGCCAGCTCTTTCTTCATATCCTTTCAAAAACCTGGCATCGTAACAGAATCTTAAAAAAAAAAAAGTGGAAAGAGTGATGTTCAGATTCCTTTGAATATAATTCTCTGATTGACCCAGTCCATGGAGAACAAGAAGCTAGAAAACCTGCCTTTGGAGTTTGCAAGCAAGGAAACAGCCTCACATCACCTTATCTTTTATTTCTTTCTCTATTCTTATCGTTATTAATAACAAACAAAGGTGCAATTTTTCTTTAATTTAGGTACTTGAAGGGATTTGGATCATGAGAAATCAGAATCAGAGGAGTTTTATTTGCTGATTCAATTTAGCCCAACTTTCACAGCATCAGAGAGCATCATGAATTGAAAGTAGTCATTGGAAGTAACCCTAACGGAGAGAAGGAGGACCAGTGAGAGAACAACTTAGCTTGCTTCAGAACAGATGAGAAACATCTCAGTTTCAAAGTCTCAGTTTTGGTGTAGTTTTGCCACAGCAATATACTCTTGCACTGCTCCAGGAGTATAGATGGAGCTTGGAAACACAGGATAAAGCTGAAATCCATATTGTTCAAATTGATTGTTCTCAGCAAAATTTTTATAAGACACTTGACATCTCCATGGTCATGTCTATGAGCAGATGCTCTTTCTTTTTTTTTTTTTTTGGTCACAGCACTACGGATAATATTAAAGCTAATTGTTAGCTTCTATTGTAACCTCAGTAGAACCATCCAAACCCATACCTTGACAGATGAGGCAAAGTGCTTAGGACTCCCAAACAGATGAATAAAACTTAAAAATGTTTGTATAGAAGCTGCACTGTAATGAGTATTACAAGGGCATCATGACATATTTATCATTTTGCCAGAAATAATTTTTTTTTCTTTGTCTTCTTCCTTCAGCTTTCCTCATGTGTAGCTACAGAATCTAAATGCTGCTTCTATTAAAGCTTAAGTTAGATGTAATTCATTAGCCATTCTGGTAGAGTAGGAACAACACAATTCATTGCAAGAATCTCAAATCCTCTAGAAGACAAAAGGCAAATAACAGATACTGCACTGATGATAAATTTGGTATTTTCAAATTGAGTCAGTAAAATAGACAAGACCAGGGGCCTGTATTTCTTCACTTTTTCCATTGTACAAAAGCATCCACAACTGGTAAAAATTACATACCCAGTTTAGACACTCAAGCCAAGAAGCTGGTCTCTCTGGAATTACAGAACAGTCAGTGAAGAAATAAATGGCTTATTAGAATTCAAAGGACAGAATACTGCATCCTCTGGAGATCTTCTGAAATAAGCTGAGTACAATCCAAAACTTCAGTATCGTTTCTATCACTTACTTATTTCTTTAAAAAGAAGAAACTACTCCCTCAAAGAAGAGCTCCATGAAACAACTCCACAGAAACAGTTCTACAGTTAGGAAAGGCTTTCAAACAATTATCCCACTTTCCTTCAGAGGATTTCTCTCTTGCTGGCAAATGTGGTCCAGTGTAATTAATCTCATCACTCTCAAGCACACAAGAGAACAACAAAGAACAAATCTTGCAATTAGATTATTTTCTTGATCTGTAATAAACTATGTACGGTATGACTAAAACATTTGTTCATAATTTGCTGCGAGCAGATTAGAAATGTATGAAGTTGTTCATAATACAGAACTTGATTCATACATATATTACAGTCTAGTCAAAAATTATTGCTTTTTAAATGATTTTTTCTATTTGGCACTTGGTGAAACTGCTATTGAGTTATGTGGCCAGTTATTTTTTTCTTCATGCTGTAAATAATTCACTAACCTCTTTTTCTTAACTACTAATATACCTACATGCAGCCTCACCAAGAAATGGGGATAAAGAAATACATATACATGAAAGCACAGTTAAAAATGAAAATTGAAATCTAACTGCAGTTGAATTGATCATGTTTGAATACAGTTTTACAAGATTTACTTGGCTTCACCTCTTGGCATTTTTTCCAAGGACTAACGAGAAGTCTGTGTTCTGAACAAGGGACACCAGTTCTGCATTCATTTAGAAACTGTATCTTCCTCCTCCCACTTAGACTTCACAATAATTGCAAAAACTATGACTCCAAATTTCTCACTATAGCTCTAAAAGCAAAATTAAAGTAAGAAACATTCACTCTTCTTTATGGAGTGAATCTGAGCAGAGCCTGTGCTTGAACACTGCTCGTGCCAGGCCTCCCAGAACAGACTCTCCAGCCAACACTGGCCATTTTGTTTCCACCAATAGGTACATATGCACTAGCACATCAGGATGTTCCATCCAGAAATTATGCTTTTGGCTTGAGTTGGCCCTTCATAAACACATTAGCTCCCTAATGTTTATGTATTTTCTTGACAACTCTCTAGGTATGAGGATGGCATTCTGCCAAACAAAATTTTATGTTTCACTCTTAATGTAAAGAGTCGCTCTGAAGTGCTCCAGGTTTATTAAATGAACAAATAACTTATTTATGTAAAATATTCAGGGAAAAATTCCACAACCCTTCACCATATAATTGCATCTTTCCTTCAGATTCATGCAGTACATCAACAGGTCTGCTTTTACAAAGGCTCTTCTGTGTAGTACAACCTCAGTACAATGTTTATTCTGAAAGATAAAACTGACTGAGTAGGAAAAACAGAGGAAAATAAAGCAAGCTGGCTTAAGCCAAAATGTTAATATCTAGATAGCTAAGTTTAAGCACCTAAAATCACACTGCATACCAGATGCATTATTTCTAAAAGTGACTAGTCTTATGGAGGCAGCAATCTCAGTTAACCCATCAGTGGGGTTTGGATGTGAAGAAAAAAAAGCTATTAAAAACTGAGAAGTTAACTTTCTAAATCTGAGGATGCCAGTAGCATAAAAAAGAGAACAAACTTCTCAGAACTTTGTGGGAAGTTAGTCTTTTGTTCAACTAAGATCCATCATCTTTCCAGGGCAGGTATTTTGCTGAAGCACTTAAATGTCCCCCTCCAACTTTCAGTGAGAACATTAGCCAAATTCCTACTTAAGTGCAGTAAAGATGCTGGGTCCTCAGACGGGGAGTTGGTGAAACACAAGCTTTCAGTTTGTCTTGGTCTTGAAGTGGCTTTCCTTACAAAAATTGTACTGCTAAATCAGTTTATCTTGCAGAACATAATATTGATTCTTAATAAGAAAGCAATAAAAATGGAGCAAATATCACAATGGAATATTCATACATGTCTTTCAAGCTTTTAGTCACACACAGCCAACATACTCAGGATATCAGATAGATTCTATCAGCGGACTGTTTCTTCTCATAAATATGTACATCTTCCAAAAACATTTTAAAACTCAAATATCACTAGACTGAACAAAATACTTGGTAAGCTAAGTCAGCTGCCTTTGAAGTCTTAAATGCAGAGGGATTCCTGTACAATTCTCACCTCCTAAGAGGATCACAAGTTCACCAAGTTTGTTTGCACACACTGCACAAAGGGAGGACTGGAAAATACATTTCCCTTCTGTCTGGCAGGTCAGGTTCCTGCCAAAACTGGAGCCTCTCCAAAATCTGGGAAAGAAGCCAATTGAGAGTCCAAAAACAGGCTCCTCTCAAGCAAAAGAAAAAGACGTTGGCAAGTGCACATACCTGCCAAAAGATCAACGTTTGTAAATTCTTCTACAGAAGAACATCCCACCAGCTCTCCCCTTCACCCTGCCTCGTGTTGGGAGTGGTGTCACTGAGGTGCACAAGTTTACGGAATTAGGGCTGTTCAGCCTGGTGAAGAGGAGGGGAGACCTTATAGCTCTCTACAATCACCTGAAAGGAAGGTGTGGCAAGGTGGAGAGCTGGTCTTTGCTCCCATGTTACAGCAATGCAACAAGAGGGAATGGCCTCAAGTTGCAGCAGGGGATGTTCAGGTTGAATTCCAGGAAAAATTTCTCAGAAGGAGCAATGATTCCATGGCACAAACTGCCCAGGGAGGTGGTGGGCTCACTGCCCCCAGAGGTGTTCAAGAACCATGAAGATGTGGCATTGAGGGATGTAGTTAGTGGGCATGGTGAGGATGGTTTAACAGCTGAACAAGGTCATCTTAAAAGTCTTTTCTAACCCTAATGATGTGAGATGATCATCAAGAATACAAGCATTCTGGTTCAAGGTGTGCTTACAAACTCCTTCAGCTCAAACTGAGGAGAGAACAGTAACTGCTGCTTTGTTGTTTGTTATTTTTTTTAAACTTACTCTTCTACCAAAATATCAGTAACTGAACAGAACTGGAGACAGAATGTTCTTTCAGATACTAAATTTAGAAATCTCAGAATCATGTTTGTAACAACATTACTAAATAATGATAAGTTTTGAATAGGTTTGAATACATACATGTCAACAGCTAATTTTTTATTTCATCACTAATCTGGAAAACAATAAGTAAAGAAATCAGATGCACGCCAAGCCCTCAAAGCCTCTTTATTCTTTTCTTTGTGCAGTGAGTTAATGTTTTTAGGTGACTTTAGAAATTACAATTTTTAATTCACTGAAATAAAATGTGGTTTAGGATTTTCTGTGTTTTTGTCATTAAAAAAAAAAAAAAAGCTTTGTTTTTAGAAGAATCATAAACAGTTTGGCAAGCATCCACAAAGTTATCTGGTCCATCTGAATCTATATTTTGACAATCTGACTCACACAGTTCCAGTTTGGATAGATTCTCCATCTTAGGAAGAGATCTTTCTCCTTTCCACTATCATTAAGGGAAACATCAACTCATGTTTTTCTGATCTGCTAACCCTATAGATGAGCAGTTGTGGGTTGTTTTTTTTCCTCATGCATTCTTAACTCCTTTTGGTCATCTTTGTTTTCTCTTCCTTTTCTTCTAGTGAACCTGCTGTTTATTTTCCAACTTTGATACAATCTTTAAAGCCTTAAGAAACAAGTTACTCTGTGGTCAGTTTAAAAGATGTGAGAGCAGGTCAATGAAATTACGTGGGTCCCAGTCTGCTCATTTCTATAATCACTAGTAAGAGACAAAAGTCAGGAGATGCCTCAGAACCACTACTCCCATTTACTGCTTCTTTCACTCCTTCAGTCACTGGCACCCTATCTTTCAGAGTTGGAAAAACTGAGTTTTCTTCACAGTGGAAACGCTTTCCAACATGTACCCAGAGTCCCCCTAGCCACAGAACAAGGACAACTCTGCAAACACGTTATTGTAACTTCCAGCTTAGTTCATTCCTCTTCTTGTTTCTCATAATTGAATCACAGCCTACCTGGAGCACTTTAAGCTCCCAAGGACCTTCCCTGCTTTTGAAAAATGTCCAGACAAAAATCGGAGTCTCTAGCATATATCAATGACAAAAAATCTGGGGAAACGCTGGCACCTTTTATTAACTGAGGATGTGTCAAAGTGAAGATTAAATATGTACACAGTTCTGTAAGTGGCTGCCCAGCCAGTGTCAAAGCCAATGAGCTCCACTTCGGCTTGCAAAGATGAAGTCCAGCCTACAAAGGTCTTTCAGCCTTTTGTTAAGCCTATAAAATAAAGCACTCCATAACATAAATCAGAAGTAATTCAGAACTTCTCTCTCTCTCAAGTTGGTAATAAAATGTCCATTTCAATTTAGCATTCTGTGCCAAAGCTAAACATGGCAAACCACCAAAAAAGGAGATGAAATCTTCTCTCCCTCTAAAGCTTTTATATTTTATATTATTAAAAATAATTCTTATTCCATATTCTCCTCACTCAGTTCCTTCAACTGGCCATATTCTGCCTTCATATCTGAAAGTCAGGCAGTAAGTTCCCATTCCCTCCTCTAAAGATTTAACTTCACCTCTACTAAGGCTTACGTTAAGTTCATCCGCACCCTTCAAAGCTGCAGTGCTCACTTCAGTTTATTCAGCTACTTATTTTTTTGATTCAAACTTCCCCCTCTCACTCCACCACAGCACTTTTTCACTGACTTTAACTTTCTCTGGTTGGGCTATAAACAAATTATTTAAATAACATGAAAAGTCAGTAAAGTAAAATCTTTTACATTCATTACATGAAACTGATCTGTTTGTACATAACTGAACCATTCTGTTCTGAGGGAAATGTTGTTTGGCTTTTCCTATGTGCAATTTCTTCCTCAACATTTATCCTTAAATGGATTAACCGTCTTTCTGTGCCCACAGTGAGTCTGTAAGGAAGGTGAAAGCACAGCTCACCTTAACACATTTTCCCAGAAAAGTGAGTAATTCATCATTGCAAGAACTATAGCAGATCTAGGAGACGTTAATAGTTTGCCATCCAAGTGACCTACATATGGCAGGGTAAAGCTACAGTCAGTACAAGAAATGTATACAGAAAAGAAGCATAACTCCATCTGGTTTGAGTTGCCATCTTGCTTTTATCTCCTCTCGCAGAGAAATTTGACTGTTTCCTTGAGAATCTCTTTATGTTAGGTCCTAACAAGAGAGGAATTGTATACAGTACAACAGCAATCTCATACTGTTATGATTATATGCTGGGGGGAGAAGGTCTAGAAAACCCCCAAGTGCATATAAACAGCAGTAAATTAGTTCCACTTACATTTCTTACATGGTAATTGTAAAAGGAATTGCACAAACGTACACCACTAAGCCAATCTACTCTTGAAAAAAACAGACTTCCGGATCTTTTATCATATCTATTACGACAGTAACCAATATCCTTGTCATGTATCAATCACGACACATAACTACATATCGTGCAAATGCATTGCAACACCTCCGTGCGTACCTTCAGCCTGCTGCTCCAGACCTCTCTTGCCTCCGAGCTCTCCCCATGGCTGCCATCACCAGGTGGCACCATCACACAGTCTTCCTAGCATTTTTCCCGGCGTGTGAGCAAGTGTGCATTCTTTGACAGACATATTGATTACACAGCTGCCGATTATACTTCTGCTTCACGTTCAGTTGTGTCAAAAGCAGAAATAGTTTGTTCTCTGCTTTGTTCTCTGAAGGACACCAGTCCTTCCATCAGAAATTACTCCCTGCCAGTGAGGTTCTATAGAAGAAGGGTTTACCAGCCAGTAATTTGAGCCTGCTTCTGTTCCAGGATTGATGCTCATTTTATTTAAAAATATTTTTTAAATATTTAGATATATATAATATATATGAATTTAAAATACATTCACATTGTGTGTCTGATTTCCCCTCCACAGGGAATTCAACCTATCAAATCCCATATATGTCTACTACATTCAATGAAGGAAAACCACTGTTCTAAGTCAGAATCTATTTTGTGATGCCTTGCTGTTTCTAAGAGAATATATGGGAAACCAGCCATAATGATATGATAATATTATGACTAACAAAACCTGCACATACTTTTGTATAATAAGTCATCTTGCGCATTTTTTAGTGATTGTATCTGCATTACTGATGCATGCAGAAGAACTTGATTAACGGTCTGGAATGCTCAGAGGAAATCAGAAAACTCCCTTGTCTACTAAGGGTTCAGCTCCAGCCTAGACTATTTCTACACCAAAATTGTTAACAGTGAATAGCTTTTGTCTGGCCTCTTGCCTTGGCAACTGGCAACGCTGCTGACTGGCCTGTAGCCCATGTGTCTTCAAACCATGTCAGGCTCAGCAAAGCAAACGCAGATTGAGAGCTGCAGTCTTCCAGGGCAGTAATGAGGCTATTGGGTCTTAACTAAGGATTTGCTTTGTAGGTATGAGCAATAAGCACTTTTACAGAAAGTTTGGCCTAGCAATTGTTCAAAATATGAGATTCGTGACTAAAACGCACAGAAATTATTAATAGTATTACAGTACACTGCATACCTAACAGTTAAGATCAACTTTATACACAATGCTACATTCTTGCATTTCAACAAATAACACTAGTATCTTGCAAGCTATCATCTACACAACTGTGACAGCTTGTCTACCAGTGTAACAGTTTAATAATGGCTATAATGGTACTGTGATAGTTTCCTTACATTATAATTTCAGGAATTGGATTTCCTTTCTGGTTAGAAAGTTATAACCTTTAAAAGAAAGTAAGTTTAGGGAACAGTTAGCTCTAGAGTGCTAAACTGATTGCAAAATTTTTCTTATGTCTACATTTCTAACCCGTTTAAAACATTGCCACAGCCACCTACTGATAGAAGGACTCCCTGGAGCAATCTGAAGCAACAATGGTTCTACACAAGGGTGTCAAGTGGGACAAGGATTCCTGTGAGTGCTTGTAGTCACAGTACACAAAAGTCTTGTAATGACTGGTGAGCTGCAAGTCTGCTTTTATCTGCAAAAGTCAAAGGAGTTCATTTGCCCTGCAAGGACAGTACTTTCCATACAAGATGCTGAATTGACAGCTAAAACTATTAAGTTCTTCACCAGGAGAACTATTTAATTACGAAGAGGGCTTTTTATGATTCCAGGTGTTCTGACACTACAGAACTCTCTTGTATCCCTTGACTGCGTGCTTTCACCCACAAGAAAGGTTAGATTTAGAGTTCAGCACCCATGCAGTCACCGGGAGGTTTTGCCTATACACATCTAACGTCCTTCCTCCTCCACTACTTGGTTTGGATTACTTATCTCCTACAGCATAGAGAGAGAAGACCAGGTGAATGGGCTGCGTGACAGTGAGAAACGCCAGAGTGCTGCAGAAGGATCTAAAAAATAGCACGGATTTAATAAAGAACTGATATGTTACTATGAGTTGTAAATCAGATTGTAGCTGTTATCCAGCTGTATAGCTAGTCACTGCTAGCACAAACTGCAGGTCATACTGAATGGCAGACAGTCTGAGTCTAAAGCCCTGGGCAACTGGAGCAAGAAACATTTTTATGCTAGTCAAAGTCAGAACGGGATAAACATCGGGGTTCAGTATTGCTGCACTAAGGCTCAGTACAATTTGATCAATGCTATTCTGTTGTATGTGACAACTGAAGAAAAACAACAGATTCATTTGGTAACTTTCCCATTTCTGTCTGAAAACTTACTAGTGATAGAAATTTTGGAAGTGACATTGAAGTGGAAGTGACACTGCTTCGTATATTTCAAAAGGACTGATTTCAGTTACTGAATCCACAAGAATTTTCTTTTTCTGAATTGTTAATGCTTTCTATGAAAAAAAAACATTTCATGGTCAGACACCATTTCACAAATATTCAAAAGTACACAAAGAACCTACAAAGATTTCGCAGTATAGGAATAATTTGATTTAGAGCCAGAACATCCTCCCAAATAATTCCCTGGAAGTAGAAAGGAAAAGAATTATTTCTATGAATGGTACTCAGACTAAAATGTCTTTCTCACTCTACGAACCTGCCACGTACAGATGAGTGCCAACATGAGGCTCCATCATGCTAAATTCTGCCTTATGGACTGTGTCCAGGTTTGTGACATCCTGAATATGAGACTATCAGGCCAAGCTTTCCATTTCTTATAATGATGCCAAGTGGAAATTATCCCATCAGAACGAGCCCAAAGAATGCCGTATGCATCATTAAGTCCTGAAACAGGGATTTAAAGTAGATTTAGGCCCACGTGTGTGTTCTCTGCAGTACTGAATTACATTTCCATACATAGACTCTCTTCTGTTTGCTTCATTATCAGCAAATGTGTTAGCGAATGGAATAATGTGTAAAGTTGTAAAAAAAAAAAAAAACACAAAAAAAACCCACAACCTGACGTCTATTTTAATAATGAAATTTATAGTAAATCCAAAGATTCCAGGATTGCCAGATTCAATTTTGAATTGGGGAAATGGAGATTTCTTAGAAGCATTTTGAAAAGCAATTTCAGATTGCCTTTGCGTATTGATTTGGCACTGGATTCCAAACTGCTCAGTGACTGCGCAGAGCAGACCCATATTTTATGAATGTGTGTGCGTGTGTATGTATATTTGTGTGTGTGTGTGTGTGTGTGTGTGTGTGTGTACACATATGCACGCGATGTGTGTGCTGATCAGCAGTGCTCATACATCTCTGGCAAGTAACTGGTAAAAACATTCTGATATTCCGTTATAGCAACCTGCTGACAACAGAATCCTTACGACAGGCTGTCTGTCCATGCTTACCACTGAACACTGGATTTCATTTCATTGCATCTATGCTGGGAAAGCAAAAACAGCAGGGAAAAAACAAACAAACAAACAAACTATGTTACAGTCTAAGCTTGAATTACTTCATAAAAATAGAGCAGAGCTACTTGTTTGGTGTTTCAATTCTCTGCAGGAATCTTAACAACTGGAAAAACAAAAGCTTCCCCAAATGATAAGAATGAAGTATTAAGTATACTTAAATCTACAGATTGAATTCTTTGTACAGTGTTTGCCAAAATATCAACAAAATGTTTTCCTAATCAAAGGAAATCTCCAGCACATTTACTAAAAGACAGTGAATGAAAGGAAAATAACGAAGGTCAGGATACAAAGGAAGCTAATGGCATCTGGGATCCTAAACTACCTAAACTCTTTTTATTTTTATTTTCATCTTAATGTGATGAGAGCATTTCTTAACATACGTAAATATGAATCAGAATCACTTCTCCTCTAATCTTATTGATTACAATGAAAGTCTGTTTTCATACTTAACAGTATTATTTGCAGAGATAAAGACTCACACTGTGAACTAGTGAGAGTAGATTTGAGATCAATCTTCTCAGCATAGTTCTGGCTCTTCCTTATACCACAAGAAAAAAACCTTTGGACAACTATTACTAGAGAAAGTGGAATAACTACTGCATAGAAGATACTCCCACTGAGGTATCCTTACACTGTTTGTCACTGTGTTGAACACGCTGATATACAGTCAGAAATTTGGCTAACTAACTAAACATAAACAGAGAGGTTAAACATAGTTAAGATCGATGTGAAATTCTGGCCATCTTTTTCACAGAATCACAGAATTGTAGGGGTTGGAAGGGACCTCCAGAGATCATCGAGTCCAACCCCCCTGCCAAAGCAGGTTCCCTACAGCAGGTCGCACAGGTCGGCATCCAGGCAGGTCTTGAACATCTCCAGAGAAGGAGACTCCACCAACTCCCTTTTTCAACTCAAGCAGGTTTTATCCAGCACATATCTGTGCTCTACAGACTCAAAAACAGCATGTCCACACCATAAAGATCTCATTGTGCATACTGTACGTAACATTAAGTATTGCAAGGAACTCATCTGCTACATGTATTGCTGTGCAGTCAGCTAAAGTCAGCTGAGCTGCTGGGTAAATTCTTAACAGTCATTGTGTATAAGCAATACTGCTACCTACCACTTTAGAACTGGACTGAGAGAGCCATTCAGAGCTGCAGACAAATTTTCGTTACTGCACAGGCATAGCTTTACTTATACCAACAGTATCTCACTCAGTAAGTAGTCTTCAGTAAAATAATGAAACCATTTGTGCAGTAAATATGGCCTGGTGGCTCTTATTATAGGAGAGCAGTAAGAACTAAAGCAACAGTAGTAGAAAAAGTACACTTCAGAATTAAATTCTAGGTGATCTGGAGATTCAGTAAATAGTACTCAAAAGCCTACAAGTGTCACACAAAGGTCCTCATGTAAAATGCATGAAAGGACAGAATGGAAAATACAGGTGATAGGAAATGTATAACTACAGACGTTTCTACAAAATAATACGAAGCAAATATGTTGAGAACAAAAGATCAAAACAGCAATTTTTGAGTTAAGCAGACAAGCAGTTCTCCTCCTCCCCTTTCTTCCTTGAATACTAATTGTTAAATAGTAAATTTAAACTTCACATGTTGAAAGGCAAACTTTAATAGGAGATTAAGCGATCCCTAGAATACAACAGAATACGGATAACTTCTTAGTTTTCAATCCTCCGGCTAGCTGTATCTGCTTATCTTCACACACAGAGTGCAAACTCACTGCCTGCACGAGGTCTGTTCCAAACACCACAGATAATAGCCTTGCTTAAAAGTTTCTTCACAGCTGTTGTTAGGTTACACTGAAATTCTGAAGTTTTTCATACTTCAATCTTTAGAAGTACATCTAATGTTTTTTCTGTGCAAACATCAGAAAAAATATATTGACATAGCATATTTAATAAACTGTGTCTCTGAGAACATACTGTTAATTAGAGTACCAGCTGCACCCAGATCCATCCTTTGAGTGTAATGAGAAAATCAGTTAGGCATTTAAAAATCTATTTCAACTTGATTTAAATGTTTTGATGGAGACAAGTGAAGTGTGAACTACAAAATGTTAATTTCATTAAACAATTGGCTAAAACTGGAAAAGAATCACAGGCCATTATGTAACAACAAACAGATGCCATCACACTGTTGTGTTAGAGGGAGAAATAGCCAAGTTCAAGGAAACAGTAGATGGTAAGAGAAGTTAATAGCCTAGTTATGACAAGGCAAGTTTCACCATAAGTCGGTTTGGATTTTTGTGTTCATTTTTAAAAGAACTACTTTCCTGAAATCAGCAGAAATAAATATATATAGCTTCAATTTACTCTTGGTTAACCTTGAGACCTGCTCCCACGGTTGTCTTGGAACTGAGATGCCATAGATCGCTAGAGCCAATAAAGTGTAATCTGTTTTCTTTGGGTCTTTGTAGCCATGAGAATAAGACAAGCTGAAACTGTCTGTAGAAGTAATGGCCTCTCTGTAGGTCAGTTGTTCAAAATATATGTGTATCATTTACTTCCTGGGAAGAGTGAAAGTAAACCCCAACAGTTGCTGGTGAATTTCAAAGGCCATTGTTTAGGTGACTAAACCAGATAGAAGAATTACTTTCTTTTTGTTGCCAAATTTAAACTGATTTCATCTTTTCTCCACTATTTCCTGATAATGCTTTCTGTGTTAAATAACAAAATCCTTAGTAACTTGCTAAGTACCATATCTCAGCAATGCCCTAGCCCACACAGATGTCATTAGCGAGCAGCCAGAAGGAAAACAAAAAGAAGCAGTTAGTGTACTGAGACTGTCACTAAGTGCAGTTATGTCCATTGCTGTTAATGCAGAAGCAATCAACCACAGCCCATGGAATCATGGTAATCTGCTAAACAGCTAATTGCTATAAGGTAGGTGGCACATGGAACTGTACAGTTTCATTTGATGTCATACAGGTAATGACCATTTTTCCTCTCTTAAGGTAAGACCTCTTCTTCCTAACTTTATTAGAATTAGAACACTGTGTTCTCACATGAACTATAGCTGAGATTCCCAATTTGACAAATAAAACTCATTAAAAAACCCAACAATCTCTTGTTTGAAAGAGAGGAGTATATAAACCGCAACAGTTGCAGTCAACCTGAAGTCTATTGTCAAAAATTCTTTCAGTTTGGCAGCACTAGCAGGGCTTATGCTTCTCCTTAATTTAAAAAAAGATTATTCCACAGAGTGCAGCCTTTTCCCCCTCCACCAATCTACCACCTCCAGAACTGCATGCTTATACAGCTTCCTTGGTCGGTACGGATCACAGAACACTTAACTGATATGAGCTAGCTGAGGGGAGGTGCTCAATACTTTAATGAGATCCCTACAAGAACAAGGAAAAAGAAGCAGATTTTAGAAGCACTCCCAAATAAGTACACGACCACATGTCATTGGAATAGTAACCTGGTGTCCTACCACAACAGAAGTAAAACTGTGGAGAGGAAGAATGCGTAAACCTCAGTATGTCATATTGCTAAAGTTTCACAAAAGCTTTACAGCATTTTAGTAGATACTTAAACCTAAAACCTTTGTTGGCAAGTTGCAAAACTTAAGTCTGTTAGAGAGATCTTATAAATTCCAAATACTGATTTGTTCTGGATGGAAATGAGAATGAAGTTAGATGCCTAGAATCACATTTGCAGTAACATATTAACAGTTAAAGAACAAATGGTTCCCACTTAAGTAAAAATATCACACGGGAGGAAATCCTCTTCTTAGGAGTTAGCATACAAAGAAAAGCAAGTAAATCCTCTCTGAAAAGTTTTCTACTTATCAGGCTTACTCTGTGAGCTATGTATTAATGTAAACCAGTATATTCTTACCTTCCAGTCTTATCAATAAAAAAAAAAAATATATATAACCATGAGCATCTTTTCTCGCTTCTATCAATTTAACACATTTTCATGCAAACAACAGTAGTAAACAGAGCAGCCTAACTTAGCTATGAATATATAACAAAGTAAATCATCCACATCAATTTAAGCTAAATTACTATGTTTGGGGGAAAAAGATGACATCTATGAGGCAACTACTAGATTGGACTGGAGCAACTGATTTTTAATAGAAGAAAGAAACCTATGTCAGTCCCTGCAGTTCAAGACCTATCAGTGTGACATCCTTCAAGATCTTCTTGGGAACAGTAACAGATTGTACAGCACTGCATCCTCAGCTGTGCACTGGGTGCAGGCACTTTGAAGATCACTTCTCTAGTAACATCCAATTTTAGCTTTAAGTATTTCATCTAAAAATCAAAGCTAAGCTAGAAAGAACCGATTATAGCCTTTTTGTCTGAGCACAGGCCAAGTGTGGCACACAACAGAGTTCCCTAAGGCTTCTAGTATCTTACACTGTCTAGCACCCGAGTAATCACACTAGCTCACAGTTACTTGGTGAGAAGGTAGAACTCCCAGCCGCACCAACTCCTTTGGAAAGGCTTAAAAAAACTGAGCTATTCTCATTTTCAGATCACTCCCAACAGCTTTCAAAATTGAGGATCTCTTTCAAATGGGAGGCTTCCCTCATGTTCAGAAAGAACATACAAATCCTGATTCAGGAGCATCTAATAATAGAGGCCAGAAGGAAGGTTAACTGGAATTTTTTATTACATAGGATGCTAGGCAGATGCTTAGGCAACCTAGCTAAACACATCTGTAAAATCCTCTGCAGATACTGGAGTGTAAATCCTACTTGGCTAAGACACCAACTAAACATGAACAGACTCTGAAAAAGAAGCCACACAGGCATAACTAACAGAGGCCAAGCTTATTAATTAAAGCACTGTGTTGCAAGACAGCAAGCTCACGGTTAGAACTGCATTTCCACCTGGATATCTTACATCACAGACTGAGCTAGACAAATGGACATCCATGATCTTGCAGCTTCATCCATGAAGCTGCAGAGCTTGGAGTTTTAGCACCAACCATCCCTTTGTGATTTAACCTTAGTTTCCTCATCTATCCAAATATGATGATAATATTTACCTCCGATAGATATGGCTTGTAGGCTCACTGTGTATAAATTTGCAATGCTTTGCAAAAGTTTCCATTGTATTTCTCTCAATTTCTCCTTCCTCTATTCAATTAACAGTGTGTCTTTTTTTGTCAGACTTCCCACTATGTGTGCTCCCCTTTTTTCTCTAACCAGTCTTTTCCAAAAGCACTGTAGGCAAGAGTAGAACTTTCCAATCCACAGTGCTTGGAACAGTTCATAATTAGGCAAAATGTGTTCACTAACGCCCCTAGCTATTGCTCATTATGAAGAAGCCAAGAAAATAAATGAAGGAAAAAGAATCAGGGAGGTCACTAACTACTTGGCCATTTGAGACTTATAGACATAATGAACAGCCTTCTGAAACAAGAGAACTCTGCCACACAGACTGCCTTCTTTGGTGAACTGTTTAGACAGCTTATTTCTGTCATTTCTCCTGACCAATGCCAGGTAAAGTAATGGCTTTCAAAAGCTGGAAATACGTCACATGTTTCACTTAAAATGATTACTTAAACATGAGATGGGTGGCCTGGGCACACTGTCAAGATGGGCACAGAAAGGATTTACCACTTGTAAACTTTCCTCCAACATGTTTCTACTTAAGCATGTATGCTTTCATGTGGGTTATGTGGTTTGTTTTCTAAGGACAAAGCCAAAATTTGGAGTCCAGAAAAGTTTCATATTGTGAAGTTAGGGAACCTTTTTAAGTGACCAACACATGACTTTCATTGCCTTCACTTTTTTCAGGAAGAAAGTGCAGGGAGTCTGAGCAAAGGGGACAAGAATGGAAAAACCAAATGCAGCACCAGACTACAAACCTCACAGAAGTTTACATACTGGAAATAAAAATCTTGCATCAAAGCCAAGTTACTATAAAGCAATGCAAAATGAATTTATTTTAAGAAACATTTTGACATGCAGCTATTATTATCAGTATTTTACAGGGCAAGGGGGAAGGAAGGGTGGAACAAGGAGAGAAGATGCATCTTCGTATTGTATCTTCTCTTCTTAAATAAATAAGTAAAAGCTTTGCATCTTGTATTCTGTCAGGGCTCAGCCCTCCAGAACACTGTGCAACCTCACCACTCAGAAGGGGCCCTTCAGGGTTTTCAGCACCTTGAAGAACACAACACTACTGTATGGTATTTACCAACATAAACACTAGCTTTTTAAAATTGACGAATAACACGGTGGATGTGGGGGAGACATGTAAAACATTCAGCCTGTGGAAACTGAACCTGATCTAAAAATAAACTGAATGATTCCTGTCTGTTTCCTGGGACTTAGATCAGACCTATGTGTGCTTTAAAAGATGCTGGACTAACAGCCCTGGAGCTCTTAAGAGCTGTTTATCCACTTAACACAAGTTCCTGCCTGTGCTGTGCTTGTTATAACCCACGTGGAATCCCCTGCTAGAGGGCCTCAGTCGCTCCCCAAAAGTGCAGCTTTTTCAGGTGAGAAGGGGACTCACCCTGGGTAGCCCATTTAGCCCATTGCCTTTCTGCTGAAGCTGCCAATTATAGTCAAATGCTGGTGGCTTTCTCTTCCCCAAGAATACTGACACCCCTGATGGTGCAGATTTAATTAAAACACTTCTGTGGCAGTTTGAAAAGAGGATTTATAATTTACTCAGACACAGTTGCAGCTAACTGATTGGCTTTGCAGAATTACTCAGTGTTATTTTATGAAATCAAACAGAAGCATCAACAAAGTTAAGAAAGCCCTGACTTTGAAGGGCCCACTTCTTAAGTTCCACTCAGCTGTATGTACAGTATGATAGTGAGAACAGCCACCACTGACACCCAACAAGCGACTGACTTTCGTACACAAGCAGCCATAAATTCCTCAGGAAAGGAACAGCTTACATCTGTATCCTGGCTGCTGTTAATTTCACACATCAAATATATTTCTTAAAGGAAATGCACGAAATAGGGTATTTCAAACATCAACGTAAAGTTCTGCTAATTTGATGTATTTATCCATTTAGGAATAATTTCACTTTCTTTTGCATGTATATTTTCACCCTGTGAGTTTCAGGCAAGACTCCTGTCATGGAACAAGTCCAAACAAACTAAGATTTACTTAAAGGTTACAGTTACATAGATGCAACTCTGAGAACTTGCAGGAATTTGATGTGAAATAGGAGCATATTGAATTATTGTATTTAAAAAAAAAAAAAAAACAAAAACCAACCAACTCCATTGTACAAAACACTCAAAAATAGGAGCATTGTTGAAAACAATTCTACAGCATTTCCCAAAAGGGCACAAAAAAACCATACAACTTTCTTCCAATTCTTTGCTTATCTGAACAAGCATTTGAAATAATAGCACTTCTGCTGAAGAACAAGTCTCTCCCACCTCCTCATCCATCCACCTCCAGGCAAGCCTCCACCTGCCCCATCCCTCAGGGCTGCAAAGTACCAGCTCAGAGGTGAGGAATGTGGCCTTGTCTGTGTAACCCACAAAAGAGCTGACAGAGCTCACATGAGCTGCAGGAGAGTCATGTTCACAGGCACTGCAAATGACTTTTAGGTAACTAGCATGATTATCAGCCCTGCACAAGGGTGCAAGTGGTTTCAAGAGAGGGTCTCTGGTAATTTTCACGATGTCAACTAGCTCTCCAAACACTTACCTCATGCTATCCAGCCTTTTACCACCTAGCCTTGACACAACACACACGCACAGAGCAAGCTTTGCAGCTCAAAAAATTCTTCAGCCACATGCAGATGAAGTCAGTCTGAAGTTTCCCCCTTTCTCAACTCCATACAGGGCCGAGTTGTTCTCTCCTTAAAGAAAGTTACAGAAAAGAGAGAAATGCCCATTTGGAAAGCAAGGGAGGTGCAACAATGATTTAGTCCATTCACCCCTCATTTTATAGTCCTGTCAAGAATGAGAGCAAAGTCCAGAATTTCACAAGGTGCAAAGATCTGGTTCAGGCCAGGATTCCTCCAGAAGCTTTCCCTGATCTCACTGATCCATTGGTAGCAGCGCTGCCACATTCTCTTCCTTCTTTCCACACTGGCTCAAGTAGTAGAGAAGAAGAGAACTTAACTCTAGCTAAAGCAGACTTGACACTTGAGCACAATACTGTTGACAAAAGTATTCACAATGCTAAAAAGGTCATAGTCATCTCTTCAGGTTTACAACAGATGAACACATCCACTTTCACAGCACTGAACAAAATATTAACAGCCTTCAATGTGTTTATCCCCAGTGCCTCCGCACAGCAGGGCTTTCACTCTCATTTTACAGAAAGGAGGAAGAATACAGAGATTTGTGCCCAGCCCAGACAAAACTGTTTATGTGTCTGACCCCAGCTGAAATCAGAGGCATGTAACATCTACATCAAAAGTTATTCGTATTAATTCTCATGAAAGTTCTCCTACAGACTCATAACTTTTGTTCTCTCCCATTCCTTGCCTCAGCCCCCACTTGTATGCCCCTTGATTTAAGAACTCTTTTATGCCCTGGGCCAGAATAATTTGTGTGGTTCTGAAAACAAATGGCATCATAATAGAAAAGATATTTCCTAAATCTTTCACATCTTTCCATTCCCCACATCTGCTTTTATTGCCCTCCTCTGGGAGATAAAGCTCTGTCGCAATCGTCTCCATGGAAAATTCATTATACAAATATAGGGTTTTTTTATTAATTTACTTTTAAAATGTTGAATGAATTTCCAAGCTAGCAAAAAAATAGGTCTGCAATGCTTGCTGAAATCCAAACTTAGTTTTCTTCGCTTGTGTGCACCACTGTGAAATTGTAATTACCATGCTGCAGGAGCACCCAACTGAAATCCAAATAGATCCCCCACTCTCCTCTCAGGGTACTCAAATTTTCCAGTATCCCTGACTAATTTAAGGATTAACAGATCTTTGGGATTGTGGCCCAGTAAATGGAGGGGACACAGCATCTAAACCAGGTGCAGCAGGCAGCTGTGAGTCACAGCCTAGAGCAGGGGGAACTCTAGCTGGCATTCCTCAGAGCTGATAGCTACTGGCCTGATGTTGCAGAACTGTAATTAGGACTCAGGGGAGGAGACTTTTTAACCCCATCCTGGAGACTGCATTGCTTTGACCTGAGGGAAAGGCAGAGCTTGAAAATCATCCTACTTGAAGGAGGCTAGCTGGCTAGCTATACAGGAGAAAAGCCAAAGAATCTGAGCCAAAAGCAGCACCTTTGTGCTCCCAGTGCCAAGTCATATGCAGTTTGTAAACAGCTGAAAGCAATAAGCTGCGACATCTAGGTAAGTATCACACATCTGTCATCAGGCTGGGAACCTCGGCAATCTCATGTACAAGTGTGCTGATCAAGCATAACTTCATCAAAATTAACGACATTACATTCTCTTTAAAAAAAAAAAAAGGATATTGGAATAAGGCTCAGCACTCCTCAGGAAGAATGGGTTCACTTTAAGATGACTGCCTTCAGCACAAGCACATTATTAGTACCAGGCAGTGCAGTAGGAATTATTTCTACTCATAACTCACCCTCAGTTTGATAACTGCGGGTAGAGGAAACAAAGGTGCCCTTCTGATTTAGAATGAATATACTGATCAAGTCCCTCTTGATGTAGCAAATGTACACTTCTCTGGGCAACATGATGCAGTACCTCACCACCTTGCTTCTCTAAGAAGACTGAACATAACCACTGCAAACCCTCATGCAGATCTGCAGTCCCTGTAACTTTGATTTTCATTCTTCAACTGGATGTCATTCATTAACTTACTTTCCAACAGGAAGCACTCTGCTACGGCATAGACGCATGCAACATGGCTAGCAGTAAACTACAACATGAGACAGCAAGTGTGATACAGAAGTGATCTTTTGGTTCAATGAAATCCAATTACGCTCAGTCACTAGAAAGGATTTAAATGAACAAGTAGAAGCCCAATATCTTCCATCCAATACAGACCTTTAAATGCAAGGACAAGTCAGAACATAGCAATGACATGGCTGCCTTGGCACAAAACAGAATTCCAAGTGTTTCTGCATTGCCTCAGGATACAGCTCAATTAATACCCAGTCACTATCTTTGGCAACTGATCATCTCACTGCTTCACATGATCCTTAAGCTACAGAAAGTCCCACTGCATACACCTGGACATTCACTCAAAACAACAGATGAAATCACAAAAATTGAAAAGTGTCTTTCGTGTCAAAAAGAATATTTGGATTGCACTTCAGCCTCTGATTTCTAGACTAAACAACAAGTCTTTACGTATGCTAGTCATCATGAGCAAAAAAAGAATTTCTTTTTTAAAAAACTTTTTCAGAGAATAAATTATGCAAGGTTCTGGGCTGTCTGACCCTTTGTTTTGAATCCTTGTTTTCATCTCTCTCCCCAGATTCCACCTCACGGGAATCATTGTCAAATACAGCAGAGCAGCTCTCCACATGCCAGTGCTATTTTAATTATCTGAGAGCTTTATCATTTATTTAATGCAAGGACAGAATGAGCAAGCCTAGCACAGCAAAAAAAACATAGTTAAGGATACCTGTTTTAAAGTGACCCATCAGCGTGGGCTGTATTGTTTCTCCTTCCTGGAACAGTTGCTGGCCTTCAGTTCAACACAGGACAAGAAGCTCTAAGTGCTTAGTCTGCAGATGATTAAAATGGTGCTAGCATTCTCTCCTGTTGTCCTTGTATTCTTGCTATGTACAAGTCTGAAATACTTTTGTAATAGCAGTTTCCAAGTTGTAGTCTACAGACAACTGTGTTGCTACCTTCCTCATTTCTTCAGAAGACACTGGAAGGAAACAAGACACCAGCTCATTTCTTGCAACGTAACAAGATGAGGAGATGAACCAGCTAGAAGCTTCCCCTAGAGATTAAGCAAGAAATGAAAGTAAATTCAGCAAGCACCAGCTTGAGGTCTGAAGCTGCCAAGCAGAAACATGAAGTAAGAATGAAGAAACAACAGCCAACTGGCCGCTCACCAGGGCAAAGATAAATAAACAGAGAACAAATCATCTCACACAATTTGTCTCCTCACTTCAGAGATCTGACTGTACAGAAACAAGGCTATGACCGGGCAAAATGGCTGGAGGCATGCTCACAATTAATTGTAACGCAGTGTCCACATGGCTTTTAAGAATGGCTCACCCAGGAATCTCTGGATTGAGCTATAGAACAGAGATTTCAGAAAGGAGATGAACAAAATTAGAACTACAATAAGAATGAGAAAATACAACGTGGATTTAGCATGACTAGATCACCCAGACTAAAGCACTTTCTTCCCACTAAGGCAACAGATGTTCTAAGGAAAAGCAGCAGAAAATAAGGAGACTTAATTTAGCAAAACTTTGACAACATAATAAAAAGCCATTTCAGATACAACTATTACTGAATGCAGCTCAAATAGATTAATTAGCTTCCTAAAACGCTTGATTTGTGTTCACAATAGCTCTGGTTTTGGACTGGCCATTTAATATTTTCATTAACATTCACATCACAAGAGTGAGGAGTGAAACAATGGAACCTGCTGATGGCACAAAGCTGAAGTGCCTCATTAATAAGATGACTGGGCTACTGCACAGGAAGAAGTGGGTGAGCTGTGACTGGAATGACAGAAACAGGATGCAAGGTATTGTGAATTCATTACTTATTAGATCTGCCAGGAGTTTTTAGATAAACAAGTTTCTACTGGTGGATCTAAAAGAATGAATAATTACATAGGCAATTTTATTTATTTATTGCAGTTTCTCTGCCAGTTCAGTGAAGACCCAGTGAACAAAACATCTACAATTTTGCTTTATATTTTGTGATGCAGCACAAGATTTAATCTCACAGAGATACAACTTACATGATAATCGTATTTTCCTCTGCATGGCATAAACACAGCCATCCTAAAGCTTTACATTGATTCTAATTGGCATCAAATTCTAATAGGTAACTATTGCCCCTGTGTTTGTTAGATTCGCATTAGGGCTGAAGTACAGACTTGCCTTGAAAATTAAGCAAGCATGAGTAGAACCAGCTTGTGAGACATCTAAGTTTAGGCTACAGCTCTGCTCTGGCTTTCACCCTTCAGTCACAGCTGTAAGCTCTGAAATACAGTGAAGTAAGCATGCAACTCACACCTGCTTCTGGATTCTTTCCCCACCATCTGCTCTGTTTTCTGCTGTTCACTTCCACTATGAGATTGCTCATCCAAGTCAGTGTTTTTGCTGTTATGCTGAATGACTTATTTTAAAACAAGAAAGCTAGTTATTTCAAGGTGGCTGAGTAAGGATTCTGAACCAAACACATTGGCATGCATATTTGGAATATAAACCTAATCTAAAAACTTATTCCCATGTTTTATTTAATGATTTTCCCCCAGAAAGTCAACTTGCCATCACAGGATGGTTCCTCTATTTATGTCTTAATTTCATTTTAGACACCCTATGAGTTGTAAAAATATATTTGGCAACTGAATAACATTAACCAGAGTATCTGTGCATGCTCAAACTTTGCTCTGTTACACATTATTTTAAGAACTGCATCCCTTTATAAGGATGTATATATTCAGTTCTGAGTCACTTGTAAACAAATCACGGCCTTCGAGAAAGAACAGAAAAGAGGCTTCTTCCTTTCCTAGTTGCTATCAGTCTCAGAACATTCACACAACACCCTGTCGTACGCATGCTACAGCCAAACTGCAGTTGCTCTGAGAATCACTGTAGTGGATTGTAACAATTCATGAAAGCAGAGAAGCACAGGAGGACAAAATTTACGCTGGAGAAATATTTCCCAATTAATGCATAGGATAACCTACTCAGTGAAACTCCAAAGAAGGAACTGAAGCAATGTCCTGTGGTTCTACTGCATCTCCTGAATGTTCCCAACTAACCACACGTGCTCACTGAATAAACTGAAATGACAAGTGTTTATGAGACAAAGAACAAAGTATTTTAGTGACTTGCCTGTTTGTCATTGCTTAAAAAATAAAAATAAGAACATTTTAATCTCACTGGATTTCTAGTAAAACTACAAACAGAGCATTCAGAAATCCTCGCTGATGGAGCGCAAAATTTTTCACTGAAAAGGCAATGGGGAAAAACAGCCTCTAGAGAATTCTGTCTAGTTTGCTTCAAATACTCTCCCTCTAATTTCCCATCTCTGGAAGACAAAGGAAGGGAAACCTCCCTGATGCCAGTGTGAATTTAGCCTGTGTCTTTGTGTCTCCATGGAGACAATGTAAACACATCTGTTTTCTTTTTGCACTCGGGATGGAAACATTCTACACAGAATTCATCATTGAAGGGAACAAAAAGACCAGAAACAGGGAGAATTCTTTACCACAATGACCCAAGCAGAGCTGGTCCTCTTCATTTCCATCAATGACCACTGTCACCAGAGGAGACCAGCAAGTGTAAAGTCACAGCCAAAAGCTCAAAACTTGTGCTTCTTGATATTTAATATTCAACTAAAGAAAGAATAATAAACCCCTGCAAGGAGAGAAATTCAAGGCTACTGTGTGAAATGCATCTTCCTACAATTCTAAAATGTTAATACGACATTATAATACGCCTGTGGCTCTTTCCTAAATTCTTCCCCTTTTGTGCAGCCACTGCAAATTAATACCTCCCAAGACCTCACAACAAGACTCTACGTATTTTATAAATACATTATTTGTAACTATCTTACATTCCCCACAATATCTATCCATTATCAGTTAATGAAAGAGGAAAATGCATTGCAATGCAACTGTGTCCAGAATTGGTAAAGAGAATCCAAAGTTTAAAATAGTGTTGTTTCAATAGCTGCATATTCATTTAGTGCCCAAAGCATATTAAGCTGGGTTTTACCAGTTGTAAGGACATCTCATGTAATATGAGATCTTTTGATCTAGTGAACTTATATTCATAAGAGAATATCACTTTAGAGCTTTACTGAAAAAGGAAATACAAAAATCAATATACCCTACCAGAATTTGTGTGCTTTTAACAAAATCAAAACAATTTCTGAAAAATGCACCATATGTACTACAACCACACCATATTTAATAGGCATTCTTAGCATCCCAGCATTTTTATTTAGAATTCTTACTTAGAAATCTTCAGCTTTCAATAGGAAGCAGTCCCACAGTACGCTAATGAAGTTTTGGCTGTGACTCCAAGCCTAGAAATAAGTGCCTTTTCTTAAGCAGAACTGATTACTCTGCCACACAAAGTTCTCACAATCATAAAGTAACAGAAATACTGTTTTAAAGATATATGGGAAACTGCAAATACCACACACGGACTAGTAAATAAAGCACTGGGCATTTGCTTTAGAAAAGTATTCACTGCATATGCTTTGTGCTACTATCTTTTCCCAGAACTTTAGGGTTGAAAGAAATGCATTTATGCAGCCCCTTGGTATAACAGTATACTCACCCATTTATAGAAGTTTTATGCCCTTGCATTAAAAGCAGAAGTATATTTAAATAAATCATTCACTTGTCTATAACCAAATACTTGCTTCTCAAATAAACACAGCAGTATAAAAACAGAACAGGCATCTGCCTATTCTGCATGAGCCTCTTTGTGAATGAAGAATTGTGTTTTACCACTTTTAACATTTGTTTCTAACAAACAGCACTTTCTATTTCAGCTTTATGCAAAATCTGTTGCAATTAGCAGCAAAAGATATTTGGCACCAGTGGACTCAGAATCAGTTTCCAAACTCTAAGCCAAGCATGGAAGTGATGTGGGAGCAGAATAAATACCTTAAAGCCAGGTGCAGGCAACCAGAATATCAAATGCATATAATTAGGCAGCACCAAGGCCAATGAGGATTATCCTTCTGTTCAAGTAAGAAAGAAGCATCAGACTCATTCTGATACTCTCACGTTTCTGAAATGAAACTTTTGCTTCAATTTGCTCTCAGTTTCCTTCAGAGAAGAATTTTAAAGCATTGTACAAAGTTTGGAAAAGAGCTTTTATGAGCAGAAGCCTGAACAGCATCTGACTTCTTTCTAATGAGTTAGGTGAGATTTTGCTTGTCCAACCTGAACAGATGCTGCCTTTCTTGGATGATAAAAGGCATGTGGTGAAGAGCTCCTGCTTCTATTTCTGTGTTGGGCTTATCCATTCAAATGTTTCACATTTAATAGCTTTGCTCCTGCCATTTATATTCTAGTTGAATATCTGAAGTCTCAATATTTATTTTAGAAAGGAGTAAGAACATCCTGGTTCCACAATAAGAATCTCCAAGACAGGATGAGATATTAGTATTCAAATGTAATAAAATGTTTAACTGCTAACTGGATATGCAAGATGCCCCATAAACTCCAGAGACGTGTCACAGAAAAGACAGCGAGCCATGTTCTCCTAAAGGACAGGGCAGATGATGGAAGCTGAAGCCAGTAGTTGCTTCACAGCTTGTTTGGCTATGCCTTGGTTTTTTATGCCTTTCAGGATACTTAAAGAATCTCATGACATGGCAATACTTAAGTGAAAAGGGCACAATAATTAGTTCAAGGCATGAAAGGAATCTGATTTTTTTATAATATCCACTTTTTGAATGCATAGTGCATAATAAAAGGAGCTTGAAAATTTTTGTTTAATAAAACCAGAAAACTATCTTTGGAGACGGTATGAAAAATTTCTCCAAAGTGTTTGCTGAGTAAGATAAAAGTCAAAGTGCCTGAGTCACTTTCCAATAAAATAAGTGCTTTATGGTCTCAAATACAAAGGCCTTTGCTTCTCCTCCCACAGTAGCAGTCATTAGTCAGTACGTACTAATGATTTTTTATCTTCAGCCATGGCTGACCAGCCTGGGTGTGACAAAGCCCAGCTCTGGGCACACACCCAGCTGGCATTCTTGGATCACAGTAGCTCTTGTCCCTTTTTCAACTTAGCTGGCAAAGCATCAGCACAGATTCTAAGGATGAATTAATCTACTGTATAAATATATGCTGTGGAATCTTCCCTTGGGAACAGGATCTGTGCTCACAGAAGTGTTATTCCAATTTTAAGTTCCATTCACATGGGAAGCCATATTTAGTTACATTTTAAGACATTTATGTTCTGTTACTCCAGGCTGTGCACCAGGGTTGAATTCCAAATATCACCAGAAAAAGAATACAGCATGCACTTGCCTTCAAATATTTAAAATGTACTTGAAGATTCCAATGTTTTTGCATTACATTCTTTGAAAAGATCAAGATGACATTAAATCAGAGGAAATCTTGGAATTAAAAATAAACATAAAAGAATCAAGAAAACTTGTGGGCTGTTAAATTTCTCCACTCCCTAGTTCTCAAATGGAAGTGGAAGTAACAAGAAGTTCAATATTTAAAGACATTCAAAACACCAACAATCAAAGCAAACACAGAAAGACATTCCATTTTCCTACCCAGACAACTCTAACTTTTACAGTATCAGTACCTTTTTATATATAAGTAGAAATAAAGAGAACTAGAGACAGAAAGTGAAAATACAGGAGGTTTAGAAAATAAACTCCTAGTTCTTAACCACTGTAGCTCAAAACTATTAGACTAAGTGGCACTGCTGCTGCTTGTTTTCAGGAATAAATAATGGAAAAAAAAAATCAGATTGGTCAAAGATATTTTGTTTTTGCTGTAGGATGAGTAGTTTTTTGGGCAGCACTGTGTATTCTATTGTGTCTAGAATGCTCTGTAATGCAGACAGTCAAGAGCTGCAAAAAAGACTGTTTCATACTATAAGTTAATCTTATTTAAGGACATATAGTGAGGAGATCTTTATCCAGACTGGGAGAGGAAAGTCTAAAAAGATTGACAACTTCAACACAAAAATTGAACTTTATGTCAAGGCAGCCAATGTTTTCCCTGGTAAAGAGTATGAAATTAAAATTGTCCTTTGAGATGGATCAGTCTCTACATTTTTTAAGGCCTTCGGTACCTATTGCAATATTTCCAGGGCACAGGTAACTTAATAGAAGATGATAAGGTAACCCTCAAGTGCCAGTGCTCAAAAAGAACAGGACTGGTTATACCTGTGGTGATTCTAAAGTTACCAATACCCAGCATTGTCAAACATACTCTTCTGTTTTTGAGATTTAGAGAAAGGCTTTGTCCTTGTTGCTGTGCTTAATTTTTCTTCAGTCTCAGTGAAATCAGCCACTTATTATGCTCACTTAGGCTTTCAAGAAGCAAATGAAGGCACTGTGGGTATTGGACAGAGTGCTGTAATTCACATTACACGGAGAGTGTGCCTGTTCCATTCGAGGATGCTGATCAAAGTGCTGTATAGTCCCTATAAGCCCTGGTTAAGTCTGTTCCTAATTATGAAGAAATTGCATAGACACTGTGGAATTCAATGAATCCCTTTTACTAAATGCAAAATGCCAGGCTTAGATTCATGTACTTACTATCATGGCAGCAGGCATTTCAAATGCAAAAACACAGAAAATGTTGCAAGCCATAATCAAGTATTCTGGTAAGTTTTGTTACCACCAATTGGTCAGCCTAACCATCTATTGAAATCCCAGATAACAGAGTGCCACAAGAAAAACAGTTACATTAACCAGTATTAAGCATTAACATTTCTTTACACTGCATTTCTGCTTCGACCATTTTAGATGAAAAGCACCATTGAACTGCTCTAGAGAAATAGAACACAGTATTTCACTAAAACCTTTCTTTAATTCATAATGGTGACCAGCACTGAAATCAAAGCTCTTTCTGGTTAGCAGGGGATCAGGAGAAAAAGGAAATTGTATATGCTGATAAGAGTTTTTGATCACAGAGAAAAAGATTGTTGTTCCACTGGAAGTGGATTACTAATCTGCCTGTGATTTTATGATACTCAGTGACAAAAGAAATACTAGAGATATTTATGAGAATATAACTCCAGGGGAAGATGTGCTTTATTGCACTGTTTCGATTCAGAATACACTCCTTTGCAATGATTCAGTATTAGAAGTTCTTGTATCTTGTATTCTTGTATCTTGTATTCTTTTTACTCTGTGAAACACACCCACTTACATTATGGATATTTTATCATTTGGACTTTCATGTTCCAATATCTTCTAGTGCATTTCTGACACTGAACAATGGCGTAGCAGAAATATGATATTTACAGTATCATAAGTAAGAGGTAAACACATCTCACACCACCAATGATAGACTGCGCTGCTATTCTGTGTGACATAATGGGAAAACAAAGGAATCACAAAAGAAACAAGAATCAGTCAAAACCTCTTTGTAAGGATATTATGTTACCCAACCCTGCTCCCCGTCCAGCAACCCACCTCTCATTACATTCACTGGAGATAATAAAAAAAATACATCTATTGAAAGCTGAAGGGATCCTCTCTGACTTTCTCTCCAACATAAGAAGATTAAAAATAACATTGGTATATATAAATAATATTGCTGTGGCTCTCTTGGGAGGAGCACACAACAACTTTGAGAACTGCGCTTAAGAAATTGAGAATTTAATTCACAGCACAATGCCTACTTCAGGACAAGATGCCAGCCTCCTAAAAGCTTAAGCACTCTCTGCTCTGCTGCTGAAGGATTGCTACTCCTAGAAGAATTCAGCTCTGTAAGATAAAGTGTTAAGACATTATTTCTGTAGTCTCTAGGGCTTGAAGTTTGAATTTGATGTGAACTGAACAAAATCATTTGCTTTTTATCAGTATGGTCCACGAACCATGGTTTGAGGCCAATATGTGACTCTAGGGAAAATGAGCTTAGCTGCCACTCTCTAATCCCTGGATAAGATCATAAAATTACTGCATATAACTCAGTACTGCATGGCAGAAAAGGACTGCCTCCATAGCACTACTAATAAAAAACTGAATTACAGTCATTTGCTCCTCAAAGACAATGGCTTGTGCAGGTTAAGGTACTTGATTTCATATAGAGAAGGACAGTGCAGTCAAAACTGAATAATAACATCAATTTCACATTAATGCTAGATTTCTGGAAAATCAGTTAGAAATCTGCTTTCAAAAAAAAGAGGAAACATCCTTCTGCACACAGTTTGTCTTGTTTAAATATAGGCACACTGATTTTGATGTCTAGCAATTCTATGTCAAACTCATGCTCTGCTGTAGCTGTAATTCCTGAAGAAACATGGATTAACTCCCAATTTAGATTGTTGTAATAACAAGTTTAATTACAATGTATTCATTTTATTCACATGGAAATACAAAAATTCAAATGTAGAAAGTCACTGAAAAAATTGGTGCTTTCCATAACATAATTTTTTTTTTTTTTTTTAATGCTGGAGAAGAAAAAGATAGAAATACAACATCCAAAGTATTCTAGTTCATGTAACTTGATTCTTACTTTGTGTTGGTCCAGTTATATTGATTAGATGAATTCTACTATAATAGAAAGGTATAAAAGTACACCTAAGTTTCAACTCTGTACCACTTACATGGTGAACATTCCATGGAAGAGCCATGGTGGTATTTGCCCTTGCAGGGAGCAGAAACAAACCAATACAACCAGTCACCGCTAACTCTCCCATTGAATAGTAAAACCTAACCAAATGAAACACTTCTGACGATTTGATGGAATAACCCTACATGATAGATACCCCTAAGTTAAAACACAGAGGAAAAGTAGTCCAGGCACATTATTTCTTAACATTTCTTCTCAGAAGCCTATGAGGTCCCATAAGATTCCCTCCACAGTAAGAATGAACTCAGTAAAACATTCTCAACCTTTCTTTGAAGCAATCAAATATTTTTCATTCCGTCATGTAAGCTTTTAAAATGGCTTTTTTTTCTTGGCTGTCAGTAGACTGTGCACCAAACTGTTAGTTAATAGGGAGTTAAGACTTCAAAAACTGTGCATAAATAGACATAAGCAAAAAAACTGATGGACCTCAGCATTGCTCAGATTTCTGGGGGGCATAGAATTCAAGCAGCTACAGCAAACAAATTCTATTCTGTGCAGCTCTCCCATACAATACCCAAAACCAGACACATTCCAGTATTTAGACACTAACAAAGTAACTATTTTAGCACAGGCAGAATTTTTTTTGTTTATAGGAGAGTATAGGAGCCTAATTTAAAATTCACTGATGTTCAAACACAGGGACAGGACTCACTAGTTTGACCAGAGTCTAAGAACAATAATCCACACAGTAGCAAACTAGGCTAGAGTGTGAACAGAGCTATTGCACAACCATCAACATTACTGTGCATAGTGAAGTTAATTTTAATCGTATTTAAATTAAACATGTTAATCAATGAAACAAAATAAAAGACTGTTTAAGCTAATCTACAGGTATGTGTAGGTTACAGTTTCTCCAATTATCTGACTTCTCCTCATTAAAAATACATTCAGCACAGAAATTTCAGCTAGAAGTGCAAGATTCCGACAAGGACATATTTAGGTCACCTCTGTGTCCACATCTGTCCTACACAGAACTGTGATATCAATCCTTCTAAAAAAAAAAATGTAAAAAAAAAAAAACAAGTTAAATACAGTGAAAGCAAGAAATCTCAGTTACACAGTGACAATTTACTTTGCACCCTGGATTATACTCATCTGAAAGACTCATGCTCAACATCTCATATAGAATCATAGAATAACATGGTTGGAAACGACCTACAAGATCATCTACTCCAACCATCTCCTCATCACCATTGCCTCCACTAGCACTAAGCCATACCACACAGCACGTCATCCAGACACCTCTTGAACACTGCCAGAGACAGCGACTCCACCACCTCTCTGGGCAGCCATTCCAGTGCCTGACCACTCTCTGAGAGAAACAGTTCTTCTACGATATCACTGAATTAAGTTTTCTTTCTGAACTGTTCACATGGGGTCCAGCTCAGATATTTTCAATGTCCTTTTTTTGCCACTCCTTTCTGACAAACAGAACTTGATCATCATTGCAAGAAACAATGCTAAATAAAGTAAGCAGCCAGAGTCTGCAGAACACATAGATAACAGCAGAGATCTTTCTTTGATGGGAGAAAGATAGCTTTAAAAATCAATTTTTCTTAGAGCAAAAATCCTTGTTTACACAAAACATATTGACTGACTTCAGTGTATCCATCAATAAACAAGTACAGATAAGAAACACTGATGCATATGATCCTACACCTGAGCAAAGCCTCAAAGATTTGTGAATACATTGAACATTCATTTGAAAACTGTAGGTAAGCCCTTAAAGGGATATTCCAGGTCGGAAAAAAAAAAAAAAAAACATTTGTTGTACCCAGCAACACTTATAGAAGTTCAGTTCACCTCCTAAAATAGTTTCTTCTACAACTGTTTTGGAATAAGGAAGAGTGAGTGGAATTCTTTATTTGCTTGAGTGTTTACATAGCAAGAACTAACTTGGTCCTAGCTAAAAATCCTGCACTATTGAAATTTGGTCAGGAATATGATGTCTTTGGGATCCAAATATATCTCAAGCAACAAAAAACAACTCCAAAGCATTACCTTCAAGCATGGCAGCAGGACACAAACTCTAGGGATTAAGGACTATTTCCTTTCAAATGTAGATTTACTGGCAGCACCTAGTCATGTCATCTGGTGTGATATCTCTCCTTCTACTTCCAGTAGTAAACAGGTAATTATCCTGCATTGCTTTTTGAACATTTTGAGTTTATATTCATAAGGACAAGCAAAGAACGCATCTTTGCTGACAAATAAGATTGGAAATATCAGCAAAACTATCATTAATCCTAGTCATTTTAATTGAGACCCAAACAAAAAATGACAAAGTGTAACTTCAGTATTTTCCACAGACAAAAAGGTTGTGATCTGTGGAACACAGCCATTCTCCTGCCACAGTAAAACTGTACTGGTAGACAGGCAAAGTCTGGGAAAAGGACTCAAACCAACACAAATGAGAATTATTGACCAAAATCATCACATGGTAATATGGGACTGTTGTTATAATACCTAAAGAAGTCTTTATAGTGAAGTTAAAACAACAAAATATTTTATTGCAGAAATGTTTCTCTGCTCTGAAATGATTCCTTATAGGTACATGCCCAAAGTGGATTTAAGCTACAATACAACAGAAATTCAAGGAGACAGTTATGTACTGAAGATATGTAGAATCCTATAGGCTTTCACTGTAAGTGTTAACATGAGTTTCAAGACTAATAACTGGGTTTGATGTGCACAGAGGCAAATCCATTGAAAACTCAAACTTAACACCCTTGACATGAAGATACGTTTTGGTGACAGCCTAGGGCAAATATAAAGACAATCTTTTATCTTATTTTAATTCTGTGGCAAAACAGAGGATACTGAGTAACTGTAAAACACTGCAGAAAAAGAATTTAACACATTATCACTGTAGATTTACAAGAAGAGTTTAATTTTCTATTAGGAATGACAATGCAGAGAATTTATCGGAGTTGGAAAGGAAGCAAAATGATTCATCTGATATTTTCTCCTTCTATTGTTTACAATCTGAAGCAACAAGAAGAAACTGGAAGTTGTCTCTCTTGATTAGGGTTAGGAGCTTGCATAACTATGAATGATTGTGCAGACATCACAACCGTGATCAAAGCTATTTGATATAAATGGCCTCTGTGGATCCCTATTTGATATTTAAAAAATAAATATTCTCAACTCTGCTGGCATTTATTCATAAACCTCCAAGTTTAACAAGATTGCCCCCTAAAGCCACAGAAGTACTCCTGTCTACAAAAAACAAACTTGACTGCATCATCATAGAAGCAAACAACAAATGTTTCTGAGCCTCTTCGAAATCAGGAACTGTAGAATGAATCCCATCAGTAAGAGGATACATATCAAACTCATCTTTAACCAAATTGAAATGGAATCCTCATGAACCTTGACAACCCCTCTGTACATAGCTCGTACAAAATACACATCATGCTATGAACTTCAAGACATGACTGAATAGAATGTAATTTTTTTCAGTGCCCAGAGCCAGCTCTTACATTTCTGCCCTCTGCATCACTGATCCTGTTGCTGACTGATAAGCAAATTAATTCTGTCACAACTGCAATGTAAAATGTGTAATTAGCTTTCCAGTACACCAAATCGCCTCCAGCCCACTGCACTGGTTTCAGAGCTGGGAACACTCAGCGTATAAATCATGTCTTTTTATACTGACTACTAACCATCCCTATGATGAAGACACTACTTTGCTATTTCCTAGTAACAGTATAAAAGCCAGGTTATAGTTTGGAAGAATCCTAGTAAGCCACAGCTATGATGGGAAAATGAGGGAAAGGTGACTTACCCTTAACACAGCCAGCAGCTCTCCTGTAAATGAAGAGCAGTAAAAGAAATCCTGGTAAGTCAAAGATGTAAAATGACCTCAATTCTTTCCTCCCAATGATGGGTCATCCTGTTCAAACTGAACTATATTTTGCCTAGACAGAAGTTTCATTTTCATATAGAGAATATCAGCATGAGATTAAATAAATTACTAAGTTTGATATTATAGAGTGGTGCATGTTAATGAAGCTCTGGTAAGCAACAAAACCACCATGAGTTTATTCATTAATTCCACTGATACATATTTAATGAGCAGGTGATCAAGAATGATTTTTCAGAGCTGTTTTTCAATATCACCTTGCAATGCCTGCTGCTTATCGTTTCAGAAAAGATGAGGTAAAAGCAGCACAACTGGAGTTCTGCTGTAACTGAATCATTCAATAAATATTTTGCAAATGTTCAGAGGGACCAGCTTGCATCAGAAAAGATTACAAAGAAATGTTAGACATTCACTAAAAAAAAAAAAAAAAAAAAAAATAAACCCTGCAGGCCATCACCCTGTCTAAACTGCAGAAAAGAGATAGCCACAGTGGGAATGGAAGAAAAAAGGATGTACTAGCCAGAAAACTTTTTCTTTAAAGAAGAAAAACATAAATGCTTTCCCTCAGGGCCAAATAATAGTAGTAAGATCATATGCAGTAATAGCACACAGCTGTAGTTCATAGGTAATATGTTAGCCACAACATTACTCACAGCCACAGGAAACTCAGAAGTCAGTTAAGCCCAGCTAGCATAGTGAACTATGGCAATGTTTGCTGATTACATTCGCAGTGCTGTTTGCTAGAAGGTAGTTAATGTCCCACATGAGAGTTCTGAAAGTTTATTAACTCAGCAACAGCATGCTGTGAACATACAAAAAAATTAGGCTTTATGCTGTGCCTCAGCTGGAATACCTTGGCAGGATCCAGAACCTGTGGAAGCATGATCCGAGACGCTCAGTGACTCTACATGTCAGCACAGGCCTAAGACAAAAGACTCTAAGTGGTTCCGTGCCATAAGGTATGTAGGTTACTCCAAGAGTAAGCTTCCTATTTATTTGCACAGGAAATGGAACATGTGCAAAGAGCTCAACAACACTATTTGAAAGAGCAAATTCTCAGCTACAAAACACTATTTTTTACTGTAGTCACCATCATTAGTCAGTTTGCATGGATGAGCTGATCAAGACATTCTTCATTGTGGTGTGACAGCTGTGCAGGCTGTCTTAAACATGGCTTCTCTTTTACACTGCTGTCACACTGCTGGAACATCACCCACCACCTCGTTGTACTAAAAAGCATCAATGAGTATCAGTAGATGCAATTTTTCCAGAAAGAGGAACTCAATTACACATTCCTCCCTCATACATACTTCCATGTCAGACTGCCATTTGTCACATGGCAACAACACGTAACAGAATACTGGTGAGAAGGTTCAACCTCTACTACCATAGCACCATCACCTCACCACATGCCCCTGATATCATGGGCCAATGTAAAAAAAAAAAAAAAAAAAAAAAAAAAGGAGGCATTACTTTCAGTGCAGACCCATACATTTACATTGCATTCCACGTCCCACCCTAAAAAGAGGCAGTAGCATCTGCAGCATCTCAGCTTGTCCATAAGTAGGGAGGTACTGTCCTCTTGTTATTTTACAGGTAAGAAGTTGAGTGTTTGCAGAAAAGAACACTTAATTGCCAAATCCAAATGTATTCAGTTATAGACTGATCCAAAAGCTCCTGAGGCTGAGTGGATCTCTTCTGATTTCACTTCAGAAGCATCCAAGGTTCCTTCAACTCCCACTGAACGCATTTATGGATAAAAATCTAAGCGGCACTTTCAGAATGAACTCCAGCTTAGATGGGACAAAAAATCAACTCAGTAACTGCAGTATATTCTGCCCATGAGTTTGATGGCTTAGGCCCCTGCTGCTCCATAACAATATGTTAAAAGCAAATTACTAGACACACCACAGTGACAGTCGTCTGCTCATTAGCAAAGGTTGTGATTTTGCCAGGGAAGACAACCACTCACTTAAGCAGCATTCCTCATTCTGGATGACTGAGAACCACAGCAGCACGGTGCTTTCTTAGATCTTCAAATTAGTACAAATTTTTGTCATGCGAGGGTTCTACATCTGTTTAAACGTTGTAAACATTTATGAATATTAATTACCATTTGTTCCAGAAGAGCTGTAAATCGGTTAATTAGGAACCTGTCATCATATTTATATTGTTTAAAGGAAAGCCCAAACCAGAGAAGAATATGAAATTAAGCTGAGGTTTAGTCTTCAGTTACCATTTTATAAATACACAGCTTGGTATACTTATACCAGAACCTTCAAAAAGCATGGTGATAATATTTTTTTTTGCTGATCACATTTTGATCTAACAAATAAATCCAAGAATTGAAAAATATATTATTACAATCCATCAGCAAATTCCATTAGGTAAAGCACAGATCACATGGCCAGTGCCAGACTCTCAGCTCAATGGGTGTGCTAAATACAAATGTTTGAGAACGGATGCTTGAAGTCAGCAATAAAGATAAATTACCCATAAATAAATGATATATTGACAAATAATAAAGGCTTAATTGGAAAATATTTAACATCAGAACTTTCCTATATTTCTTCTTTCAATATTTATTAAGCTAAATAATTTCAGTGTTTCATGAATACAAATTGCTTTTTCTCCCTACTTGGTTAATTTTGTTTCTAAGCAATGAAGCCGCTTCACTGATTCGCATCATTTCTATACTCTAACCAACAATACTTATTTACATTCTTTCCTCTTAATTTTGGAGAGAGAAAAACCAACATCTACAAGTTGGCGGCATAACTGTAACAAGAATGTCTCTGAGCCTTCTGTATACATCTGTGTTATGAAGACCTGCAGAAGAGTTCAGCTGTAGCCAAATGCTATTAATGTTAATGTTCTAAGATACAGAACTTTCAGGCACGTACCAGATTATTCCTACATTTTAACATTTCTCACTGAGGAAAGTGCGCATAATCAGTGTGTGCAAAGAAATTAACAGTGCCTTTTCTGAATAACAGAGGACTCAGTTATGTTATTTCAGTGTACAGAAGAAAACAACTTAAATGATACATACTTGTAATTGCATAACATTCAAAGAAAAGCTAATATGCAGCGCACTTAAGGAGACAAAGTAAACAACCAAGAAATACACTTCACCTTCACTGGGAAGATTGAGGACTAACCTGATTGACTACCATTCAATCAATTTCTATTGATTTTCAGTTAAAACTTACATGCTTTCTATTTCAAGATTATCAGAAAAACTTTCCAAAGCATCCACACAGCTGACAGCTGTCAACTGCCTAAAATCTTAGGCACTACTTGCTGAAAAGTAGCTGCTTGCAAATTTTACATCACTTTTTCACTTCCATGCACATGAAATAAAACAGGGCAAAAAGCTTTACTCATTCTCTAATATTAAACCATCTGCTATGACTATTATGACTTACATACAACAGCAAACAATTTTTGGGGTGTTTCCTTGTGGGCTAAAGATCAGTTGAAGCTAATGACTGCTACGCCTTCTTTGGCCCTCAAGTCTGCTCACTGGCCATCAGTTCCCAGGAAATGCCTGGTTCTTGAAATCACTGCCCAAATGAAAGGATAGCAACTAACATAGTGGTAAACATACAGCTTTCTAGTGGGAATGTATGAAGTACAGGCTCACACTGAGGAACTCTTTTCTTCCATTCTCCCAGATGAAGGGCTGAGAACGACCTGGGAGAGGAAATAAATCTGACGATACAAAGAGCTTCAGCAACAAATGAGCAGTTTAAAAACGAAATCCCCCCACAAATACCAAAACGTTTTGTTTTTCTTCCTTTTTCTCACTTTTTTTTTTTAAATCATTACTCACTCTGACAAGAATCCTAATTAAAATTTTACACAGTGTGTCTTTTAATTAGCCATGGCTGGAGTGGTGAAAGCTATCAATATTTAGCAGGATAATTGTATGAAATGACTTTTCAAAAATGAACAGCGGGCATGAATCCACTCAACAGCAGGGGGTTATTCAGACACACACTGTGCAAGATGGGGTGCCTCAGATAATGTGTGAGAGATAATAATGCACATAGGGAGTGACACATGCTGCCATATTTTGTGCTTCAGCGGTTTTCTGCAAGCAGCATTTGGCTCTTGTAGCTGGTATGAACCCTGATGCCCTGAGTGCAACAAGCTGGTGATTTTTATCTTTATGTTGATTTATTTTACCTTACAAGGGTGTGTGTTTAATAACAACTTACGCAAACAAAAGATAGAGACACATCTCCACATATTACCTAGCTCGATTATATTTGCAGAGACTAGTGGGGAAACAGATCAAGAACAGGATTTATCTTTGCTTCTTGATTAAAAAAAAAAAAAGAATAAAGCTCTGCCCATCATGACAAAACCCAAAGCAGTAAATTAATTTATTTACTGCATGCATGGAGTAAACATATTCACTTATATTTTTCAGTAGCTTTCTAAGAATTCACTTCTTATCCCCCCACACGGGAGATAGGTCAGGCAAGTTACAGTTATAAGATTCTCGCTATGGCACAGTAAAAAAGTGAGAAAAATCTGCAAGTGTTTTGCACACACACCAAAGAAATGTTCAGCAAAACCGTGGCCCAAAAGCTTTTATTCACAGTGCAAGTAGCTGGTATGACAAAATCCTTGAGGAACAGTGTGTTCCAGAGTAAGAACACAAATCCCAATGCACAAATTCCTAACACAGAGCCAGATGTAAAACCCAAATGAAAATAGTCTGCACATTCAGGTTAAATGTAAGCAAGAACAACTAAGCTCGATGGGACTTGAATTTTGGGTAGCACTGTGTGGAGTCAGGAGTTGGACTGAATGATCCTTCTGAGGCCATTACAACTCAAGATATTCTATGGTTCTATGTTTACTCTTGTTGTAAATGAGCATGTTTCTATCAGTAGTCTGCAGAAGAGCTCCTACTTTCCCATCATACAAAGAGGATTCCCTTCACCCCAGGAGATTCTGCACAACTAGGTAGGTAGAGAATATCAGTGCGCATCCAAAATTCTTAATGATACTAGAAATAAATGTGAAGGGATGAACTTGTACTGGAATACCTGCTCATCAGTAAGGTAGCAGATTGACCCCAAACTGCATTGATTCTAAGCAAAATGATAGTACCTGTATTATTGCAGCACAACAAAACAATTATACAGATCCTTAAAGCACACAGAAGTGGAGCATACCTTTGTCTTTTTTCTTTCATAATACACAATGAGTAGAATCAGTCTGTGCTCAAAATGCACTATTTCAGCAGAAATGTTAAGTGTGGCACATGCAGCATCAACTGCATCCTAATTTTTTCAATAAATCTTTATAACCAAATCAGCTATAAAACCCAGAGACCAAGACATAGCTGCATTTTATATAATCTCAATGCACTGCATACCAGCAACATAACAACTATAAAGCTGCTAATTGAATCAGATTGTCAGAAACATAAGAGGTTTACAAAGTGAGACCAATAGGAAAGACTTTTTTTTTTTCCACTTAACACAGGTGCAAAGCACCAAAGTTAACAGCACAACAGCCATTTGCACTGCTATTCCAATGACACATCAGCCCTTCAGAAGCTCTGTTCTAAAACCCAGCAAAGCTACAGGAGTCCCTTTACTGAGTTCAATGACTACTAGAATAAGCTCCCAAATTAAGATTGTATGCAAGTCTGGGAATCCAATATCTTGTTCTTAATGCTTGAAGGAATTTGAGTGACTTTAGCCAGCTGATTTCACCATTCTGCGGCTCAGTTTCAATTTACACTTGAGAACCCCAGTAGTTTTTACAATCACAATTTACTTACAGCTATAAATCTCTCTCAGAATCCTAGAAAGTGGTATGCTGGTGTTAAGTATCTTGAACCTGAAACTTGTTACCATGTACAAAATTGGCACTTAACAGTTAAACTGGAAAGAAGGAAGGCACAAAACACCCATGAAGTATAGACAACCCAAAGCACCCCAAAGTTAAAACAAAAATCACCAAATAAAGGTAGAATCTAAGACAACAAATTTACTCTACTTCAAAACAGTTTTATATAAATAACAGAATTTACCTTTACTGAAGAAAAGTTGAAATTTGTTTTGTCAAAGACAGAAAGACTTAAGAACTTTGGTTATTTCAGTTAATTGTCCAAGTTATGTTATATAGCATAGTATTTCAATGAAAGCTGTTCCTGTTATCTTTGTAAGAGATTGATCTATACTTATTTTTAAACAAAGAGCAAAATTTGAGTGCTTATTTTATGTTGGCAATACCACTTGCATAAAAACAGAACCCCTCAAAGCAAGACTGAATTACTACATTCCAGTTTAGAGACCATCTAACTTAAGCTGACAAAATCTGAAAATACAAAGGAAAACAATCCACCTGGAATCATAGAATGACTTGGGATGGAAGGGACCTTAAAGATTATCTCATTCCAATCCCCTGCAATGGGTCATCCAAAACTCCATCATCCCTAACTGTCCTTGAACACTTCTAGGGATGGGCTTTCCACAGTTCCGTGGGCAGCTGGTTCCAGTGCCTCACCACAAAAAAAAAAAAAAAAATTCTTTCCAACACTTAATTTAAGTTCACAGTCTTTAGTTTAAATCCACTATCCCTTGTCATATCACTACACTCCCAGAAACAAGTTCCTCTCTAGCTTTCCTGCAGGCCCCCTTGAGGTACTGGAACGATGCTGTGAAGTCTCCCTGGAGCCTCCTTTTCACCAGATAAAAAACATCAGCTCTCTCAGCTTGTTTTCACAGGAGAGGTGCTCCAGGACTCTGAGAGTACAACAGCTGTAAGAACTACTTGAGTGGTTATGTACAGCATCAACACTGAGGAATGATCGAGTTTGTTATCAGCAGTAGCCACATATTCTAAAGAGCTGAAGTGCCAGCTTAGCTACTGTGGTTGGAGCACTGGTGTCATAGACTTTCTCCTTCAGTTAACATAAGATAGCAAAAGAGCGAAGCTCTGTCAGTATGTTATATATATATAAATAAATATATATATATATGTATATATATATATATATATATCTAGGGGCACAGCCTAAACTTTAGCAGTGAATGCAAACTTTAATCTCCCTGGAGTTCATACAAGTCATCACCCTGACTCTTCCATCACCCACAAAAATAAATTAGAAAAATAATTACATGCAATAGTCTATCGAGAGCCAGCAGCTGGATTGGGTGAGTAACCCCAGAGATATTGTTACAGATTTGCATCATTCACAATACATTAATATTGCTGCCAGTAAAAATGCTTAAAAACTAACTTAGGTATTTAAAAAGACACCTTAACCTTCATGTAAATAAAAGCTGCCAGTAGCTGCTCATGTAGCCAGTCTTACAAAAGATACAGTAACTGAAGGGACATCTGAAATAAAGATGGAAATAGTGTTGAACCCTAAGGGAATGACGGCTGTAAGTATAAAACACAAAGTATAACAGCACTTTCTAAACAGAGTATTTGTCTGCCTATGATGTTAAAAGGCAATGAACACCCAAATCTCTTAGATATTTTCCAAGTATTTTACTAAATAAGGCCTTCATTCCAGACATTAAATATGCATCTCTGGTAATCCATGTCTATAACAGAGGGTTTATTAAAGATACCTCAATAGCAGAATTGCTAAAGTCTATTTTTCTTCTAAAGAAATTACTGGGCTAGAATATGGCAATACACAAATCATTCAGGTGGGTATAGCAGCTGTTGAAACACTGGCAAGCTTTCTGCACCTTGCACAATGCAGGACTTCCTAGTCAGCTTCGCTTCCATCCAAAACTGGTTAATGGTATTGGTGTTATCAGTGAACTGTTTTCAGATTTCTCCTTTATCCCTCCCATTAAATATCAATATGCATAACCATCTCTGTCAGTCACCAGCATTTTGTCATATATGTATCCTCTGTGTTTTAATAAGTAAATTTGTTACAAATATTCCAAGAATATACAAACAATTAGTCTACAAAGCAAACAAACAGATGTGTATGTCAGTTCTGCTGATGGAACCAGGCTTGTTCAGCTTGGAGAAGAGAAGGCTGCAGGGAGACCTCATTGCAGCCTTCCAATACATGAAGAGAGTGTATAAACAGGAGGGGGAACGGCTGTCTACAAAGGTGGATAGTGACAGGACAAGGGGGAATGATTTTAAACTGAGATAGGGGAGTTTAATTTGGATATTAGGAGGAAGTTTTTCACACAGAGGGTGGTGATGCACTGGAACAGGTTGCCTGAGGAGGTTGTGGATGCCCCATCCCTGCAGGCATTCAAGGCCAGGCTGGATGTGGCTCTGGGCAGCCTGGTCTGGTGGTTGGTGACCTGCACACAGCAGGGGGTTGGAACTGGATGAGCATTGTGGTCCTTTTCAACCAAAGCCGTTCTGTGATTCTGCGATTCCCACCTGTTTGCCTAAGTGCTCAAAATGGCGCTGCAGACCTGCTTCCAAGGGGAAAGGTGGTTGGACAGGCAGGCAGTAGTCTGTAAAGATAAACAAGAGACAGGAAAACCATCTGCAGTGTATTGCAAGGAGATGGAATCAGTGGTGTGTAAATAACTCTGAGGCATCCAATGGGGAACCAGGACCCACTATAGAAAAGCTGAGAACAAGAAAGCACTGAAGAAAACAGGATAATCTGAACAGGGCAAAAAAAAAAAAATAATATTTTGGAAATATTGAAAAAGAAAGCCTGCCTGCCATGAAGCTTTTGTTCTTTCTAGAAGTGCATAAGCCTCTTCTCTTGCCTTGATGCAGCCAATTCAGATCCTTCAGAGGTAAAGGCAAGGTAAATATGATAGCAACTGGCCCTCTCCAGTCTAGTGAACAAAAGGATCTGCAGTTCATTACATACAGTACAGCTACCATTTAGGGAGAACATGTGGGACTTGCATACTTGAAGGACACACCATTGGAGGAAAATACCTGGATATACAGATACAGAAAACCTCTTTACCACTAGTAGGAGAGTACATCCATAACCAATGCATTAGATCTCTTGCATCTCTGAAATCTAGCACCAGATTTTACTGCATGCCCTGTGACTCAACCCCATTTTATTACAGACTGCACCACTGCTAGGAAAGAACTAAATCACAGGGTTATTACCAGTTGGATATGTCAAACTCGGTTTTGATAACATGAATTTCTCAGTTTGACTAATATTCTGACAGATGTGCTCTGCATATCTGATGCAGATGTCTTGAATTGATGGTTTGTTGTAAAACTGAAAGTCAAATTTATCAGAAGTCTGTTTCTAGCTTGTAAGTCTGACTAATAAGCCTGGTCCTAGACTAAATAAATCCAGTCTGATTTACATCTTTATGTCAAAAAGAACTCAATTCCAAGTTTCATTTCACCGAAGACTTAGTTAAAGCCTGGTGGCTTTCCTAGAATTTTAACCTTCCAAATGGATATTCAAAGCAGAAAGAAAAATCAAATTGTAGAACTAAAAAAAGTGGAAATGTTCCCATTTCAGAGTTCTAACAACCAATCAAGGAGATGAAATTTACTGTGGCAATACTCCACCCAGAAACAAATCCACCCTCTCTTATGATTAAGAAAAATGATAAGAAAAACATGGGAAGAAGAGGTGAGATTCTTTTAGTTCATTTTATCTTGTGTTTTTTTTTTTTATGAATATACATTCAACACTGTCACCTCAGAAAAGATTCAGATCCATCATAAATTAGACAAAGAAATGTCAAGCTCTATTTTAAAAAACAAAGAAAATTGGTTAGCTAACATAAGACAGAAAACAATACAGTGCTTTGACAGAAGTTTAACTAAAAAACAAAGAAACAGATACAAAGCAATCAGGAAATAAATGTGAAATGAGGTGAGGCATTTGGTCTAAACATGTAACATACAGCAAAGGAAAATTAGGAGCTAAGGAAACATTAACAGGTACACTGCATAGAAAGTTAGAAGTATTGATAGCAAAGGAACAGAATTAGAAGTGTTTGGTGTTTCTATCAACAGGAATAAGCAATGCTATCACTAAAACTGTACAGACTCAAATTCAGTGGAAAAAGAACACCATCCATTGCCTCCAGCATATTTATCTGGAGAACAAATATAACCTCTGCTAGCTGGGCATGAATACTGCAGATGCTTCAGTAACATTTGATGCTATTTCTTTAGGATTTACCTACAGAAATCCAAAATGACAGTCAAGGTCACAATGCAGTGAATCATCTTTTGGTTACTTCTGCCAGTTAATACTCTATATTCTTTATCAGGCATGCTTTATTCACTTCCCAAATGATGCTATCTATTCTGGCTCTATAGCTCATTTTTGTAGGGGTGCATCCATTGAAATGCTTGCAGTGATGTGGTCAGAGCCATTACCACATTTCACACACATTCCACTTCCATCAATTGCACTATGCCAAGCTTTTTGTGTTTGTAATTTCAACACTACAGAGCAATCGTCTAAGTCAATAGCCTCCTCCTGTACAGCGACTCAGACATGAAATAACATTATGGGTTGTCATGCATTTGCAGAGCTGTAGTACTGACCCTGTACGTATTTTTAACCCAGAACAAACACGGGGCAATTTAGACTTGGTTTAGCATGAAATGAAAGAATTAAGGTAACCTGTGTGACTTTGAGATTGCTGTAGGCTAAAAGAATGCAAATGGACAGTAACAGCTACTCAGCTGATGGTAGATAGCTCTTGTTTTAGATCTCAGCCAAACCACTTCCATTGTCTACAGTCATAGCACTGTATGATATTTTTAGCCCAGCTAAATCATATTTACTATTATCTCAAATTGCTGCCAAATAATCTTCCATGGGCCCAGGAAAGCCTGCACAATAAACAGTGCCTAGGGAGACAATAAGAATGAAAACCTGAAGAAGGTCATTGCACTTTCACAGATAAATATCTTTCAAACTCATCTCCATCAGTTCCTGCATTGATTGCAGACAAAAAGAGCACGTATATATTCATTAAAGCAGAAGAGCACACAAGGTGCTTCCTGCACCAAGCTTGGCAAAACCAAGACAGCCTAAGGCCAGGCCTCCTGATAGGTGTGAAAAGTCCATCCTACAGACAGCAGGCATGACCACCTACCTGCCACAGCCATGTAGCAGGCATGCTCCCAGCTCTGCTTAGGTGCAAGAGGACAGAGACTCTTTGACCTTCCACTGGATGAGGCAGGTGTCATTTCCATTCTACCAGCCATACAGTGACTGGGCTGCACAGCCCACTCACTGCCAGATGCTGTTTAAACTGCATATTGTCAAGGGCTGCCCAAATTATTATTATTATTATTTTTTTTTTTTTTAAGTCAAAGAAGCTTGTGATAACTTTTCCAGAAGATTCTTAAACATAGAAAGTGGGTTTGGTATGCTTATGATTTGTTGTTCTGAAAATATTAAGAGCATAAAACAAAAACCTGGAAACAAAACTCTTGGATCTCTTCAGTTAATCTGAAATACTACACATGTAGGTCATTCAGTTTGCATTATAGCAATCAATAGCTACACTTTTTTCTTAAAGCATGCTCAAACCACATGCACTTTCACATTTTCTGCTCATTCTTTGCCTTCAATTGTGTTTTATTTATCTGAATAGAAACTGGGTGATCCCAGCTCTCACTGTGCTCAGGGGAGAGTTTAGAACATTGACCAAGAGCCAATGAACTTCAGTGAGATTAAATAATGCAGTTCAGTTACTCCTCTTTTTCTTTCCCTTACACTGTCAGGTCACCAAAACTTGAGTGAACATCTCTAGAACTTCTTTCCTGAATCCCTATTCATCAGGCCCTGCCTTCTAGATCAGGTCAATTAAGCTCAGATGCCACACGGGGCAATAAAGGACATTTCAGTCAGACATTAAAAATTCACAGTGAACACTGGAAAGAGAAACCCAAAATTTCTACTCCTTGAGTTGCATGGAGCCAGATAATAATCTGTATCTGAACATCACAACAGTGACTGGACTTTATAATAGAAGCAAGCATAGATAAGGACAAGTAGTATCACGCCAAGCCATGGCACATGGACACCACATACTACAAGCACACTTGCAGATGCTCATATCTGGCTACTCCCAGCACAATCACTTCAGGAGCTTGGCATACAAATTGCTAAAAATGCCGCTTGCAAACTATAACCAAATCTGTATTCTAAATATATAGACTCTAAATATGATTTCTCTAATTTAAACTTTATGGAAAAATGTTTCATAACAAAAGCATCCCTCAAAATCCTCAAAGGATTCATTATTACAGTCCTTATTTATAGCTTGACATATGAAAAATTTTAAGAACATCTATTTTACTCTTGGATTAACTAAGGCACAGAGAACCAGTTAATATTAAATCAAAGTAAGTTAATGGAAGTCTCCTAAGTGACTTCTTGATGACCTAAGGGCTGTAACAAGCCATTAGTCCTCATTCCCCTCCCAGCAATAAATGATTCCTGAAAGGGTAAAAAGTTAACTTTAGGCTGCCACATCCCTGAGAAGGATAAAATCCTTTACGTAACCTCTTCAATTTGCCTCACGGTAACAAAAGTGCAATGTGCATCACTGAAACCTTTAGAGAGCAGGAATTCATAGAAGGTCAAGACCTAAATGGCATATTTCTCTTCAGCCTGCAGATAAGTGAGAGCAAGTTTTCTCCATGTAAGCTTAGCAGTGAGCCCTTTAACATTTATCCTTCATGTCAAAGTCAATAACAATTTATAGATGGGACACAAAGATGAAAGCAAATTAAAAAATCTCTTGCATCTCCAGAAAAAAATATTCATCTTCAAAAGGGTTTTCTTTTTTCAGACAATTGCCATGAAAATTTAAGGCCATGGAGGAAAAAACATGAAATTATAAGAAATTAGATAAAACAAGATAATGAAAACACAATATTTGACCAGGCACTTAATGCCAAGGCTTCAAAGGCTTCCTAAAGATCAAATAGAATAAACTTTATGCAAAATGTTGCAAGAACTGAGCAAGTAGGTGACAACTGAAGTTCATAAAATAATTTTAATGCCTCCAGAGTTTTTCATTTATAAATTGGTCCAGAATTTCCATCCTAAGAGTCCTGAGCAAACAAATTCAGTTTCTTCACTTACACATTTTCACTTAAAAAGAAAAAAATCCTCTGGAGTGATAAGAACATGCAAAATGTTTCTCTTAGTTTTCACCATAACATTCATTATTTTGTTGGAGAGAAGCCCCAAGCCTCAATAATAAGCATTTTGTTTCTTAAAGTTAATAGCTTCTCAGCTTCCAAATTAACGTTAGAGCTTTAGAAACATGCTGCATTTTTAATTTGAAAACTATGCCATGATTTAACCAAAAGCAGGATCAAAATTCCAGACTCCACTTAAGTGGTTTTACACAGATTAACACTAGGCTGCCTCCATAGCTCAGTTAGTAACCAGAACTACATAATTATATTTCAGCCATATCAGCTGAAGCTCACTCAAGCAGACTTGAGTGACATCAGCCCTCTAGGCAGAGGCATCTTTAACCCGCTTACAAAGTCCCAGATAATTTGAAGCATGGTAGGTTTCATTTTTTCACTTCACAGTGATTGTAGCATTCAGAGAGCTTCTGGGCATTTGCTTAAAGCCACCTGCATCGTGGAGCAGAAGCACTGTGGAGAAGCAACTGAGGATCTTCTGGAGATTCAACTCCAAAATTATGAAAGGCATAGATTTGAACAGCTGCCCTAGAGTTAAGCATGTGTTTGTGCTTATCTGAAACAGGTATGAAAAGAGGGCAAAAGACGTATTCTTCATAAGCAGTCTAAAACTTGTCCTTACGTAATAATTAAGCTTAACTATTTTTAACTGGATAGAAATAAAAAGAAATACATGAACAAGCAGCATAGAATTTGTTGTTCTTCTTGTACCCTCCAGTGACACTTGCTTGCCCACTTTTTCCCTGAAAGTTCTTCTACTAGTTTATCAGCATTGTTTTTCTTCCTAAATGAAACCTGCTGCTCATCTTCCTGGGAGCAACTAGTTTTTTTTTTTTTTGCTTTCTTTGTTCTTAAGCAATCAATTTTATTTTTAAGGTAATTTAAGGTGGGAATATCGTCCTTATTTGATAACTACCAGCCTCACATGCTTTGAGTAAAAAAATTTTATAGTTTCAATTTGTTGTTTTTGTCACCAAAATAACCAAGCAGCAAATACAACTCATGTAGTTGGATTTGTGGACCAAAAGTCATGTGAAGAGAGAAGTAACATTAATAATTCAGTAAAGCGTTACCCATGACACTACACTAGTAGAAGCTTGTCATTAAAATACACCCTAAAGGAGTGACAGTGGGGTAGCTGCATAAACTAAAGTACCTTAAATTTTCACAGGCCATATTTTCATTATGTGACACTGAGTTGTGCTACAGGTGCTGTCTCAAGGAGTCCACCTGAAAGACATGGTAACACTGCCATCAGCTGCTAAATTGCTCAGAAATAAAAATAGCTTGTCTAGGCTGACCTTTTCAGCTCCTGAAGTCATACCCAAAAACCAGACTGGTACAGATTAACTATCACTATGCAACTTTTAAATTCCATCTTTTCTACCAATTTACAAGTTTAAATGATCATATTTTCCCAGCAAGTGCTTCTACTGTCTGTGCCTGTCGATAAAGCACATTAAAATTACATTACCAATTCTGGGATATGTGTCTCAAACTGCCTGAAGCTTTCATATGTTGTGTAATGAAAATTAACCACTACCCCTATTCCAGATTTTCTTTTTTAAGAGAAAAGTACTAGCTCTTTAGTCTATCTTAACACATGACTCAAAGAGAAGGTTTCAAAGGGAGAAAAGTATAATCTCATTGTTCTTGACACCGTAGCCTTGACTGAAACATTCCACTAGCATTTTTAAATGCCATACTCCTATTTTAAATATGAGCTACTGCTCTCATTTGAAGTCAGTCCTCAAACCATACAACTGACTCAGAGACTGAATGATGTTGCTTAGCTAAAAGTTGTTGCATTGAAAGCCCCAAAGGAGAAGTATGAATGGCTCCCTTTTCCTTGTCCTCATGCCTTTAAACATTACCAACACAAGCTAGATTCCCCTGTCAATTGCTGTTTTCCATGTTGCCTGCATGTTACACCTCAGCAGGTTAACATCATACTTGATATCCTCAGTTCTTAGAATCATGCAATTATCAAAAGTCTCAGGCTTTTAACTACTGCGCTTATTATAGCATTGAAGCTAAAAGCATAATGAAGGAGATGCAAACAATTTCTAAAGAAATTAAAAATTCTATCCTTGTTTGCTTTTGAACTATCTTCACAGAAAATACCCAAACTTCTGAAATTAAAGAGCATTATTTTGTAAACTACTGGCATCTGACATTGCAATCTAACCAGTTAGCAGCCCAAGAAAATGACAGCAATTAAATGCCTAAAGATGTTAGCTGAGAAACACAGCTGGCTACAAATAAAAATGAAATGAAAGATGATCCAACTTAATACAGAGGTATTTTGAGATTAGGGCAAAAAGCTAAAGCTGCATTAAAATTCACTCCACCAACAAGCTCAGAAGGAAGTGACCTCCAAGGATTATGACATTTCTCCTGGTATTCATCAGGAGGTGAGCAAGTTACAAAACAGAAAATGAAGCAGACTTTATGGCATCTTCCTAAAAGAAAAAAAAAGGAAGAACTTGGTCTTTTCACAAAGAAGGGAAAATGAAAGTAAGATTCAAAGCATATGAACAGCACAAATTCTAGGTGAAGGACAGAGTTTCAACAAAAGGAAATGCTCATAAATGCTGTTATTTATCATGTCATTGGATCTCTAAATTGAGAAACATAAGCTCTGCTGAATGTATCTGAGTTGGAAGCAACAGATTCCACAGGGCAGTTTGTACAACCCTGGGCTGTGTAAAACACCATTCTTTGTCCGGATAGAAGCCTGCCTTTTTGTTCAAATGTTACTTCTAAGTACAGGTCCAGATAAGTCAAAGTGGGCATCAGGGACAGACTGAGACACCAACCACAGCATTCAGGGAGATGCAATGTTTCAATCTACTAAAAACAAGTTGCATCTCAGGCTTTATGAAGTAGTTGCTCATTGTATTGTCCTCTGATAAAAAACAACAGTGATAAAGTCTTGGCTATCACAAAGACTGATCTTCTCAACTTCACATCATTATTCAACACCTTTCAGAAGAGTAAAATATTTGAAATGTTAGTAGATCTGTCCAAGCATGCCTTCTTTCAGTAGGAAATTCTCTCTCTTATCTTTTCTTCCTTGTATTTGATAACAGAAAAGCAGTAGGAATTTATAATCTTACATTAAAATTTTAAAACCATTTCAATAGCCAGCTTTGCATTAAAAAAAATAATAAAAGGAACCTTCAGTAGGGTCACTGACATTTAATGAATTATGAAGTGGTTCTTTCAGAGCATCCCAATCTGGTTATCTAGCCTCATTAAGATTTTCCTATCTGGAATATAAACCCTTTGATAATATCTCTTTGTCTTGTTTTCCATCTGACAGCTGCCACAGAGGAATGAAAGGAATATTTAAAATTTTGACTGCAGAGGATTTTCTTCACATCACTTTGTTAACATTACAAGATAAGTTGGATAAATCCTCTGTTCACTAGATTCTTTAAGAGATACCCTCACAAACATAGTCACAGTGAGCATGCCATGAGTCAGTGTAATTACTCCAGAAGAGCCTAACATCATGGGCTGTATACTGTCCATCATAAGTAGAAAACCAGATTAGCTCTGTCTACTAAGGTGCCAGAAAACAGTAGGGAACCACTCAGAGCATCTTATTGATGGAGTTTGACTTTGTCATTATCCTTATATGTAAATAAAACAAACCAGAATATAAATAGTAGCTGAGTTCACACTGCACAGGAAAGATATTAAAACATCCTCCCTACAAAGACACCTACAGCAAATCAGACTTTGCTGTAAAGTACTGTTCAATCACCATCAAGAAGACCTAGAGATCTATATAACAATTTCAAGAAAATTACTGCAGTATTAATTTTCTAGAGGCAAGGCCATTAAGAATCAGTTACATTTTCGCAAGTCTTGACACCAGATGTATTTCATAAATTCAATCAATATCAAAGGATCTGTCTTTGTACACGTACATACATAAAGGCACTGCATATTTTCACAAATCCCAGACTCTCACCTTCTTGATAAAGTGCAACTGTCCTACCTGAAAACTCAGAGTCCAAATTAGATCAAAGGAGAACTGCAAGAATACATATCTACACAATTATTGTGGAGCTGGCGTGATAAATAGTTGAATGATATTGTTATTCCTTGGAAAAATGGGGAGAAACACTGTGTCAACCCGGAAAGCAGTGGAGAATAATATCAAGACAACTGTGGATGGTGTCTTGCTTCCAGCACACAAGTTTCAACAGCAGAAAGAATTTGGCTTTAGAATGCATTTTCCTGTGAATTCTCCATAAATAAGAAATAATGACACAATGTAATGCTGATCTATCATGGAAACAGTACACAATGCTGGAATGAGAAACTGAGTTCCTTCAAATAATTTCAAGAAAGAATTATTAACGAGCAGAATGTCAGAAGAGCAATTCTTTTGAAAAGCTATACTTTGACAGCAAGACTTACAAAGTTGTTCAGCGCTGGCCTATCTTCGATTTTTAAAGTTACAGCTCAGATGAAATAAATTTAACAGGCCACTTCTTAACTTTTCAGAGTGTTGCTTACAACAGAGACAAATAGAAATTTGAAGAAAAATGAAAACATCAGTTCTGCCTTTCTCTGTTTTATTCACCTAACTTCCTTTAGCAGAGAGGAGAGAAGCAACATTACAGAAGAAAACTTACCCCATAAAGTCTAGTTAGGCATATTTCTTCATTTATACAAAACTATAAGCTCCCTCTACTGGTACAGTGGAATTACTAGACAGTGATGATGGTCCTAGATTGTTCTGCTTTAGCCCTAGCATATGCAACTACTCCTTCTGCATTGTCACAGACACCACTGACTTTCCTCTTGCATAGTATTCTTTTTATCCTAGAAATAAAAAAAAGCAGGAGGTACAAGGTCTTACATGTTAAGTCTACTTTCTAAAAAGATCCATCCACCTTCAACATTTGCACAAACTACAAGGATTTGTTTTGTTGGTGATGGTGGCAGTGGGTTCCTTCAGTTGTTCTGTTGCTGTTGTTTGCTCGTAGTGGTTTCAGTTTTTTTTTGCGAAATATTTATTCATGATTCTCCACAATGGTTTCTCAAATGCTAGTTTCAGATTTTATAAATAAAAACACTTGCCAAAGTAAGACAGGTATTGCTTATTAACAGTACTATTGAAAAAACAGAATCTCTGTACAATGTCTTTACAAGTCCGTGCTGGGTGAATTCTGAGTAGATTTCATTTCTATAAACCTTCAGGCAATGTCATTTTGACTTCACTGAGATCTCTGCACAGCTCCTGTCTGAGAGCCAATTAAATGGAGAGAAGTTCAAAACTCATTCTCAAACTAGCAAAAGCACAATTAAATGTTTAACCTCAGGATGTGAAAGGCAAGGCTCCTACTTAGTAGCATGTGCTCTGTGATGAAATGCAAGTCTGGAAACACCACCAGAGGATATTTGAGATCTAAACAGGATCATTCTAACCGGTTTCATTCAAGCAAAATCTGTCAGTGAGAACTTTCCAAAGCAATGCAATTTTATCTGTGCAAAATGCCCTTAAGGTATCCCCTGTGGAGCACCAACCTAAGATGTTTATCAGGAGCACTGCAGCACAGGAAGCAGTAAGAACATTGACACTTTACATATCAATGAAAACAAATTGCACAAGATCTGAACATGATACCTGAAAAGCACTATTCATAGATGAAGCAAGAAGAAAGGAACTACACTGCTTGCACAAACAGTGACAAGTGAAAACTCATAAGCAATTAAGCAGAGTTGTTGGCACCAAATGAAGTGTCAGAGCTCTCCTCTGTAAACCTCTGCTAAGCAGCACGCCTGGCACCTGAAGGCCTTTCTTAGTACCTCAATAAAAAAAAAAAAAAAAAAAAATCTAAAAAAAAAAAAAAAAATCAGGAGACAGCAACAGATTAGGGTGGAAGACCTAATAATCACTTCGGATGCAGAAGGACAGAACTCACTGCCAGTGCTCAAAACACTCAGCAGACCAGAAGCAAGGAGGAAATAAAGAAAAGCATTCTTGAGGAAAGCACAAAGGAAGCATCCAGACCCTTCAACGTGAGCACATACGTATTTTGCTTCCTGTGGCTTTATCACCCAGCCTGATTTTAGCAATGTTCCTTGCAACAGTGATCTCTACAGAGGTAGCAGAGAGAATAGTGTGATTGCCTGAAGGAAAAGATCAAATGAAAGTACACAAGCCAAGAAAGAAAAGGAGAAATAAATTAAAATCTCAAAGTCTGCACGTGAAAGTTTTCCTGAGTCAGCTGTACATCCTGCTCTTCTTATTGATAATGACAGACAACACAAAATCTTATTTCAAATTATCAACCTGAGTCTGTCACACTTGCACATTCTATCTTTGGGACATTTTTGCTTCATCTAGGGCCTGCATGCTTCAAAGCAACTTCACATCAACTTCCAGTAAGAAACAGTTGCTGGTATTCATCAGTATCTCTACTCTTGTAACTTTGTCCCTTTGACACAACAGAATAAAGCTGCAGTATGAAGTATGGTTTTCTAGTATTACCCCCTGTTGTTTGATTTACCTATTGATTTAGAGATTGATCTTGCCCAACATTCTATACAAAGAACTGTCTATAAGCTTTATAATAAATGCAAATGTTAAAGACATTAAACTCAGCTGCAGATGGAAGAGATGTACATACGTTTTCATGATTTTATTTTGGTACAAGTTGCAATGCTATTCAACAGTATAACAGTGAAAAAAAATTATCATGGATGGCACTCTATTTTGCCATAGCCAACAGGGAAACTCTGAAATAAGCAGCAAGGTGAAAGTTTGACTTCTTTTGCATAACAATCTGAAAGGGCAACACAGCAGAAGGGCAAAGCAGAGTGTAGTAGCAAGGGGACAACCACAAACAGGATGGTATTACAAAGGAAAAGTGCTCACCTATCTTCAAAGATCTAGGCTCATAAGGAAAACTCCAGAAGGGAAGGATCTCCAACTAAAGAACCTTCCCCACTGGCAGTCAGCCCTTAAATGAGGTCTAAGAGGCACAGCCAGGCTCCTCCCCTTCTGGCCACACAGCTAATTGCCTTCACCTGTGCTCCCAGGGCTGACCCAGTCCTTTCCCCAGGTGCTCTATCAATGGTTCGGGCCGTGACTCAACCGTTCCCATACACTTTGAAATTAAAAACTGAAGCATTAAGTGGGGAGCTGAACTGGAAGAGCCCTTGGATTCTACTGGCAAAGTATCCTACAAACAGAATGCAGAAGCATTCATGTGATATTGCTGGTGGGAGGATGTGGTAAGAGAGAGGTTGCCCAGTGATTCAAGTTCAAAAAACAATATTTCTTCCATTTTAAGCAAAGCTACATCTTGCCACATCAGGTCTTTTGTTTTACAGTCTTCAGCCAAGATCCTGTAATTTTCTTGCCTTAAACTAGACTATCAATCTTGACTTCTACGCTTTGGACCAGTTACTGCTTCAAACAATATACCTCTGTTGAGGGTTTTGGATTTCGTTGCTGGAAGGTTACAATCCATGTTTTCTCTTCTCACAGAGAAAGAGATGTGCAGATAAAACAAAATTCATTATATTATTAAAACATTATCTAAGCAGAATGGTATGTACTTGGTATTATGGTGGTTATTATACACAGCATATAGCAAGACCATTATTCACCCAAGAAGATAATTAAGTAGAAAAATTAACAGGATGGTTTGAGTATGTAACATACTCAGGCATAGGGGCCAAAGTGGAAGATCCAATCATGCATTTCTTAAGTTTTTGTTTTAAAAAATACAAAGAATTGCCCTCCTGAGGTCTGACAATTTATGTTACAACTTAGATTCTGAATAATGCCTACATTTGGGATAACTGTTGGAACGTATCATCATAATTCTGGGGTGGATAGAAAATAAAGGTGTTAGTTCAGAGGGATTTGGTTTTAAGCTAACTGAAAGGAATAAGGAGTGAACAGCAAAAGTTTTTGTTCTTAAAAAAATGAGCTCAGAATAGTAACATTTCTCAGCAACATTGCTAAAGCTTTTTATTTTACTGTAGTCATAGTAATTTGTTCATGCTAGTAAAGTGTTAAATTTTAATTTAATGACATAAACTTAATTAGATCAGCCAGCACCAAAAACCCTCCTAAAGTATTCTTACAGAAAATTGATCCTTTGAAATAAATTCCAGAAGGTTTTCAAGCAGCATGACATCCTATCTGGCAATTTCTTTCTGGACATTTAACAATCTAGCCAATATGATTCAGATACTAACACTCCTTTTATGTTCAGAAACATGCTTACAGGCTCATCTTCCCTCAGTTAAACTGTCTTTTTTTAGATTTTGAAGTTAATTTCAAATCATAGCTTAATAAATGCTTTTACACTAACTCAGTAGAACAGCAACAACAAAGCCTACAATTAAACCTGTTCTTTATTCTGGAACTGCTAGCAAAACTCAGCACATTTTTAAGGGAACATGAAAAATCACGAATATAATTAAATAAACCTGAAATCTGTTCAACCTTTGTCATCTTCTCTATCCTTTGATGCTTCAAATAAAGGCATGGAAGACTCATTTCTGATCTTCCCTAGCACAATATGTTGCCTATTCCTCTTGTAGCTCTTACTTTCACTTTATTAGCTGTGCAATATATTACTACGTTATGCAAAGTTTGGGACAGAATGTACACATACAAGACATAAGATCCAACGTTTTCTGTCATTATTATGAAGTTGGTGGATGATTTACATCAGATGGAGAAGCTGTGTATCTACCTTGGACCTGTCAGATAAACACTTATATCAAAGGAATTACAAATGCGTGTAGATTTTTTCCTCAATCACAATTGACATTTTATCTGGAAATAAATATTCTTTGGTAGCCTTCCTTACCAATCATACCAAATATGGTTTAATTGTGGATTTTAAAAATAAGTATTCATGTGCAGGAGCATTTCCTTCCCCTGCTTTATGGTTCTGCTACAAAATTATTCAAAATTATTCTAGACTGATATCTCTAAATGACTTTTATCCACTGCAGCTTCACAATCTGTTCCTTGGCTGTTTGAGTTTCACTTAACGTGTAATTTAGTGTAAGATGCCTCAGGTATTGGTAAGAGGTAAGGCAATTTTCCACCTCTGTTACCAGAATATATCGAAGCCCAAAACATAAGGAATAACATTACCAGCATCTGAAGTCTGGAGAGCTTACTGAGTCATAGCAGAGATGGAGCAACATCAACAAAAACAGCCAGTTAGAGGCAATCAAAAATTCTCAAAGGATTTCTCCAAGAAGATGAGAACGATCCAGAAGACCGCAAGACTGAAGTTCAGGAGCACATATCTTTATGCATTACAATGTAACTGTTTCATACTTGGACAAGAAACCTCTACGCTTCAAACTGCTGCCCTGCAGTGAATCAGAATTTTAATAATGTTGAAAACTCTCACAAACTGATGGTGTGGGCAAATTGTGATTATTTAACTTTTTATCTTTTGCTGGAAGACTCAATTAAAAAAAAAAAAAAAAAAGTTGAGCCAAAACCTTTTACACAAAAATGCTTACAGATTTTTAAACTTCAAAAAATAATCCAACGTATTTATTGACAACAAGGGTGGAGTTCAAAGGGATGGAGTGTGGCAGGGGAATGCTGCCTCCCTGAAGTGTCTATACACTAATGCGCGCAGTATGGGAAATAAACAGGAAGAGTTGGAGATCTGCGTGCGGTCACATGGCTATGATCTCATTGCGATCACAGAGACGTGGTGGGACAGCTCGCATGACTGGAATGTTGTCATGGAGGGCTACGTGCTTTTTAGGAAAGATCGGCTGGTGAGGCGGGGTGGTGGAGTTGCTCTTTATGTAAGAGAGCAGCTTGAATGTATTGAACTCCACCTGGGGGAGAGTGGTGTAGCAGTGGAGAGCTTGTGGGTAAGAATCAAGGGGCGGGCTGGTATGGCTGACACCGTTGTGGGTGTGTGCTACAGGCCCCCTGATCAGGAGGAAGAGGTTGATGAGGCCTTCCACAAACAATTGGAAGCAGCGTCACGATCCCAGGCGCTGGTGCTTATGGGGGACTTCAATTATCCAGATATTTGCTGGAAAAGCAATGTGGCCAGGCATGCGCGGTCCAGACGGTTCCTGCAATGTGTTGAAGACAACTTCCTGATGCAGGTGGTTGAGGAATCGACAAGGCAAGGGGTACTGCTGGACCTTATTCTCACTAATAAAGAAGGGCTTGTCAGGGAAGTAAAGGTCGGGGGCAGCTTGGGTTGTAGTGACCACGAGATGGTGGAGTTCAAGATCCTGAGTGGAAGAAGTAAAGCAAAAAGTAGGATTGCTATCCTGGACTTTAGGCGAGCCAACTTCGATCTCTTCCAGGGCCTACTTGGAGCTGTCTCATGGGCTAGGGTGTTCGAAGGCAAGGGGGCCTGTGAGAGCTGGTCGACATTTAAGCAGCTCTTCTTCCAAGCTCAAGATCAGTGCGTCCCTGTGAGGAAGAAATCGGGAAAGGGTGGCAGAAGACCTGTGTGGATGAGCAAGGAGCTCATGCACAAACTCAAAGGAAAGAAGAAGGCCCATGAAATGTGGAAAAAGGGTCTGACTACTTGGGAAGAATACAGGAATGTTGTCAGGGTCTGCAGGGATGCGACAAGGAAGGCTAAAGCCTGCCTGGAATTAAATCTGGCAAAGGGGATAAAAGATAATAAAAAAGGTTTTTTCAAGTACATTAACAGTAAAAGGAAGACTAGGGAGAATGTGGCTCCCCTGCTAAGTGACGGGGGTGTTCTGGTAACGGGGGATGCTGAGAAGGCGGAGATACTGAATGCCTTCTTTGCTTCTGTTTTCAGTGAAAAAGCTCCCCCTCGGGAATCTGAGACCCTGGAGGTTAGTGAGAGGATCTTGGGAATGGAAGACCTCCCTTCGGTCAGGGAAGAGGTGGTCCAAGAGCGCCTAGGCAACACCAATGTTCACAAATCCATGGGACCCGATGGGATTCATCCACGGGTGCTGAGGGAGCTGGCAGAGGTGATTGCTGAACCGCTTTCTGTCATCTTTGAGAAGTCTTGGAGGACGGGGGAGGTGCCCGAAGACTGGAAGATAGCCAACGTCACCCCGGTCTTCAAAATAGGCAAGAAGGAAGACCCAGGCAATTATAGGCCAGTCAGCCTCACCTCTGTCCCTGGAAAGGTGATGGAACAGCTTGTATTGGATGTCATCTCCAGACAACTGGAAGAAGAGGAGGTTATCAGGAGTAGTCAGCACGGGTTCACAAGGGGGAGGTCGTGCTTGACCAACCTGGTAGCCTTCTATGATGTTGTCTCTGGCTGGGTGGATAGGGGGAAAGCAGTGGATGTAGTCTACCTTGATTTCAGCAAGGCATTTGATACCGTCCCCCACGACATCCTTATAACAAAGCTGAGGAAATGTGGGATAGATGAGTGGACAGTGAGGTGGGTTGAGAACTGGCTGACTGGCAGAGCACAGAGGGTCGTTGTTGGTGGTGCAGAGTCCGGTTGGAGACCTGTAAGCAGTGGTGTTCCTCAGGGGTCTGTACTGGGTCCGGTCTTGTTCAACATCTTCATCAATGACCTTGATGAGGGGATAATGGCCACCCTCAGCAAGTTTGCTGATGATACGAAGTTGGGAGGATTGGCTGACACGCCTGAAGGCTGTGTTGCCATTCAGCAAGACCTGGATAGGCTGGAGAGCTGGGCAGAAAAAAACCGGATGAGGTTTAACAAAAGCAAGTGTAGAGTCTTGCATCTGGGGAGGAATAATTCCATGCACCAGTACAGGTTGGGGGATGAGCTGCTGGAGGGGAGCTCTGCGGAGAGGGACCTGGGTGTCCTGGTGGACGACAGGTTGGCCATGAGCCAGCAGTGTGCCCTTGTGGCCAAAAAGGCCAATGGCTTACTAGGGTGCATTAAAAAGAGCGTGTCCAGCAGGTCGAAGGAGGTGATCCTCCCCCTCTACTCTGCCCTGGTAAGACCTCATCTGGAGTACTGTATCCAGTTCTGGGCTCCCCAGTACAAAAAAGACAAGGATCTCTTGGAAAGAGTCCAGCGGAGGGCCACGAAGATGGTGAAGGGCCTGGAGCATCTCTCCTACGAGGAAAGGCTGAGTGAACTGGGTCTGTTCAGCCTTGAGAAAAGGAGACTGAGAGGGGACCTGATCCAGGTCTATAAATATCTAAGGTGTGGGGGGCAGAATGGCGAGGCCAGACTGTTTTCAGTGGTGAGTGGAGACAGGACAAGGGGAAACGGCTGGAAACTGCAGCATAGGAAGTTCCGCACAAATGTGCGCAAGAACTTCTTTACAGTGAGGTGACGGAGCACTGGAACAGGCTGCCCAGGGAGGTGGTGGAGTCTCCTTCTCTGGAGATGTTCAAGACCTGCCTGGATGCCTACCTGTGCGACCTGCTGTAGGGAACCTGCTCTGGCAGGGGGGTTGGACTCGATGATCTCTGGAGGTCCCTTCCAACCCCTACAATTCTGTGATTCTGTGATTCTGTGAACAACAAAACTTTATTCAATGATCTATGCTTACTCTACTTAATCAACAACCTTGCTGAGACTGCTTCTTTCAAAGAGAATTTTAAAAGCTCTGTAGTAGAACCACCTGTCAAAGCATTTGTGCAACAGGACTCCTGAGAAAGTTATTAATCCCTCAAAGGTTGAGATGGAATAGAAAAAAATAAAATGGATCTGGAAGTTATGTTGTGTAAGTGAAATTACATCATCATTCAGGAGCCAAGGATCAGTCTCAAACTTCTCATGATGTAATATGCAACAACCTTTTCCCCCTTCACAGTAAACACAAAACAGCAAGCTTATCCATGTTATAATGCAGCAACATCATAAGATATTTATAGAACGTAACACACTAATATGTGAGTCCATTCTCAAGCAGTCTGGACAGACTGGCCTTCAGGGAGCATGAAGAAGTGTAATCAAACAGCTCAGCTGGGGATACTGAAAGATTAGTGGTAAACCTCTAACCTACAAACTAGGATGGAGTATAGCAGTGCCACAGGCTCAACTCCAAAGGAAAAAGCTGATTATCTCCAGTTAAATTATTTGAACTGATTTTTAATTCTAACATTACTACAGCAATCAAATTCAGTTTTTGTGCCACCACCAACACTGCACCATTAGGAAAAGTCTCAGTACAGTACTCACACACTGGTACAGTCACTGCTGAACAGGCCCAAGGGGCAAAGCAACTACTGATAGGGCACCAGGATGGTGAGAAAAACCAGGAGGTAATAAAAAAATGTTCATCTGTTTTGAGGAGTGTATTGGCCTAGTAATTCATTGGGGTTTAGAAAACTCTCTTAAAGAGCTTCTTTTAGTCACCACTTAAAACTGTTGAATTATCTTTCCTGCCTGCACTGTAGGGACAGAGGATAACAGTGATGAAGGTGACATCTTTCCCAAGATCTACTGTTTGAAAACATCACCTTCTTGATGCCCTCAGAATCACAAGAACAAATACACACAAACATTTGAATTTCTCTCACTTGTTACTAGCACTCTCAGAACAGTTTGCCTGCACATTCCTCAGGTCCACTGAGTATAAGGTCTTTAGGAGAGTGCTCCACGTTTGTCATTTTCAAAACATTTAAGAAGTCTTTAAACAAAATTATGTGTGTTGCACAAGAGCAAAGTGACTAAGACTTACGGTAGGAGAGAAAACAATTATAAGAGAGAAAAGACACTGCTACATGAGTGGTTTTTACCATGTTTAACACATCTATTGCAGGAATGAGTCTCTTTACACACAGAATAAACTCAAAGCCTCAATGTGAGTTTAGCTTCATATGTTAATAATATAGGTGAAGCTTCAGTATTCATATTTCTCAAAGCCCATTGTTGCACTTTTGGATTTTTTTTTAAGTCCTTCTGGATCATATATGTCACTCAAGAGCATTAAGATTTGTATTTTGCATCTGTCAGAGCTAAATACAATATAATGAGTTGAAAATAAATACATTTAAGTTTATCATTAAATCTTATTTTGAATACCAAAATAATCTACTTACCCTTAGTTGTGTCTGAATTAACAGTTTCTATCTACTGTTACCATGACAAAGCATTAAGACAGATAGAAAAGAAACTGTAAATAAGATTCTACATACAATTAGAATGAGCTTCCTCATGTGGGGGTAGAAATAACTCTTCTTAAAAAAAAAAAAAAAAATAAGTAGCTAAAGAAATTTAGCCCCTTAAACATCATAAATTCAGAACTCAGAAGAGTCCTTTCCTACACATAGCGCATCAACACATGCTTGCAACACACACAGGAAGAGGATGAGCCATAGAAATTCAGCTCTAGTTTTTAAAACAAAAGCAGTCAAAATCTTCACACTCAACTTTAAAAGCCAATACGTCAGGCCTTCTATTCCTTTATACCAACTGGCACAAATAGAAACCAAGGTAACCATAAGCCAGCTCTACCTCAGCTCCTTGCAGGAGGGATCTCCACTAGCAACTCAGGAAAGCTTTATAGATCTTTCCAGCACGAAGAAGGCACACACACAACCCAGAATTTAGCTTGATGTTTCTTTCCATACTAAGAAAAAAAATTATGGCAGTTATGCATCCATAAGATTGCTGGTCCTTAGTAGCAATGAAACTGTTTCTGATAAGTCTTTTCTAACAATGAGCAAATATCATCAGGAATAGCAATAAAACAATAGCAATAAAGACACGTAGGAAAAAGTTACCTTACCCTACTGGTGACAGAGCTTGTAACTATAAAATGTTCCCAGGGGTCTTCAACAAGGGAAGGCTCCTCCTAGAGAAGTGAGCCCTTAAATGATCCCAGGGAAGTCCAGTCTCATGGGAAGCATAGGTGGATTGCTTACACCTGTGCTTCCTGGGCCAGCCACATCCTTCACAATGTGCTCAGTCACCAGTTCATACTGCGATGTAACAGTCCCCTTACAAAGACCCCCTCTATTAAAAAAAAAGAAAAAAAAGGCTAGAAAAAGATGGATGGCTATATTCAACAATATATCTGGAGTTAAATATTCCACCACCAAGTCAAAGTAAGTAAAAGTACTATCATTTTAATTAGCTCTTTGTTCTCAGTTTGCAGTGATTTTGCATAAAAGCAGAGAAAAATGTTACACAGTGGGTGTAGCAGAAATGCTCATTCAGCTTGAAACAGTGATTGAGCACCTGGTAGGTGACATAATACACCTGAGTGACCAGAAGAGGTGGAGCCAGGATCCACCCCTTCCCAGACCTCATTTAAGGGTGGTAGGGGGGAGGTAAGGGGGTTTGCTGGAGCTCTGTATGTATGGCCTTCTAGTGGTAAGTGGGTTGGTTTTTGTTGTTTTTTTTTTTTTTCCCTATCTCTTTTGTTTCTTTGTCTATGGCTGCTGCATTTGGGCTTATCATCACTAGTATAGCTTAGGACTTTACTGCCCTGTTATTATTGCTGTGCTTTTTATCACATTATAGTGTTAGAGAGTGAAGAATAAAGATTTGGTTTAAAAGCTTTATTTCTTTTTGTTAACTTATTATTTTTTAGTTTGGATTTGTTGGCTTTTTTTAGTTTAGCTATTTTTTCTTTCTATGTTTTTTTCCTAGCAGGCTTTCTATTGTACGCTTCTTTTTCCCTGTCTCAGCAATCAACAGCTACCTGTGAAGATTAGAATGAATGAATGAAATGGATTATATAGCATCCAAATAAGGCCTCTGTGAAGCAGATTATGCCTACTCCAGGAAAAAAAGTGCCTAAGCTGTTTTAAAATGTATCAGAAATCAATAAGTTCAGGGAAGTCCTAAAGCAGACTGACAGCGGCCTTTAGCGATAAAAAAGAGAAAATTAACGTATATTAATGTCTCTGATTATAATCTTAGCCTATGTGTTTGCTGCTTATAGAGTTGCTTATACTGAGATTTCTACTACTGTCAAAAGACTATATTCAGGAAAATATGTAAATCATAAAGCAGCGTATAACAGTAAGTGGGAGATAAGACATAAACTTTAGAATGCAGTGAGCTTAAAGCCAGCAAACAGTCAGCATATCTATCTCTGCTGCTCTTTTCTGAAATCTGAAATGTCATCTATCAAAACTTTAAGGTGATACTTCAAATGTATTACTCTATATAAACCAACATTAAAAGGGCATGCTATATGTTGCACAGAAAGCAGGACTGACTTTTGTGTTGTATCAAACACAACCAGATGTAATGTATGTTTTCAGACGATAGCTCTTAGGGACTGCCTACAGTAACCTCACTTAATAAAGTGAGTAGTTGTTAAAAGTGGGAGTTGATTTCTGAGTTTTATGATCATAAGGAAATACTGATGATTTACTTATATGTAACTATTCTTTGTTGTCCACAGTAATTTTTGTAGGTTGCAAAAGCAGAGTGAGAAACACAACAAAGGATGTAATATGCTTTATAAACAATTCTCCTTCATATTCAGCTCTCTGATGCTTTGTGCTAAGATGTAGGTTAAGTAAACATACAACCACTTTGCTCAGGCAGTGGGGATGAAAGTTCTAATGATAACTACTTCTCAGCGGGAACAAAATACAAAATGGGTACAAAATTCCATTTTAATAATGTTTTCCTGTGTGCAATTTTCCTACAAAATTATCTGTCAAAAATGAAAATGTTTCATTTAGGGAGTATTTATTTATTTATGAAAAAAAAAAATCCAAGAAAGCATCACAACTGCATCACAACTCAGAAAACTCAAAACCAGAAATAAATCCACCTGATCAATGGCAGAATACATCTGAATTTCTTTTCTAAATCCTTAGTGCAGTAGATAGTGTTACTGTGCCTTTGCACACCATATCCTTACTGTTTTCTATGTTTCAGAATACTGTGATTTATCTATTTTATGGCTGAACTTGAATCTGTGGACTCCTTGATGCATTTAGCTTACAAGAGTTCAGTTCCCATGCACATTTTACTCAGTTGCAAGCACCATGTGACAGTTGTCCTTTCAGTTCGGTTTGTTCTTAGTTGCACTATCACAGAACATCAATAAATATTAGGAATAATTGTAACTATTTAAGCATACATTTATCCTGAAAATGGAAGAAGACAAATTTTAGACAAATTGTGATCCTTGCAGCTGCTGTGCTAGGCATATCAAAGCAACTTTTGTAATGTAACTTCTGGGGACATAAGAACAGCATTTGGTATATTATATGATGTCATATACTGGAAAAGAACCCTATTTGGTAAAAGCTGATTAATATGAATGCCTCCAGCACCAGTGAATTTTCCATATGAAACTTTGATACTTAGCAAAAACCAAAGAAAATGCAAACCATGTTTTTCACTCTGGGAAACTTCAACTTTGGTAGGATTTCATTTCAGTGAGGAATGTGTTAAAAGCTAAACAATGGCCTGGGCATTTATCCCACAGTGTAGTTTCTTTCATAACAACCATATAATAGAAGCTTCTGGATGGTTTCTCATTTGCTGTTCCTGTTTCATAGAAGCTGCATAGCTCAGTTCCTACCCCCTCCATATGCTAATTTGGATTTCTCTACTCAGACAATACAAAATTAAAAGGCAAAACCTTAAGAGTCACGCAAGTAAGGGCTGTAGCGTGTGATGGCTCAGTAGAGGGAGCAGAAATGTCTGTCACTGTGATTTCTTTACATAAGAAAACTAATAGTTTTTAAATTATTTCTATGTGCTTCATAGTACTTTGGCAAGTAGCGTGAAGCACAGTGTTGGACTGTGGTTTTTTTCTACCTAAAGGAAGGGTATGTGCAAAAAGGATGTGTTATTATAATGTCTTACACTTATTATAATGTTTTACACCTAGAAATCCAGCTTACAGCTAAAGGTGTTTGACTTCAGCCCAACACTTGATCATCCTTTTAAAAAGGCATAATTTATACAGACAGTCTCAGGAAAATTGTTACCTATATACAAATTTACATATATGCATACATAGACACATCAGTGTATATATCTGAGACCATTCAAATGCAAAAGAAGTTCTGCTTTTGCACATAATCTCTGGTCTCTAACACGAGCCTCTTCCAGTCAAAACGCCCTTGTGACTCTAAAGATTCAAATTTGTCTTCATACATATTGAAATGTATCTCACCCTTGCAGGTCCAGTTTGAGTCCAGATACAAAGTTGAGAAACGAAAACAACAGTTCTGCTAGAGTTGTACATGGTAAAAGACCAGTAGCTAAATTCAGATCTGACTGTGGTTCAAATAGTGTGCTCCAAAGCTCAGGGAGTGTTGTAAGCTTGGTATATAAAAATTACATAGCATGAGAGTCTGCAAAATAATACGTGAGCTATTAGAACGGTTCCTTCTTTGCTTAATGTCTACAAACTTATGCTTGTGTGGCCTGGCCTGTAACTGCACTGTTTACTTCTTTGTGCCTGAGATATCTAATAAGAATCATTAGAAAAATATTTAAATCCAACCTGTGAGTCAACCTGTGTGACTGAAGACAGCAGCAGATCAATGCTTGCTTCAGGTGGGGACTTAGAGCTGAGTGTTCTATTCTCCATTTACAAACTACAGATCCAATGATTAACAGAAGTATGGACCTGCAGTAGCACTGCACATAAGAAATGTAACTTCCAGGTACTGTAAGAAAAAGTTCCCAGTGGTAACTGTTCAATTTTAAATTTTTTTCTAAGTAGAGAATTCCCATGAAGTTCTGCAGAAATCGCACTTTGTGTTACTTTAGAAACATTAAAGTACTGGGAAAGGTCTATGCACTTGTAACCAGTAAAGATACCATGTGCACATGCAACCCACAAAACAAAATATTAGATCAATGCATAAATGTGTGTATGCAACACTGAGTAATTTCACAGTTAATGCAGCAGACTGTGCTCTTAGACTCATTTTAAATTTGCCTTGTTCAAAATGAAATCATCAATCACAAGACCAGTAGCATATTTCATGGAATTACTAGATTTTTCCCATTAAAAATACAATTAAAACATGTCACTTCTCTGCACACATTGCATATGTATGCACAGGCGTGATCTATTGATACAAACACCACATTCTGACTTTGGTGAAATTGCAAAGGTTCATTAGAAAAGACTAGAGAGAGAGCCCTGGAAGATTTTAGATCTTAGAGGGTCATTTATTGTTGCAATAACTTTCATTTTTCCATTTGAAGTGTAGAGTCTAAGCACTGCAACAGAGCAATATTGAGGTATTTATTTTTTCTTTAGCTGAAATGCTAGCAAGGGAATGTTTTTCAGCTTGGCAGGCAGCCAGTCATCTCTCAGTAAATAATGTGAGCCCTGTCCTGCAGTGTATAGCTGTACATCTCCTCACAAAATGCTCAGTCCCCTGCTAGAGTCCAAGCGATCTTTGCTTACAAAGTGTGTCTACAGAAACTTCTATAGCAAGCAACTTGGCAGAAACTTCTGAGCTACATGAAGTTCTTTCTCTGTCTCTTTTTCCCCACTGAAATGACTTCTTTTACTGCGTCTCCATAAGATGCTTTCCCTCAGCATAATGGAGATAGAGGAAAAAAAAACCCCAAACTTCTGAAGCTTAGCTAAGGTGCCCTAGACAGTCTTTCATTCAAATCCTGAAAAGTTCTGCTCTGTTAGCAGTGCTAGATGTACTACTGTATCAAAACAGATACACAATACTTGTAGTTGCTCAGATAGCATCACTGGCAGGTCTCCACTGTAACTTACACATGCTTGTAGAACGTGACTGTTCTACGCATTTCAAATGAAGAAATTTGGTTTAGTTACCATTTGTAACTAATGTTGTAATTAGGCTTTAAAAGAGTAACTTTTGGATAAGTATAATCCAGATCACTCAAGGTATTTGCTAACAAAGGAAGGATCAGTGTCTTTAGGCAGAAGCTGTAGGAAGTAACAAAGCCAAAGAGTAAGGGTGGTCATTTTTAACTGAGATGAAGAATGGATCCAGACAGGTGTATTTTGATACACTGGACTGTGTACCTTGAAAAGATATCACTACAGTACTTTCCTCAGCACGTGCTCACTCATCCAACCCCCAAAGCACAGTTCAGGCTTTAAAAGTCACAATAAAGCTCAACTGTCTAGTAGGATTGCATGTTTTCCCAGAACTGAACACTGAACAGCATAATTAATGTTTGCAGAGCCTTTAGAGATGGAAAAGCACTCTAGAAGCTACAGATTATTATTACTGAGCATTTCCCTATTAATACTGGAGTTATAATCCATTTCTCTTAATGTTTTACAACTAAGAGAATGGAAAACATGAGATTGCAGATACCAGTTGCTGCAATTAACAAGGGATATGTGAAAAATCAAAATTTTGATAGCTGTCTTTACACAGAAAGACTCATCTTGAAGTTAAATAGACAACTGTCTCACGTTCTGAAATCTAGACAGCTACATATTTCTAGTACCTTTTGTTGCTATTGTTTTCTTTTTTTTCCCTTTTTTTCCTTTCTTATAACAGATGGTGTTGTTGATTGCTAGCAGAAGATATGGTCCTATAGGGTGGGAACGTCACATTTCACTTACTATCCACTGGCATTTGCAGTGATTAGCCATGTCCACCAATGTTTTTGTTTTCTCAGTAGTGTCAGTGCCTAAATGACACTCTGATTTCAGTTTTTGAGATGAATTTGTTTAGTAAATTTGCAATAGTATCTAAATCCAGGCTAGGTCTTGCAACATTTACAACAGCACGTTCCTTCTCCTACCAGTTCCTGAGTCATTACTAAGATACAACAGAAATAAGGAATAAAACCTAGCTTTCAACAGTTTACAAAAAGTGGCAACATTGCCACAAGTCTGTTTCGTCTTTATAACAAAGCAGCTTTTTCCTGACTATGGCTGCATGGTATATTTCTAGTTTACTCAGTCTTGAGGGTTTTTTTTTTCCAACTGTTAACATACATCACGTGGAAAAAATTGAAACCTCAGCTTTGCAGTCACATGCTGAGCATCACTCTTGTATTTTCGACTGTGTCACTTCAGAGAATGGCCTGCTGCAAGATCCTGAACTCCATCAGTGGCCCAAGTTTACGTTATTTGGGTCTTAGGGTTTGTTTTTGAGTTCCCACAAGTATTTAATTACTGATGCTATTAACGTAACTTGATATATCTTTATTTGGAAAAAGGCAGATGGCAAGACCATTCAAAAGTGTTGGAATGATTAAGGCTAATGGATCTTCTAAGACATTAGGGATTTTAAAAATGTGATTATTGTACCTAATGGATATCAATATTTTTAACTCTACAGAAGCATCCTAATAGGTCATAGTTCTCCCCCTCTGCATAAACAATGTGGGGAGAAAGCTGAAGAGTAATTATATGTAAGCACACAGCCTCTTGTTGGAAGAGTCCTGAAAGCACTCTCTAAAGTCAGAATTTTTAGTAAAAGCATGTAGTGTGTGGATGGTGAGATGTTTTCTGAGCTTAATGTACTGATGAATATGAAAACCATGCCCAACAGTGTTCTGAAAAGGTTTTTTGTGGATATCAGACCTTAGTTTCTTTGAACTCCCATAATTGGGTACTGAGATCTTTTTTTCCATGAAGAATACACAGAACTCAAAGATACACAGTTCCTTACTGTGAAATCCTTTCAGCGTATAGAAGAGAAGGCTCAAGGGAAACCTGATAGTGGCCTTCCAATACCTAAAGGGAGCTTATGAATGGTAGATGGTGACAGGACAAGAGGAGAATGGCTTTAAATTGAAAGAGAGGAGATGTAGGTTGGATGTCGGTGGGCATTTTTACTGAGAGGATGGCGAGGTGCTGTAACAGGATGCCTAGAGAAGTTGTAGATGCCACATACTTGGAGGTGTTCAAAGCCTGATTGGATGGGACTCTTTGCAACACAGTCTTTTACCTGATTTAGTGATTGCCAACCCTGCCTATGGCAGGGAGTGTGGAAGCAGACAGTCTGAGGTTCCTTCCAACCCAAGCTCTTCTGTGGAAACTGTCCATTCTTTTTGCATGGTCCTTGATCTCCTGAACTGTATTTCCAGCCTTACCTCTCCACATATTGTTAATATAACACAGACCAATTAGCAAAATTGGTGTGCTGTTTCCCTTAAACTTTCACACAGGATCTTTAGTGATTCTAAGATGTATATTATGGTATTTGACAAACATACTGCCAAGTTTTTAAGCTCTGTGTTAAGCAATATAGACTGCTATATTTATACTGCTTAGAATGAAGCAGGAAAAAATATTATGATGAGTGGTTTGGATTCCTATATTTAAATATCTTATTTACTTACAGCAAATTAGCTAACAAATGCATTCACGAATTCTTACTACTATGAAAGTGTACTTCAAGTATCCCAGATTTCGCAGATGAGTGAATGATGCGCAGGCAAATTCAACAAATTGCTTAAGGTTATACCAGCATAGCAGCAAGGGAAAATCAGAAGAAAATGCCTGAGTTGATGGCATGTTGCTGGTCTATTTGAATCTTGTCTTAATCACATCCATGATATACATGATACTGTATGCACACAGGAATTTTTCATGTTTATAACTGATCAAAATATGTAATAAAAACTGTGATGAACTGGGAGAAATAAGTTTTTGTTTGCATAAAAAAAATTGAGCAACTGCCTTTGCAACTGGCCACTAACATGACATTTTCCTGTAAGATAAAAGAAGCATTATTTGGAGACATAAGGCGTAATTTCTATACTTACAGTGTTTTGTTTATTATATCAGTGGACTGCACTTACCTCTACATGCTTTTGGGTTCTGTCAAGACTTGTACAACTGAACAAATGATTTGTATTTTCACTGTTTCAGGGGGCAGTTGCTTGTCTCCGGATCATTCCAGTCCTAGCCGTTCTTTCTCTGATGTCTATGTATGACAGCATGCAAAGTACTTGTGTGAAGAGCATCTCTTTTTACGTGCCTTTGGTACCTAGAACAATTGGTTTAAGATGTTAAATTGTTATGCAGTAATTAAATAACAGAAAAATTCTTAGAATAGTAGGACAAAATCTCATAGTAATGCTAAAAAACAGTATCTTAATGATGATGAGGCTTAGTAATAATACATATGGGGATAACTTAGCATTGAGAATAGTCTTAAGATTAATGGAAGATTCACTAGCTAATTCATCACCCTGATAATTCTAACTATATATAAACTGTTCTTTAAAAATATCTTGTAATGACGAATTCTCCCTTCAGACTTGCAGGCATCCCACATGCACACAAGGGTAAAATTTCATCCATCTGGAGGTTCATGAGAAAAAATCCAAAACATTTAAAGTAATTTTCAGAATTTCAAATAATTTCTGACATTTTTGAGACTTCTTTTTGTCATAAGAAATCTCAACTGTATTGAGATAATCTAATGCAAAAATAAAGCCTTCTGTGTGGGTAAGAAACATCCTATTTTTGAAAACTGTCTATATGTAATAATGTGCCACTTACTGTGAGCCATTTTATAACAGCATGGAGTAGAATAAGAAATCATGTATCTTTTATAATAAAAGGAAAGGATTTATGATTAAAGCTATCTAGATCTGGATAACACACACGTTAATGAGTATTGATTACCTTAAGATTTGCATAATAGTGTCTCAAAATAGCAAAGAAAATGCAAGAAAGTAACATAAGAATACACAGAGCTACAGAACACATTTCATCCATGCTCTGGTTTCAAACTCCTAACTCTGCTTGGAAACTGCTCTAGTGGGAAACAGCAATGAGACAGGTTGAAAAAAAAAGTCTAAATTTCATTTAGAACTTGATTTAACACATGCATTACATATATTTTTTTCATCCCACAGCAGGCGTCTTAAGACTGTTTTCTTAGCTTTAAGTTGGTGAAAGTTGAAAAGAATTTGCATTATTTTCTTGACACATCGTCATAAAAATATTAGCCTGGGATCTGTATGGAATAAAATTAGCTTCTTACTCCTGAATTTTCAGTGGGAAATCTGCTGCAAATGTACAGAATGTGTTAGAAAGCACGATCAGAGAGCTCTATAGCAAGGAAATGATTAAATCTCTTCCTACGCATTTGTTTTCCTCCAAACTGTCAGTGTGTATCAAATCCATAAGGAGGTATGCAAAAGTGAGAAGTGAAACAGGAACTATGGGTCTGCTTTGGGTGGAGATTACGTGTCTGCTGCAAACATCCGAGCTACCATCGTGCGGAGAGATCTGCGTGAGCATAGATTGTCCACGTTTATGGAAAAACCTTCAAATTAGGGGCGTGAAAGGCTAAAACTCAAAACTATTTTAACAGCGAATGCGACTCTTGACCCTCCTGGCGCAGCTTCACCACAGGAGACGCCTAAGAAGTCTCATCACGCACGGCTAAAGCGGAGCTTGCGCCGCGCCCTTCCAGCAGGACGGGACGCGCGGCTCCTGTCCTGCCACCCCTGTGGAGAGCCGCGGTTATCGTGAAGCGGGACGTAAAGAAGTTGTGTAGGCTCCGGGTTTTATTCCCCAGGAGCGCGGGACCCCACACAAAATTCCTTTTGGCCGCTCAGCCCGCTCCCCCTGAAACCTCCCCATCGCACCTCGCACCCGTTAAGCTATGCCCCCGTGGAGATCTTCCCTCACCTCACAGCGAAAGCACGCAGGAGGGACCGCCCTGAAGCGAGCGGACGGCGGGAAGGGCGCCGAGGGGACGGGGGGATGGGAGCGCCGGGCGCGAGAAGCGCGGGGGAAGGGAGACGTGCAACAGCCGCGGCCCTCGAAGGCTCCGGGGGGGCAGAGAGCACCTTAGCGCAGCGTAAATCTCTCCCACACTCCTCGCCTCCTCGGAGGGGTGCCTGGGCGGGAGCCCCCCGCAAGGGAGGCGGCAGCGCTAGGAGGAGGCGCTTCGCAACAGATGGTTAAAGCCGGCTCCTCGCTGCGGCCCGCATTGGCCGGCGGCGGCTCGAGCCGGGCGGGAGGAAGGGCGGGCGGGAGCCGGGCTCGCGCGAGGCGAGGAGAAGCGAAGCGAGCAGCGGCGGGGAGCGGCGTGCAGCGCCCCCAGCTCGCTACGCCGGCTCCTCGCGCGGCCGCTGAGCGGAGTGACTTCCCGCGGCCCGGGGCGGAGCGCGCGCCTCGCTCCTCAGCGGCTCCGGGCCACCTGTGAGTTTTCCGCCTGGCGGGTGCTGTAAGTAACGCCGCCTCCGTGCGCGGCCGGGCCGGGGCCGCCGGGAGGGCTGTGCCTGCGGGGCGCGGGGGCGGAGAGGCCCTGAGGGTTCGGCTCCGCGGGCTGCCGTGCGCGCTCGGGGCGGGAGATCCGGAGGTGCCGGCTCCTCTGGCTCGCCCTCCGGTTTAACCGGAACGGCATGGAAAAGGAAAGGGTGCGGGAATCGATCCTCTCCCAGACTCTAGCGACGTCGGGGAGATTTTTATCACCTGCGAGGAGAACAGAAAACACACGCCCGCTCCCCCCCTTCCCCCTCTCGTTCCGTCTCCCCTCCCTTTCCGTTCCGTTCCGGCGGTGCGGAGGCTCCCGTGGCGAATAATTGCGGCTGTCAGGTGGCAGTGGAGCTGTGGGGGAGCGGCCCAAGGTCACGCCGTGAAGCGGCGGCTGAGCGGGAGCAGAACGCGCTGCGCCTCAACTTCTGCCTCCCGGCCCCGCGTTGCGGGAGGTTGTGGTGCTGCAGGTGGGGATCTCGGATCTCATCGCTCCTCTGTGTGTTCTCCTTTAGAGCATCGCGTCCGGATGTGAAGCCGCGCAGAGGTGCGGTGCCTGTGCCATCTCCCTCGCCTTCTCCACCGTGTGAGTGTGTAAATGAATACATGCGTGCTCTTGCTTTTCTGTTTCTTGCGTTAAGTTCGATAGATGAAAGCAGAACTTTTTGGTGGAAGCATGATTGATTTCTTTTTTTTCGAGTTTATGGTGACAGCAAGTAGTGTCTTTGCTATCAGTAGCCAGCTGTCTGTTTATGCCATCAGACAGGAGTTGCCAAAGCCCTTTGAGCCCTGCATCCCAAAAGCAATCTGCAGTGCACGGGCATTTGTACTCAGTGAGCGTTGGGTGTCTTGTGGCCTGCTTTAAGAATTAGAGTGGATCTGAGGGTTCTCCAACGGATGCAGCTGGAGTAATTGTTCTGGTGTTTGCTATAAGCAAAGCGCTTCTTTCTTTCTTTCTCCTTATCTCCAAATACAGTTTTAATGAGTTTAGATAAGATACTGTGTTTTGCCCCTACTCATGTTTGGTGTTTCTCTAGGGTTTCTCATTATATAGAAATAAAACTGATGTTTGAAGAATGATTCTCCGATAAAATGTGGTAGTGCCTTCCTTGTGTAATTTGTCTCTGTGTTTCACACCAGGTGCAGCAGTAATGAAACTTAAAATGTTCAAATGTGCTATTCAAAAACTGAACCAATCTGCCTGCTGTTTTTTCTCAATTTTACCTTAACTGTTCTACTTGTTTTGTTGTGGGTGAGGAGATGAAATATGAGATGTGTAGGAAAACACTCAAAATGTTAGTGTAAACGTGACAGGTTTGTTTGTAATCTGCATCAGACAATTCAGGTCAGCTCTATACTTCTTTCTTCAGCAGAAGTCATGGAATTCAAGGCAAAGTTTCTGTGCATTGGGGGTCTTGCTGCTATAGATTTTTATATTTTGCATGTGGGTTGTTTTTTTTTTTTTTCTATAGTTTTATTCCAGTCTTGTTCAGAAAATCTGTAATCTCACCTCATGACTTATTCTTCTATTTTTTTTTTTCCTGGTCTTTGATATTTATAAAAAACCAAAACAAACAACAACAGAAAACCAATCCACATTGTTGGCATTGTGTTTCGCTCCTGTAAAACTTCTTTTGCTACAAGGGTTTCTTGTAAGGATCTTATTTCAGTTATTTCACGTAATGTCTAACTGAAAGCATTTGCCCTTCCTGTATAAAACTGTTTCAGTAATCATATGTTTCCTTATCAGGTACTTCATAATTTCTTTTAAATTGATTGCAAAACACCTGTAGTTGTTCTACATAAGTAACTCGCATTACTTCATTAAACAAGAAGATATGTTGGAAGAGATGGTGTTCTGCGGTGGCCCTGCTTGTTGTGGTGTGTGGTTGGTTTTATTTAAGTCCATGTATTGCCATGCTGGTGCATTCTTCCAAGCATGTGTTAAAAAGGTCCTGAGAGAGAAAAATCATGGGTGCTCATCTACAAGAGTGGAACTCAGAGTGGCTTGATGTCAAATTTGCAAATACAAGTGCTTTAGTTGCAGTGTGTTTGCAGTATAACTGAGTTAGTGAGACAGTTCTCTGTTGCAAATGAGGAAAATGCTGGTGGAATAAAGTGAACACTTCTGTGGTATAATAGCAGAAGTATTTTTTTAGAGGCTAGGAATAAAAATCACTGTAAACAGCTTTTTTTTTTTTTTTCCCCCTCCAAATGAACTATTGCAAAAGTAATTCACAGGCTGGTAATCAGTACTTACTCTCTTCTTCATTGTGTTATTAAAATGAAAATGGAAAGAGACGCATCTAGTATCTCAAAGATTTCTACAACTTGGAAAGAGTATGAACTTGTATTTCATTTTCTCTTCAAAATTGTTATTAAAATAACTAGTGTAAATTCCGGACTTCTTGCTTAGTAGATGGCCTGATTAGATAATTGAACCTCCTAAGAAACACTTTTTTTTTTCTTTTCCTTTTGACATTCTTCCCTTAGACACCTATGAAACTCAGAATAAAGTGAGCTCAAGAGCCACTTCCAACCCATCAGAGCATTTCAATTCAAGATGTTGGTGAGATGGTGCTTCTAGGAAGAATGCTCTGTGACCTTGCCAGTTCCCATCAAGTGTAGGACAGACCCGCCTTTCATTTTTTTTCCCTTTAATATTCGTGTAGAACAGCTTCTCATTTTTTTTGATCAATACACTGAGCTAATTTTTCATGGTGGAGTGGGCATGTTGTAGAATGAGCTACAGGCTCACATTTTATGCATAAAAATGGATGTTCCATTGGCTCATCATTTTTGAGAATATCTTAGGTTCACTCCAGTGCAAGCTGTGATCCAGTTTGTAATCTGAAAAGCTATCGTGAATGTTTTATATTGGGTTTTGTTTTTTTATTTGTGGTGGCGGTGTTGTTTTCTCCTCTCTGTTGATGGTCTTGAGTGACTTGGATTTTATGTTCTACTCTCAGAAACTGTGTTTCTACTATTGTTTGTCACCGGTTACCTGCCTCTACATTGTCCCTCTCAGCACTGCCCAAGTGTCATAAGTCAAAGTGAGAATGCAGCTTTGATGAGGAAGGATTTCAATTAGTGGTTGACTTCTGTGGGAGGGGAAAAGATTTGTAATATTTCTAGATATTAAAGATATTGAGAAATCATTCAAACAAGTAATTTCTAATCTGTTTGTAGTGTTCTAAAGTAAAGATAACATTTTTGTGGTGATGGAGGGCTCTGCTTGATTCAAAGAATATGACTACCAGGCTTAATAGATGAGGTCAGTGTACTTAGGAACTTAGAAGTTTTCTAGAAATACTTGAAAACGAAGACTGCAAATGACATCAGCTCCTTATCTATTTCAGCATCTTGATAGTGCTCAATCGAGAAACTGAACTGGGAGACCTTCTTGTAGGCTTTTGGTATTTCCAAGTCTTAATCAATTGACTTTTGCATAAATTTTCTTAAATGTGTTAAAAGAATCCAGAAGGAAAATATGAAGTCTATCTTCAGTTGGAGTGCTAGAAATCTCATACTCTGCAGAAGGATGCAAAAAGAGCTTTATCTGCATGTTATTCCACAGCTGCTGCCCTTCAGTGGAGTAGAAGAATGTGGGTCAAAAAGATATTTACTTTCTTGAAGCAGAGGAGGAGGAGGGAGTTATAATAATAGTTGTTATAATATAGTTTGCTTAGTGCACTAGGTTTCCATGTATTAATTTGTACTGTTTGGCTCACCAGTTTTGAACTGTCTCATTGTTGCTGTATTGTCTCCAGTGCAGTTGAACAGTTATTGTCTATTGTCTTCTGAACAAATGTTTGTGTATGTTGCATTGTTGTATGGATTCCGCTCCCTTCCCACAGCAATGAATAACTTGAATTGCTTCAATTTCTTGCATATTAAAAAAAAAAAAAAAAGCAACAACAAAACCAAAAAAAAAGGTCTACTTGACTTACTGCTGTGGTTTCTGTTAGTAAATAGCATGTAATAGCACTAGCATGCTAGTAATAGCATGTGAATGATTGATGTACTGAGATAAATATGCCTGGTGTTGTTCTGGGTCATGTTCTATTGTGTGTAAGATCTCCTCCATGCTGTCTATGAAATGTCCATATCAGACTTGTCCAATGATTATAGGACAAACTTCTGTGCTCTTCTACTGCCTTACATCTCCAATCCCCAGTGACTTTGTTGAGAACAGCTATAAAAAGCAGAAAATTTATAATTCAAGTAGTTTTAAAATTGGTGTTTCAGTACATGACTGTGTAGCAGCCTGTCCCTTTCTAGGCCATTTGGGTAAAAGCCCCTATAAATAATCCTAAAATAATGTATATTTACTCTAGAAATGTCTAGTTCACATATCTGAACCTTAGCTAGGAAACAATATTATTGTATTTTGGAAAAAAGCTGCATGTTGGTTGGGGGAAATGGACTGCAGACTTCCAAATCTCTCTGTGCACAGTATGTGCTTTGAGGGTTGGTGTTGGGATGTATATGTTAAGGGATTCATTACTCTGGGAGAGATAAAGGTCTGTCTCAAAGGTGCATGATAAGGCACGTACAGAACTAGATGGGTTGCCTAATAGTCTGTATGGTTTCTCTGGCTCAGACCTCAGTGTAGTGCATCTTCAAAATGCTGTCCAAGTCACCAGCTTTTGATGTTAGTGCTGTTTTCTTGGATTAAGAGATCTCGCTGTGGTAACGGCGTTTTACAGAAATGTGAGCTGTATGGGTGCGCCTAGCTGAGCAAAACACTGCAATCTAATACAGTTTCTCTGTGCTGTAGAGAGACCCTGTTAGCTTGATCAAATTCATGAAAGCACTATGAACCAAACTCAATATTGTCATTGCTTAGTAATGCCTTCTTTCCAGAGCTGTTTTCTGTTATTTTTGCTTCTTCAGAGTTTCTTGGTTTCTTTTCCCTGATTTTGCTGTGCTGTCAAATTATTCACTGTTTTTTTCTGCAGTTTTTCAGCTGATGTACAGCTTATGCCTTTGAAAAGAGCAAAAAGCCAGCTGTGTCACTGACTGCAATATTTAGAATTATCAACTTCTTAATAAGTTTTGTGCATTTATTGTTAATCGGGATAAGGGAAATGATCTGTTATTGGTAACCACAGGATGAACATCAGGTGTACAATATTTATTGTTGTTGCAAGGGAACAGCATTGTGCTGCCTTTCTCCCACCCTTATTTTTGGTTATATTGCATACACACAGAGTTATTAACTTTAAAATAATTTAACTTTTAGTCCCTGTGTATGGGAACGGTTCAGTCACAGCCCGAACCATTGATAGAGCGCCTGGGGAAAGGACTGGGTCAGCCCTGGGAGTACAGGTGAAGGCAATTAGCTGTGTGGCCAGAAGGGGAGGAGCCTGGCTGTGCCTCTTAGACCCTGTTTAAAGTCTGAGTGCCAGTGGGGAAGGTGCTCTGCTTGGAGATCCCTATCTTGTGGAATTTTTTCCGGTGAGCCCAGATCTTTGGAGACAGGTGAGCATTCTTTTCCTGTTTGTTCCTTTTGCTGTTTCACCCTTGTACCGCCTTTCCACTGTGCTAATTTTTCCAGCTGTAACACTGTCAATCTTCTTTGCCCCCTATGTTACAGTTCCAGCAGTATGTGAAAGACTTCCAAAAGGATCTGTTCTGTGTCATTACGTTGTTGGGGAAGTGTGTCACTTACAGCAACTTATGAGGGGAAAAAAAAAATTGTTCTGCAGTTAGATAACTTCTTTTTGGTAGTTCTTACTTAACAAATACCTAGCAAAGTGTAGCCTATCTGTGCATAGAGGAGGGTGAGCAGGCGTAGTTGCATGTGAAGACAATGCTGCAATGTGGCTTCTGCTGCTTCGTTTGATACATTTTGGATCTTCCTCTATATCCAGTAATACTGTGTTGCAATGGTTTCTGTGACCCACCTGGATGATTTTCTGTTTTATCAGTGTTTTATCAGGATTTGAAGCAAAGTGGAGGCAGCTGAAAGAGTGCAGATAACTGAGTGCCAATTAGTGCATCTAAATCACTACTAAATGATCTGCACTTAGTCACACTTCTTGCTAATCTAGCTACAGGATCAAAGCAAGCTTTGTTGTTTTTTTCAATTTCCTTGAGTGTAATATTTGCATGGGTTCTCTTCTCCTCCATGCTGTCTGCTGAAGAACAGACTCACAACCAACAGAGCTTAACTATGATACAAGACACTGTAGGTTCTGTGGCTGTTCACAGTGTGACATTAATGGTGTTAAATTAGCAACATCAGCGATATTAACTAATTTCCTCATTCAGACAGTGACATTTGTTTGGTAAAAGGATCATTAAACATATGCAAACATCCTATGTGCAGTAAAAGGTCTTTGGGCCCTGACAAATGATAAATGAGAAAATTACTAGTTGTAGGAAAATGTAAATATCATTCTTTGGAAATCTGTCCTCTGGCAAGAGAAAAATGTTCACCTCTAAGCAATGAGGGATTCATTATATTCTTTTCACATCTGTAAAGAAAGCTAAAGAATATTTTACATACTTAATGCATATCTTGATGCCTCTTATTTCAGCTTCTGCTGTTGAATTGGGATTTGTCCTGGTTTTGTTAAGTGAGTTTTTCAGCTGAGCGTTGCAGAATGAAATGCTGTAGCTTCAATTAAGTCCTCGTGTAATATTAATTTTGTGTCCATTTTATGTTTTTGTTATTAGCAACGTTTTTTTAATCAGTTGTTATGGAAGAGGTTTAATAGGGGCTCACGTGCTGCTTGTCTTTCTGTGAGATGACTTCCTAATTTCTATATACGCAATACAAACTGCTTATTAACTGGTGAATGCATTTATCATGCCTTCAGGGAAGGCTTAGTCTAGTTCCAGACTTGAGCAACTTTTTACGTCTAATGTTTCCAGATAAAACAAAAAGCCTTCAAAAGTATGATGCATTTACAGTAATTTGTTACCTAGTCTGCTCTTGTTCTAAGTCATGACTGAGTACTGCGTTTCAGCTGCTGCTGTTTATCTCATTAAAGCTGTGACTTAAGTTGCTGTACTGTCCAAAATAAAACTAATCCAAATTCATCCTGCTTTTAGTTTGCAATGTTACTGCAGTTCAACAAGTTATTTCAAAATGAAAGGAACAGTTCTGGGAGACCTCAGAGATTTCTCCAATCTTTCCAAGAGTGGAATGAACTTCAAAATGTCTGATAAAACCAACTTTTGATTAACAACAATTTTTTTTTTCCCTTCCCCAGAAGGAGGATTTGCCAATAGCAACCCTAGAAAATTGTTATAGGCTTATTTAAGATAATAAGAAGTAATTGTATTCATAATAATTAGCGGCCTTAAGTTGCACTGGGGGGATTCAGGTTGGATCTTAGGAAAAATTTTTCTCGGAAAGAAGGGTCAGGTATTGTCACAGGCAATGTAGCTGTGACACTGAGGGACAGGGTTTGATGGCAAGGTGGGGGTGCTTGATTGTTGAACTGGATGAGCTCTATGGTCTTTTCCAACCTCAGCGATTCTGTGACTTCAAAAAATATATTTAATTTCCCCAAAACTGACCCACTCAATTCCATTGCTTAGACTGTCTCCCTGTTTTTGAATGTGGGGTCATAAAACAAGCATTTTGTTTGCTTGTTTTATGTTTTGTTTTTGTTCTTAGCATAGTATTTCCAGCTAGGGAGGTACGGAACTTTTTTGTATGCCAAGATAAACTAATAGCTGTGCACATTCTGATGTATTCATGCCATTTCAGATGTCAGACGTACCACTGTATACCAAACTCCAAGACTGATTCAGAAACATGTTTTTAGCACAGCAGAATCTTCTGAAGAGTAAATATTTTGACTTCTAAATAAACACTTGCAGAACTGTGGGAAGGAAGATGAGGAAGTGGGAATAGAAAATTTGGCAAGTTTTGTGCAGAATGGTGTCGTGTGTGCCCTATGATGTTTTAGTGACAGGAGATGAACAGAGCACCTTAGCAAGAATAATGCTTAAAAGCTGAACCTAACATGAAAGCCTTTTCTCATTCAAGCCTTTAGCAATGTTTCTAGAGACCGAGGATCTGATTTTCATCCTATGTCAGATGGCAGCATTTTTACATCTTCAGGAACTGCTTAAGAGAAATAAAAATGAAATGAGTAAAATTACTTGTTATCTAAAATATATATTAACCTATTTAGGGAGGGCTAGCTTAGTTTACTAAATTTATTATTCCCTAGATGATACAAGATTCTGACACAAACAGGTCAGCTTTGTGTCTGCTGTGATTAAGGCAAGATAGAGCGAAATTGTAGCAGGTGAGATTTTGGGTAGGCATTACATTTAACTAAAGAAAAACAAATAGGGTAAACTCAGGTCTGATTATGAAGTTATAAACTTGAGACTTTGTGAGAGGAACCTTGGGCATTTGACTGGATGAGAGAAGTTAGAAGAAAACTTGATTGCAGTTGGCAGACTGTTTTCATGAGCTTTCTGTGATTTCATGCTGTTGGACTTGTTGTTTGCTGGGACTGATTCTTGTTATTTGCTTTGTGTAATTCTGCTTCTGTTTGACTCTTCACCAGCCTTTAACAGAGGTGAAATCTTGAGCCCTAGCAGACAGGCAGAGCATTTGGATGCGTGTTTAAAGGAAGAAGCTCTCATGCTCTCGCATAAATTGAGTGCCAGGTCTGAGATGGAGAATAGTATTTCCATGTCAGTCTGGGGATAAAAGGACACTATTACATGGAAATATCTATGTATGTAGGATTAGATGATGACCCAGAAAGAATCCCTGATTTCTTCAGGTGCTAAGACTTGAAGGGAGCCTGTGATTTCTCTTCTGCCCTGCTGTGAGATGGTGTATAGGGTGACTAGCTTTAGTGATCTGGAGTAAGGGCTCCTTATAATAAGCTTACAGTGTTTCATCATAGCTTGTGGTGTGAACAAGCTGTGTGTTTGCCTGTGTTTGTAGGGTGAATTTCATTTCCTACCACACTGCATTTCTACGACCAGGAGTTGAATACCCAGGAAGTTGTGAAACCTCCTTACGAGAGGTTTAACAGGTTAGACAGACCTTAGAGAAGGGAGAGGAGCTCTGTATCTCCTATGGAGTAAAGGCATATAGTTGATGAACTCCACTGATCTCTTATTTTCAATCCGCTGTCTCGAATCCAGTAGTACTTGATTGGATTGCTGAGATCTAAATATAATACCTCCCACACTGTTATTTAGAAAGTATAGTTATTTAGTAGTATCATATATGTTGGAACATTAGTGTTAAGCACAGTTGTAGCAATGAGTTTTAAGCTGGGAAGAAATTATTTCTGTACTTGCTCTGTTAATCAAAGTTATCTGCTTAATGAAATTTCTGTACAGAATTCTCTGAAAACGTGTCTTTGTGACTGTTCTAAGCATTTCTGCTGGAGGTGCTAACAAAACTCCTTCACTTATGGAAGTCTTACAATAGCTGGTTTTTTACCAAATTACTTATTCCTGATTTTTCAGGTTTGGAGTTTCACTCTCAGGATGAGTTTACGCTGTGGCAGCTGTTGTCTGTATGTCTTACAGAATGGAGGTAAAGCAACTGTGATAGCAAAGAGATTGAGACAGCTGGTTGTAGTAAGATCCTGACAATGAAATTTCTGGGTAATTTGGTGAGCAGAAGCATTGTGGTGTCTTATGTCTTAGTTGTAAAGATGTCTTGAAAATGAGGCACTCAAAACATTCCTATTTCTCAACAGGTATAATTACTTCTATGCCGAATTTTAGGTTTTTCCTTTGAAGTTTTCCTTGTATGACATTAGGGAAAGAAACTGTGTGTACAGAGGAACTCTGCTAAAATTTGCAGAGAGAATAATTGAAAGATAGATTTGCTACCATAGATGAATTTCTTTTGCAGATCATACTTTGCTTCCATTAGACATTTTCTTCAGATGTATGTAAAAAGAAAAATGAACTGCTAAGGAGGAACAGTGGTTTGTTTTTCCATGAATTCCAAATTGTTCTTTAAACAATTCTCGGACGTGAATTACTCATTTTCAAGTCATTCTTAAATCTGTAAGTGGAAGACTTCCTACTATCAATTGCACTAAGGGTAGAAATATAGTTTTTATTCTTGTTTTAATTACCAATAGATCAGCTTGTGAGGAAATAAAGTTTTCATGCTTGATAACTTTTCATCATGCCAGAATTGTTTAATGCATTTCCTGTGTGCTGAATTTTGCTGTTCTCCTACTCTCTGGGCGAAGGCCAACGTTACCTCACTGGTATTTTTACTTTCATTAACCCTCCAGACGTGCACCCATATCATCTGCAGTGGCATACCTACTGAGTAAGGATGGGGTGCTAGAATATGGGGCTGATTTCATTAAAAGCTGTGATAATCAAAGTGTAAAACCCACTATCTGCTGCGTTTCTGTCACTCAGGTGTAACATCTCCTGTACAAGGGGTAATTTTCAATTATTTTGAAGAGAAATTATCTGATGCTCTTTCAGTTATTGGGTAATTATTATTAGATGTTAAAGGAAGTACTGTGATTCCATATGTCTGATATGCTGCTGCTGACAACAGTCTCATGGTTTGTCTCATGGTTTACCTGTAGGAAGAATTTCTGGTTCTTCTAGAGAGAAGATTTCTGATATGGTTAATATTTGTAAATGCGTTTTCTCTTGTTTTTCCAGGGGTTGATTTTAAAAAGGTTTCTATATAATAACATGCTTTTTCATTGCTTCTTAGCTTCATATATTGTGATGGGAGATGGTGCATTCTGAAATGCAGTATTCGTGGGCTGAAGCTGGTATAGTCCAATATGCAGATCACTGGTAAGATGCTGGAGTTTGGGAGTCTGACTTTATCTCTGTGGTGGCTATAATTTCTCTATTTGTGAAGTGAGGGTTTTGTGCTGTCTTCCAGGTTATACATGCTGAATATCAAGCTTTTGTGAGACACCTGTGTGTCTTCTGCAAGTACTTGGATCTCTGTTGATTGAAATAGTTATGTCTTTATACTTAAAGTATTTCAATAAGTTATTTTGTAGGCGTATTTGCTCTTTAATTAGCTTCATTAATAACACCAGGAAGAATTCCAAATGGGTATTGTGGAGGCTTGATTTATGTTAGGAGTTCATCTGAGCTTTTTGTTTCAATTTTTTGCCCTTTAGTGAAAAGTAACCATTTTTGCATTTTAAAATATTGAAGGGTTATTATGCACTGCAGCCTATAGATATCACTCTGTAGTTTACCTTCCCAGCCTTTTTTAAGAGATGGTTAAGATTACAATACCTGCTGTTCTAAGCTCTGTTGAGCAGTCACTGCTGCTGGAGAGGCTTGCATTCATCCTGTCTCACGGTACCAATTGAGAATGCCCTCTCCAGATTTCTGTGAATTACTGAGCGAAAAGTCTGGGTTGTTTCTTGTTGTAACTCTGAGGGGGGATGGTGGGACGGGGATGGGTTGTGGCCGGTGTCTAATGTCAGTCGGAGCAGTGCTTGACTCTATACTAACAGTTCCCAACAATGCCAATTTCAGGTTGTCATCGAGGTCATGCTAAAATGTTTCTGCAAGAGCAGAAATGAGAACAGATGGGACTGAGTTCCAGTAACTCCTGAAATTCTCAGACACTCAGCATTGATTTTAAAAATACGTGCATTGATAATGAGGAGATGTGTGCATCCCAGGAAAAGCACAGCTGTGGAGGCTGCCATGAAATTAGTTATCTTTGATCTTTGGCTTAGTCCTTTAGGGACTGAAGTATCATGTTCGTAAAGCAGACAAAACAAATGCTTCAATATAGAAAATCCTAGAAACCTGCACTTAATAGGAAAACTTAATGTGTGCTTAAAGGCTCTGGTGAGTTTGTTCTCTGCTTTTATGAATACAGAATAGTTGCCAGGAAGATTACAGCTGGGCCAGGTACAAATCTTACAGAAGAGATGATGACTCTAATGTACATATGATGAAAAGCAGTTTAAATAATAAGCACCTGAAGGAGTACCGTGTTTGCATGGAGCTCTTTAATTCCTTCAGTCAAGTGTCAGATGGTTTTAGTATTGTTCATTTTCTAACCCCTTCCTTATTCTAGTGGAAATCAATACTACCAAAAGCAAAGAAATGCCTCCAGATAAGCTTTGGTCAAGTTTATTCCTTTGCGAGAATTCAGCACACTGCCAGTTTTCTGAGTTTCACCCGTGAGCTGTGATGGTAATATTTACACCTGGACAGTCAGCTATGTGATTTGCTGACAAGATGACTTCTGCCCATCAAATATCAATATGAATTCAGTTAGGAATGAGGACATCAGAGTTGTGGAGTTCTGGAGTAGGCCCTTGTAGATCTTTTCCTAAAATCTTCATTTCTACTCTCCTGTAAGGCACATCAATTCTGAGCACTGAGTGTCTTAAACCTCAAGCTGAGCAGTGGGGCTTTTTCTTCCTCTTCCTGTCACTGATGCTTTTATTTGGATTTGTTAGAGTTGGTTCAGAGCCAGCAGCAGAACTTGACTGAATTAAGAATGACAGCTGTCTGATTCTTAGATTTTTCTATTATTCAAATGTTTCTAAAATAGTTACCTCTAGGGAAAATACTCAACTATTTCTGGTCCTCTGCCATTCCTATTTTGCTCTAAGGCTAGAAACTAGGCATTCCCTTGCATAGAACAATCTTGAACATATATCTAATTCAACAATTGAAATCCTACTGAAGTTGTTGTATTGATTTCACTTAAGGTGGAGTGCTCTAGATTTGGACCAATTAGATGTGCAAATAGAATTTTAGGCTTCAGTCACTATCAGATTGTCTTCATTTTTTTTTCTTTTCCCATTTACTAGTTTAACAAAATAACTCTGTAACAATACAGAAAGCATTTTGTAGTGTGTGTATACTGGACATTGCCTATACACTGTAGTCATTTTTTGAACTATGAATGAGTAGTCAAGCAGAAGCAAAGCTGAAACAACTCTAAATGACATCTCAAAGCAGAGAGGTTTTAATTGCCTGTGGAAGGTGAAAATGAAAATTTTTGTAGTCTATTCATAATATTAATTTCTGAAAGAGGTGTGTGAATGTGCATGTTAAATGCTTAAAGCTATTCAGAGGATCCAGGGAGAAAAGATGGAAAAGCTGAACATTCAAAGACTTGAGATGTTTTTAACGACTGTTATGGTAGGTAAGTTAGGTTGCTTGCTTGCTTTAGTTATATATGGAAGAAATTTAATGAGCAATGCAGAAGAGCTCTGAATCAAATTATTAACACTGATTTTGAGGTCTTTCTATACATATTAGCATATGCTAAGTTTCTTTATCCTTCATCAGTTTGCATGTAATTAGAGGCTAGCAAATAGCTCAGTATAGACTCTGTAGAGCAAGCTTGTTGGCGTGAAGGACCGCCACCTGTGCTATGTGTTTGTCTTCAGTTGAATTGGAGTTACCTTTTGAGGAAGGCTTTAAATGAGAACATAAGCTGCATCTTCCAGTTTACATCCATCAGAAAAGTATTTTTTTGAGATTATTCTCAAGAATGAACTGAAAGTCAGGAAATGTGTGCAGTTGAAATGTTTATTTTGCATGGCACATATGTGACTGAGTTATTTAACATTTTCTGCTGAAATAAATAACTTAATTCAAGTAAGTTATTTTTTAAGTGAAAGCATTTCAAATTAGGGTATATTTCCTAAAGGAACAGTGAAATCCAACCAGAAATACTGCTAGAAGAATGTGACTTCTAAATGAGTGCAGTCTAGAAATGCCATCAGTGATGTGAGCAAAACCATTTCAGAAATGCTGTATTGAAATTAGTTATGCTGCCAATATGAAGGTCATCTGTTTTCATTTCTTTAGTGGCTTTGGGATGACAATAGCTGCTCAAATGAATAGAAAGGACAGCAAAACTTTAATTCTGGTCACGAGTGGCCCTCTCTGCATTCATGCTGATGTGGTTTAAATAGCAAGAAGGCTCAAATGCTTTGGGAAATGTGAACCATGAGGAAAGACTAAAATCTGTGTTCTAATCTAGGAAAATCAAGACTAAGTAGACATAAGTTTTTAAATATGTCACATTTTAATGTAAAGAAAGAATAATCTGTTTTACTCAGTCATTGGAAACAGGACAATAAAAGCTTCAAATTTCAGTAGTGATTAAGTTGATTAAAAACCTGTTGTAATATGGAGTCTGGACTTTGCTTAATGACTCTGTTTGCATTTGGTTTTTGATCACTTTATTCATGTTTATTTTTCTGATGACTGTCATAGTTAGAATTAGCTAAACCAGTTTGCAGATCAGAATTTTAAAGTCCTTCATGAACCACAATGTGCCACTTTCTGTGTTTTTCTCTTCCCCATTTCTTCCTTAGGATAGAATTGTCTTGCTAGTTCTGATTTATTTTTCACAGCACAAGCTAAGCTTGTTAAGTCTTAGGCAATTACAATGAAATGTTTGAGCGTATGTCAGCCTCCCAGAAAGTTGTACTGTGTAATCCAGCACTTTGCTATTCTGACAAGCTGAAGAAATGTTTCCAGTAGAGGAATCAATCAGAGGAAAGAAGTCATCATCTATGTAGAGAGGAAGGGGGGAGGAAAAAAAAGTTCTAAAATATTGTCCTCTATGAGTTAGACTTAATTCTATTTACTACAGAGTGAACTTTGGCTGCCTCTAGAAAGCCATAACCTGGAATAGCCTATGACCTTGCAAAACAGCGTTCCAGGTTGTTTGTTGTGGCTGCCTTCTGACGCAGGGAAAGATCAGCTGAGGAAGTGACTTCCTTTGAACTTTTGATACCAGATTCTGTTGCTACTGCTGAATCTTGGCAGGGTTTAGTTCGTGTTCTCCTCCAAGAGTTCCTCTTCCAAGAAACTTCCAAGTTTTCCTCTTAGAAAAACTGTCAGACGTCTCTTGTTGCGAAGGAAATAGTTTAAGCTTACTTGTTACAACAAATTATCACTCGCTAAAGAGAAAAATAGGATGTTATCCTCTTCTCTTTATAAGCATTTCTTTGGATTGTGACTTTTTCACAGTGATTCCCGAAGTTTTCTTCTGAGTAATAGTTCCTACTTCTGAGCCCTTTGCTGAGTACGTATGAGTAAATATGGAAAGAAGGGGATTATTTTAAAGACAGTAGGATAACTATGGCTAGATTAAGATTTTTTTTATTATTTGAAAACAACATCAGCATCAACTCCTGTGCAGAACAGATTGTTTGCCATCAGTGAAAATTGAAAGATCTTTCCAGTGAGGAAAATCTTTAGATTTCTCCTACTTCTGGGTTTTTTGTCATTTTTTGTTCTGATGTTTTTAATTTAAAGCTATATTCTGAATCCTGTGTAAACTTAGTATTTCAGAAGAATCAGCAATTAAAATTGCTCATCTTCTAATGGTCTGCAGACGTGTTTGGTATGTTACAAAGATGGTCTTGTTGAAATTGGTGCATGGAAAGGGTTCTCTGACTCTTAGTCGACAGGGTTGTTCTTTCTCTCTTAGCAAATGGCATTTTGCTTTTTTGCCTTCCAGCATGCACATCTTGGTTATATTCATGGCCGTACAAGACTTGAAATAGAGCCTGCCATTTGTGTGTCTCATGAATCATGCATTCATCTGCATGTGTGATACATTATTAATGTTTAATCTGAGGATTTAAGTGTTGTTGCTGAAAACCATTCTTCTGAGCCTATTTTAATATTACCGTGGCAGGAAAAAAAGACAATCTTTACTTATGCTTGTGTTTCCTATGCATGATTTAGATGAAGAAACATTTTGTTTATACATATGAAAGCATAAATACTAGGGTGCAGATAGAGAAAGAAAATTTAAAGAGGAAAATGTACAATAGGTTGTACATTTGGTTGTACAATAGGTTGATTTTAGCTTTATTCCACCAGTATGAGCCACTTCCCTTTGGTTAAATCTCATGCACTCAGACCACAAAGTGCACTTTTTTTCCTGTGTTTATCGTAAGGAAAGCCAACCTTAGAAGGAGAAAAAAAGCTGAGATTTTAGGAAGCTTCAATAGAGAACATTGTTACAGTGTACTGAACTGTAATAGTGTCCAGTGAATTTAGCTAGACAATTGATAAGAGCAGAAGTATAGGAAAAGAAATGCCAGAATCTACAGAATGCTTATGGGTTTCCTAAGAAATGTTATGTAACTCTGATCTTAAGGTCTGATAACGAGCCTAAAACAAACAGGAACTACTTTGTTTCATTAAGTCATGCATGGGCAATTACAGTTTTTGTAAGCTGGTTCTAGGTTCAGTTAAATTATCATTCAGTGCATCTTTGTTTCTGCCTTTGTCTCAATGATTATAAGATTGAAAGAAAAAAAGGATTGCTGTTGTGATCTAAGAATCATATGTGATTGGGAATATTTAGAAAGGAAATATGTCTGAATTAAAATCAGTAGTGTGGTCAAATTTGGTATGATGCTAAGCTGCTTCTGTAATTGGTTGTAAATAATTGCAGCAAGAATTTGTTGAGATGGTTTGTTAAATTTTCAGGCAGAGGTTTGTGTTTTGTGAACTGATAAAGCAAGAAATTCTACTGAACAATACAATCAAGTTGAGACTTGATCACTGGCTAATAGCACTAAAAGTGGGATGGTGGTGTAGGGAAGATATTGTAGACCCTGGTGGTGTAGTCACTAATCAGACTGTTGGAGCCACTGATGCAAAACAATTACTGTGGGAGGTAAAGAACTAGGAAGTTTTGGTTTTGGCTTTATAAATGCTTCTGAAGTGTTGAAGGGGCAGAGCTCTTCTGAACAGAAGTGAAGTTTGAAGCTTCTGGTCTTTGCTGCCTGAATTATTCTCAGTGCACCCCAGTCTTGTCTGTTTGTCCTGTTTCTGATTCTGACCAGTATTTGAAGGATTTCTAACACATCAATGTGTTTGAATAAGTGTTTGACATGTCTGCGTATGTTGGATTCTTATATAGGGGAACTGGTGGTGAATTTCTAGGGGAAAAAAGTTCTAGTTGGCATAGAAAACCTGCTACCTGGGTTATTAAGCTGAAAAGATGCTGGCAGACTGTTTCCAGCTACATCAGCATAACTGAGGTTCTCTCCCCAGCTCCATTTAAATGTTTTTATTCTACAACTGCTTCCTGAGCAAGAGAGCATCTTATGTTTGTGTATAGAAATACCCTCTGAACAAATGAACTGTTGCTTTCTCGTACTGTAATTAAAATCTCAATCATACGCAGAAATAAAAATTCAATTTAGATGAAGCTACTGTATTTAAGCGGGGTTGTTTAATTCTCAAATTCATTCATGAGAAAGAAATGCTTGCCTTTGTTTCTTGATATACTTTCAGTTATTTGCTGGATGCTGTAGTTGCTGACCTGCATCAAAATACTGAACTGATTCTCAAGTCTTATTCCCTTGACTTATTATTTATGCTGACTGTGGATTTTAGGCTGAGTAGGAATTGAATCTTTATATCTGCTTGTTACTTTTAATAAGAGGTTGAATTTCAGATTAGAATGATCTGTTTGAAGTGCTGTAATGATTTCATCTCTACCTCAAAGTTCACTAGTGCTACATGTTAGCCTTAAAATTTTGATCCATACATCCCATCATTCAGCTGGTTTTGTTTGCTTTGTGTGTATTTAATAGCATGTCTTGTTTGCAGCTACTTCTGTTGTGCTCGTTTTTCTTACATAGTGACAAAGGAAGAACAAGTGTTATTAGCAACAGGAGACTAGCTGCAAATGTGAGTGGTCATGGAAATTATGTCAGTTCTAGTGCTTGTAACAGATGAAGTTGGTAATCTCTGAAATCTAATGCAGCTCCAGCTTTCTTGAAAATTCAAGCTTTCTGAACCCTCTGATTCAGTGCAGGCTTTTCTGAAATGATGCAAACCCAATCTAATGGATAAAAAGCAGTTATAAATGTTTAAGCTACTCAATATTGTCAATTCCTGTGAAGCTGAGGCTTGCTTATCTGTTGGTTTCCCTGTTAGAGCTATTAAGATGCTAGTGAGACAGACTTGTTTGATAAGTGTTGTTTAGGTCAAACTCTCTTTAAAACATAATATTTTGTTCTTTGGGTTGTTTTTTCCTTAACTCCATAGAAGTTTTTCTCTGGTTACAGATTTGTATCAGTTTCTTCCTTGTCAGCCATCTTTTGGGAGGGAAAGTTTGCTTAAATACTTGATGGTATAAAAACCATAAAAGCAGACTGTATACAATGTTAACTATTTTGTATTTGCGTGTGTTTCATACTTGCACTCAGAACCATTTAAACTGTGTCTATGCTGTACTTAATTTCATCAAAATAATGAGAAGTTAGCTAAAGATGGTATGAATCATAAAGACAGACTTTTAGTGCCTTGGTATCCAAGATACGTCAGCATGCTGATAAGTTACTTGTTTTCCTGCTGTGAGAACTGGTTGCTGTGTTTGATTCTTTAGCTGAATACAAACTAAATTAAATCTGCAGTGACCTGTATTGTACTCTAGCTAATGACCCAGTTAACCTCTGGTTAATTTTTTGTCTCTTGGTGTCCTGGGAACAGCGACATGTTTACTTCAGTTGCCACAAACCTTTAGAAATGTGCCACTGGCGTTTATTATTCTAGTGCTGTGTGTTTTAATAGAAATTAGCTAATGGGCCATGGGGGTCTGTAGAAGTTGTAGAATGCCAATGAGGAGTTTCCTTTCGTTTTTCCTCCTCCCTGATTTACATGACTAAGCTTTTAGCTTTTCTTGGTTTTGTTTTTGTTTCTTGAGTATTGATCTGTCTCCTGTGGAGGAAACAAACTGCCTAATGTGCAGGATGTCATTGTGCTTGGCAGCTTCCCAGAGACTCTCCTCTTTTGTTTGCTTAAAATTGAACTAGAACAGATATTGACAGGAAATTTTATAACTAAGGACACTTCTAATTGCATAGCAACATTATGCAAATAAATATGAATATAGGCTTAAAATAATAAGATAATGTTTAAGAGTGAATTTGAATAACTCTAGTGGAAGTGCAGTTCTACAACTGGATGGACTGTTCCATGATGTGTACCTTGTTTTTCAGGAAGCTAAATTATATGGGTACAAAATCTGTCAGAGCAAGGCAGAATGACTGTCTGCACCCATTCACAGTAATGGTCATTATGGTCACCTCTGGAGCATTTGTCATTGTCTGGGAACTGCTGAATCACGGCCTGAACCTCTGATCGATCACTGAGGTGAGCAATGACTCAGCCATGGGAGCACAGGTGAAGGTAATTCATCTGTGCTGCTGGAAGGGCTGGAGCCTGGCTGCACCTCCTGGACCCATTTAAGAGCTGACTGCTGTGGGGAAGGATCTCTTCTGGAGATCCGCTCTGCTGGAGTTTCATAAGCGAGCGCAGGATACAGGTAAGCATGCTATCTTTTCTGCTTTGGTGTAATAACTGCGTAGCCAAGCTCTCTGGTACATCTCATAACTATAACATCTGTACATTCATTGATTGTACAGTCATAACCTGTTTTTAAGCATAGTGACGTTCTTATTTTCCCTCTCCAAGGGAAGATAGCTATGTTGGTTTAGAAGACCTACAGTGAGAGTGGAACAGGCCAGAATGCAAACTGTGAAATCTGAAGCAGTCTTAGTTATTTAGTGGGGTCATATGTCTTCAGGGGCTGTAAGCAGCCAAGAGTAGGTGAAGAGCCAAGCGGGCAGCTATGTCTGCTGCTTCACAGCAGTGTGACCCTTCTCTGATCTGGAAGTGAGATTCTCTGATCTCGTGTGAGATTCATTTCAGCATAGTAAGATAACTTAGTTTTATGTCATGGATGGGAGGGGGGACGGGACTCACAGGTGTGTGGTTACAGCCTCATTAGGTTGATTTTAATTGAGAGTGTGATACCACTGCTGTACCATCGCTGTGTATTTACAATACAGATTACTGAAGAGGGTATTTATCCCAAGTTTTTTCCTTCGACCAGTTCATCTGTTCCTGTTGAGAATTCTTGGCTTTTTCTGAGTAAATTCCTACTGTTATGCTTTTCCCTGTTTGCCAGCCATTTTTCCACTGTTACCTGGGCACCATAGGTTTGCATTTCTGGGTGGTCCTTGGAGAACAAAGTTACTTGCAGTGGTGGTTGGTCTATTAATCTCTGAAGTGTGTTCAGCGTTACCTAAATATGCAATGAATGGTTCACTGCCATGTTGGAGTTTGCGTAGGGGTGCTACATAGTGGTGAATGGAGTTGGAAGAGTCTTTGTGTCACCAATACCTCTTGCCCAGTTAATGACTGTTCAGCCTATGGCCAGTTTTCTCCAGATGTGGAAGAATTGTGGACTTGCTCTTAAAATTGGTTTCTAGAGACTGGGTGGATTCAAACATTGTTAGCACAACAAAGACTTGAAAGTTTGAATGTTTGCTTGTGGTTTTGTTGGCTTTGTTCTATTTCACTTTTTTAATAGCAAACCTGATATTGGTTTAGCCCAGACCTGAACAGACTTGTGAGGCACCAGGAGATTGTAATTAAAGATTTTTCAGTGCATCATTATTCTAATAGTTCTAACTGGAAGACTTTTTTTTCCACGACTGAACTTCTTCAGTCAGAAATCAGGGATGTTCTCAAACAGCAGTCAGTTTGTGCATGTTTAGTTATGATTAAGCTACAGCTGAAAAATGATAATATTAGTATTAGTGCTCTTTAGGAAGCAAGAATACAAGTAAGTTCAGATCATTTTGTGGACAGAAGAGCAGTTAGTAACTGTGAATCATGATATGATGTAATTCTGGATAAGGAGATTTCCAATTACAGGCTGCAAGAGGATGGGAGGATATGCTAGGGGAAAACTCGCATACCCATTCCTATTCTCTTTTTTTGCTGTATGCAAAAAATACAATAAAATAAAGGTGGTACTCCAAGAATAATGGGATAGGTGAATCCTTTATCTTCTGTAGAAATCTCCCTATGTAGCCATTATCTGAATAGACTGTTTTGTCCTTTTTCTCCAGGTAACTTACCATATAGTCTGTGTCGGAGATTTGTTAAGTAATGCATAGTCCAGAATGACTTGAACTCTTTTCTGATGTGTAAATATCCACTGCTTACAGAGCGAGGCCTTGAGAAACAGCCACTGTAGTGCCGATTTCTTCTGCTCTGCTTATTCTCAGAAGTTTTTACCACAGATTTCCCTTGGGAATGGATTATTTCTTCATGCTAGTTTTGCTGATAGTGGCAACAACAGGTAGAAACAGCTTGCAGTTGTAGTATAGCTGCTTTGCAGTGCCTTATGTTGTAGTATAGCTGCTTTGCAGAGAACAGATGGGTTCTACAGCAATCATGAGTCCTCTGTCAGCCTCGTAAACAGATGGGTTTGGTAGGGGGTGGAAGCTTAAGCTGTTTTGCCTAGATATAGACACTTTTTCAGAGACTTGCTTGTTTTCTTTTGGGACTTTTTATGACCTAAGAATTACTGCTTGATGCTTATATGTTAAAAATACACAGTGCTGAGAGGGGGAAAAGATTATTTTGCAAACAGATTCTTGGGAAATTGCTCTGTTCACCCAGGTGGTTTAGAGCACCACACAAAATAAACTGGCTGTGCTGCATGCGTACTTGGGGTATGTTCTGCTATGTTGTAGACAAGCTGCCTCCACCAGCTTGGTAAAACTAGCTTTCAGCCCTTAACTGTCCTCATTTCCTTGTTACCTGTTTGGTTGTGGTTTTTTTTGTTTTCTTTTTAGAAGCAGTTAAAAGACATTCCTGAGACAGGACTCAGATTTTTCACTTGCTCTGAAACCACTGAATCCAAACAGGACTTCACTTCTGTTCTACCTGTGGTTAAACCACTTTCTTCCTCTCTTCTGAGAGCCTGAAGAAAATGGCCTTTGTTTTCTCCTGGGTTTCTGTGTGTGGCAGAAGAAAAAGCAAAATATCAGCCTCTGTCTTGCTTTGCATTTCTTGAAAATTCTTCATAAACAAAAGGAATTTTACGAGATGTTAAATCCCTCTGCTTTACCAGCTGAAGCATCATGAAAATGAATCCTTTTCCTATCAGTCATTGGAAAGTACAGAGCATTCTGTGTGTGCGAAGGGAGCTACAGTGCTCCTCAGCTTAGTCCCTAGTCTTTTCTGTTTATGAGCTTATTCTGTCAGGGTCTGTTAGTTTTGGTATTGTTAGAGTTTTAACAGGATTTCAGACTTGCTGGTGGTCTCCATGGGTCCTTTTCCCATTTCACCTCTGAGTATTCCTACTGCTAGAGGAAAAAAGCAACTGTGACTGAGAAGATTGGAATTACACACAGTGTAATTCCCTTATTCATAAATTTATAAGGGAATTGCTTCTCCTGGTTGGTGGTTGAGGAGCCAAATCGCAAGCTTTTGTTAACGCGGGGAATATACTTTTCAGATACTTTAAATCCTTATCTCAGTGATACTTCTTGGTCTTTTTTTCAGTGTTTAAAAAGAAATCAATGAGAGAATAAAGCCTTGTGTAGATGTATGTTATGTTTCAATTAATTTGTCTAAATCTGTAGTTAGTGTTATTTATTCACTATAAGGAGGAGAATTTATTCAGATTGAAGGCCTAGCCTGAGTTCCTTCCAAAGCAAGTAAGAAAACAGAGTATGTTGTATTGTGCTCTAAACAGGGCTGTCATGTGGTATGTGCCTGGATTTAGTTCTGGAGTAAAACATTGTTTTGCCCTCTTGTTGAAGGGGCAATCTAACATGATGTATTCAACTATCACAAGTAGTTTTTGAATGCTTTACAGTGCAGCGCAACTTAGCACCATCAGCTTTCTAAGCAGATGAGGAAGGTGAAGGGAAAAGTCTTTCAGAAGTGCAGTTCACTGAATATGACTATTTTTTATTGCACACTATTTGCGAATGGGGGCAAGAAGATTTTTAAATCAAATAACACAAGATGCTTCATGTAATAATGATCGTTGTAATAATTCCTTTTAAAGTGCTTGTCTCTATAGAAAAGAAGTTATCTTCTGTATAGTTCCTTATTTCAAGACTTTTTAGAGCTTATTCTTTTGGGTCTGATTACCTTTGACACCAACAATAAACTTAGTTGAGACCATCTACAGTATGACCACTTATCAAGAATTTAGGTAATACTTCTGTCACAAAGGACTGAAAGCACTTTGCATGAGTGTTCTGTAGTTAAGTGTGATATAAGGAAGCTTATCTTAAATATTGTACCTGGAAAATCATTCTTTTGAAGTATAAACACTGCAGTAGGAAAAAGAGGGGAAAAAAGAACAATACATTACTTTGAGACAAATGTGTAAAAACAGAATTGGGTTTTGATCTTGCAGGCATGACATGTGTTCTGTTCAGGGCACTCATGCATTTGCTTGTTTAGCCCAATGGAAATAATTTCAAAAATATTATTCCCAAAAGTTGAAATGTAAATTCGCTATTATATATTATATATTATATATTATATATTATATATTATATATTATATATATTATAATATATATAATAAATATTATATGTATAATATTTATAATTATATATATAATATTATAATATAATTATATTATATATATATATAATTATATATATAATGATATAATATATATTATATATTCCTTTCTTGGAGAAAGGAATTGCAGATTGTGACTGTGAGTTGTTCATGGATATTTAATCCTTCCTACAAGAGTTAAATACATACTCATACATATTGCAATCTATCCTATTACACTTTTCTTTTTTAACAACATATCTAAAAACTCAAACAAAATGCTGGAGCTTTTAACCCTTACATATTTTTCGGTTGTCTCTTGCTGCTCTGTAAGTATTATGAGCCTAACAACAGCTGATTTGCCAAGCAGTTCTCAACACAAGAGTGCGCGATGCAAGCTGTTTCCACAGAGCCGTGCTGCTTCTGGGCAGAAGGTAACAGCACACTGTGCCCTCTCCAGGTGGATCTGGTGCCCAAGGTAACACTGATTAAGAAAATTTACCTCAAACTACATTGTGTGTTTTTGGTTTTTATTCACAGTAGTGTTAAAGTATGACTTATTCAGAATGTTTATAGAAGGAGCAAAGCATGACTGTATCAAATTGTCTTGAATTTTTTTTGTCATTTCAGTCCTCAGATGTGAATAGAATAATTGATTTTTTTCTTTTTTTTTTTTTTTTTTTTTCCTGTTCCAGTAACTCAGCCTGTAAGTGTCACTTCCCTATAACACCCAACTGTCAGAATATAGCTCAGTGAATGGAGGTGATGATATATGAGAACACATTCTTGGTGTGGAAGGTGTGGGGAAGAGATAACAGTTAAGTCCATGAATTCAATTCCAAATTTAATTTCTTATTTATGCTATATGCTATTCTTGTCTCAACATTAAGTTGGGTACAATTGACTTCAATACAATTTCACTAGTATCCCTCAGTATGAAGAGCAAATGCACATACTTCTTTGGACCATTTCTTTTCAAAGACTTATTTACCAATCAGAAAGATGCTTACATTTAGGCAATTATACTCTCTATTGCTTTTTTGTTGGTGCTTGTACCACAAGTAAGCTGTGTGAGTGTCTTTGAGGTGGGTTCTTTTGAAGTTTTCTTTGTCTATTTCACATCTATGAAAACTCAGAATATTGTAATAGAACAAAAAATGATTCCTTTTTAATTGCATCTGAGTAATGAATCATGATGATGGTGACTGTGCTGTGCACATCCAGCTATAGAGAGCTGCAGTGGCAGCCCCTTAAGTGACACATCCAAGTGTCCTGCTCCCTAGCTCTTGTCCAGTGCTATCATTTACCTTGTTCTTGGCTGCTGTGCAAACACATCCAATGAATTCTCTGAACAGCATAGGAAAGGAATGGCTGAGACCAAATCTAAATGGGAGGGCTGGAAGCCTTTGCTTTTAGTTCTGTAGCCACTAGATCAGGATACTTGACAGTTGTGAGTGTGTGTGTGTGTATTCCTGACGTTTGACAGAGGCATGCTCAGCAGTGGAGGCAGACTTGTCAGTCACTCAGTGTTGCTGTACCTGTGGTCAGTTGTGCAAAAGCTCCTTGAGTTACTTTGTGATGACACACGTGTTACAGAAACTGGGGATCTGTGTTTTGAATTCATTGTGAGCTGTTATTAAATGAATGTAAAAATGCTCTGAACAATTACAAAGTGTGTGCTGATCGTTCACTTTGCTCATTTTTCAAATTCAGCTTTTAATGCTACTCTTTTCATTCTGAAACTTTTTCTAATGTTGACTGTAAAACAGAGGTTAAAGAGAGTCACAGAATATTATTAAATTGTGAAATCCAAAATCATTTTTAGACTTGTGGCAGAAGGAACCTTTCTTCAGGTATGACCTGGCTGTGCCTAAGGTATTAAATACACACCAACAGAGAGAGGAAAGATCTCCTTGTTCAATATAAATGTAATAATGCTTTATACTCTGCTGATTATCTGCCTTTGCTTGAGTAACTGCAGGAGCTTGCAAATACCAAGGATTTGGCAGAGACCAAAACTGCAAATCCTTTGCAACGGCACTGCACTCAGATTAAGATCCTGTGAAATCTTTCCTCAGCCACTAATTTCGCACTCTAGAGATGGAACTGTGAACAGTTTATAACGTATAAATCTTGTTTTAATAACAGCTTTCTTGGGCTTTACTATATTTTGAGAGGAATTGTTTTTTTGTGTGTGTGAGAAAACAGTACGTATTTGTAGTAAATATTGTAACTTGTTAAATATTTCATTTCTTAACTGTAATGTCTGTGACATTTTAGAGAGTGCTGGGTGAGTGAGTCCCAGTATGCAGTGCCATTGCAAACTCTTTTTACTCTGGCTTTTATGAGCAGAAAAAACAAAGCAACTTATTAACATATGCTTTATATTATTTGGAAAATAAAACTTGATTTTTGCGATGACATTCATCAGGAGAAGAATTAAAAGTGAGTCAGTCATTTTGTGAAAGCTAAAAGGTAAAGATGTTGAAAATGGAAAATTGGTATTTGTCATGCAAGTTTCTTTATTGTTTTGTTTGCAAGGAGTGTTCTCAGCATAATGAATCCCAGAAAACAGGTAAGCACTGTTTTAGTCAGCCTGCAGTTGTAATGGGAAATGAAAGGAATGGAAGCAGGCTGTTTAATTCTGCAAGGGTGTGGTAGAACTCAGTCTTGATATTTTTCTTCCTTGACAGTGTGGTATAGTTTGGGATAGGAAAAAATCTTCCTGGAACACTGGGGTTGAAAAAAAAAGATTTGAGAAACCCAATGAGCTCCGTTTGGGTTGTTACATAAAGATCAACTGATATATCTTTGCAGTTTTGTTTGAAAGTGCTCCAATATTCATCAGGCACAGATAAAATCCAAGTTTTGCACAGTCTGTGTTTCTGTAAGTTTAAATCTTTGAGACTGTGTGCAGAGAATCACAGTATTGTTGGTTTTCTAATGAATGTACATATTTTATAAATCTACAAATATGTTTTTGGGAGAACTTTAAGAACAGCTCATGGGGAAACTAGATTTGTGTTTGTGTTTGGTAAACAAAGGTAACAGATTTCATGCTTCCATCCTAAAAACATAGCAGCATATTCTTTGTAATGTCAGTAGAATGTTCTGTCAGATGTCCAGTGTTGACCTTGACCTCAGTGGAAAATCCTGTTGTAAAAATCTGGTTTCTTCCTGCACTTGTAATATAAAGCAAGCAAATGCAGAACTGAGCATTTGTGTTGTGTGCTGGTTGCTGTATGGTCTGGTGGAGTAGTTTTATTGGTGTCTCTGTGTTGTACCTCCTGCTACCAGGGGTGGAGGTTTAATTTTGTGGAATACTTTGTGTGATTGTATTTTTTATTTTAATACTGTCTTCAGTATACAAGAACAGATATATGGTTTTCATTATATGCTCATTGCTGAGTTGATCACTTAGAGGCAAATAAATAAATAAATAAAAATAATTACATTAACTATATAAAGATTGCCTTACTGCGTTTTCTTTGTATTAATAAGGAATTTGAAATACACTCAGTAAATTTAGAAATGCACTTCAGATGTTTGTCTCCTTGCATAACCTGTGCCTGTGTATGTTTGGTTACAGAACAAAGGTGAAGCAGATAGAGAAATAGCAGTAAGCAACATCATGTGTTGTCGTAGAAGTGGAATGTCCAGGCTGGATGTGGCTCTGGGCAGCCTGGTCTGATGGTTGGAGACCCTGTCCCAATGCAGGGGGGCTGAAACTGGGTGATCATTGTGGTCTTTTTCAACCCAGGCCATTCTGTGATTCTATGAATTTCTTGACGCAGCTCTTTGGCAGAGGTGGTGATTGTGCATACTAAACTACTCATCATGCATGGGACCTCATAGAAAAGATGTGAGGATTATAAATGTATCTATTATTTGTTTGGTCATATTGCCACTGAATTGCCTCCTAAAAAAAAAAAAAAAAAAAAAAAAAATGCAGCGTAATGTAAATGTGCAATGTATGACAGGTACTATAGCTTAAAACGCCCCAGATGTGGATAAGCATTAAAGACAATTATTTGTTTCTTCATACCTTCCCAATGTTTGGCACAGCTGAGACTATGAAAATCTGAATGGACTATAATTCAAATTTAAGGTACTTAATTAACGGCATAAAAAAGTAAGAGATCTAGTCTCAGGGAAAGCTTCTTAGTGTTCCTTCTGACTATTCTTGTAGTGCTATAGAAATTGTTTTAAAATCAGCAGCACTCATTTATGGTTGTTGAACAAAATATGGAGTGCATTCTGACTTCTTGCGCCATGAAGTTCTCCACACAACAATTCTAGAGTTGCTGCAGATAGCGTGCACTCACTGATGCATGGGATGAAGACAGGAGGAAATGTAGTTTATGCAGATGTCTCTGCTGACACAGCTAATTGATTGTAACTGAATAGTGCTCTGCTCTTCTAGCGTTGTGACCTGTATAGCCTAACACAGCACAGAGTCAGTTGTGCAAGTTCTTACCAAGCTTGGAAGGAGAATAGAAGATGCACTGAATGCAGTGTAGGGTGCAGAGCAAGGGTGCTGTGAGCTCTTTGGTTTGTTATGGCTGGAGATTGGTTGTTCCTGATGGAGGGGATCAAACTGAGCCGTCCTGTCATCTGTAGCTGGAAAGCAGTTGCCCAAGGTGGTGCTGGCTATTTAGGTTTCAGTGGGAACGTTTTGACTAGGGTTACCTGAAGGCTGCTGGTTATTGTTTGTCCTTGTTTGAACTTCTGCGCTGCTTACTTGAGAGCTCTTGTTCTGTTTTGCTAGAATATCTTTGACTTTTGCTGGGTTTGGTGAGAACCTGTTCTGTCTGGAACTTTGCTGTTGTTCAGCTAATTTATCCATTGAATGCTTTTTATCCTGTGACTACAAGAAAAGCGTGATAGCAGAAAGCTGTTGGCAAGGATAAGAGATTGCTCTTCTTTCTGATATTCACATAGAAGAGATGTGATGATTTGCAAGAAGCCTTATGCAGGAGCGGAATATCTCATATCTCTCTTATAGATTGTCCTTACTGATTCAGATGTATTGCCATAGATGGTGCTCTCTTACTTTGTATTTAATGAAAAGTTTTTTTTTTACTGGAGAGAACTAAAATAATAATTTTTAGAAAGCTGTAAGTGATGTATTTTGCTTGGTATTGGGATTGTTGAAGCTTCAGTCCTTCATTTTTGTCTTTTTTTGCGTTTCTCTGTTCAGTTTCTTGCTACCACATACATTTTACATTTGAAAAGTAGCTGACTTTTATTTGCAGCTCCTTGCAGACTGTATTTCATCTCTTTCTGTAATACTAGAAATTCCTAGTGATCCCCAAGATGTTTACCAGAATGTGGTTGATAGTGCAATACGTGACTGTCTTTTCCATCAGGAAAGGTTTTAAAAGGATTGTTTTCTTACAGTGTTCCATTTCCTAGGCTGTGGGTAAAATAGCTCTGTAAAGAAATTACCAGGTTGTGGGGAGCTTTGTGCTGGCTCTTTGTTTTAATAGAAGCACCTTTCCATTTTGGACTGAGACCTTCCAATAGTAAACTAACAACAAACACACTGTTCTATACAGAACGCCTCTACTTGGTCTGTTATGTAGGTTGCTCTGAAAGTAATGCCTCCTGTTTATTTCCATGGAAACAGCACAACTATATAGAGTGTTGCTCTCATTTCAGTAGGCACAGAGTTGATATTTCTTTCATAGGGTCTGATATGATGCTGTGTTTTGGCTTCAGGAGGAAAGACAGAGATGATAACATTCCAGTGTTTTCACTCGTTGCTGAGCAGTGCTGCACAGAGCCAAGAACATTTCAGGTTCTCAGCTTCTTGTACAGGTCCCCAGTGAGGGGGGTTTAAGGGTCGCAAGGAGCTGAGAGGAGACAGAACCAGAGCAGCTGACCTGAGCTGGCCGAAGGGTTATTCCATACCATATAACATCATGGGGGGGGAGACAGGGGCTCAGTTTAAGCACTTCATTTTTTTTCTGTTAAAGGATTTTCACAGTACCACATTTCGTAATATACAGTTGTATCAAAATCAATATGCAAAGAGTGTGATTAAAAGATGAGCACAGTTGGCATTTGAACATGTTTTAGCTGAGACTGTACCTACATTCTATACACTTGAAGGAAATTAATGGCAGTGTTTCAGTCTTTCAAGAAAAATTAATTATTCCTGCTGATTCCCACTTCCAGTGTTTCCTCTTAACCCTGTTTTCTGATAGCTCAGCAGGTTTGGAGAGCCACTGTTTACAGAATATTTCATTGCTTTGAGAGGAGGATGTGGGCATTTAAAAATTTACCAGCTGTTTCAGGTCATTTACAGCTTAAGCAGCTCTTTCTTTTTGAATGATTTATTTAGTTGGCCTCTGGTTGGGTTGTCAGCAGTTTGCGGAGGCTGTATCTGTGTCAGGAAAAGATCCTAATTAATCAGCTCAAAAAGATGGGCATTGTTTGTAGTCACAGAGAAAATGGAATTAGTTCAGTGTGTGGGCATGGCGTATTGGCTCTCCCCAGATGAAGCACTGAAAGAAAGGTGACTGGCAGCCAGGCATTTATGATTAGATATTGAAAAGAGAAAAAGAAGGGATGAGCATGTGAGGCTAAAGGGAGATAGAGATTGAAATAGGATATTTCCTCGGAAAGGCATGAGAGGATGTGCGTGTGTGCCCATTATATGCCTTAAAGGGAGTTGTCAGAACCAAGAGCAGACACGAACAAGGAGCTGAGCTTTCCTCCAGTTTGAGAATAAGATGGTATATGACACTAAAAAGAAATCTCCACAGAACGTTAAATTAGGATACAGCTCTGAAGTACATAAAGTACGTACCTCCTGACTGACTGATCTGCTGTGGCAGTGCTTTGTCAGGGGAGGTTTGTCAGGCATGTGGAACATTTGCCATACTTGTTAGTAAATAGTAGAATTTTATGTGAGTGTAACAGCCACACTGAAGTAATTGAAGGCTAATCTCATGCTACAGATGTAAACTGATAATTTCCAGAAGTAAAATAAACAAACAAAAAAACCAACCCCAAAACTGTTTGTTGTCTTAGCAACTTGGTGTGTTTTGGCTATGCATGTTATCAGGATGAAAAAGGATTGTACCTTGTTCTGAAGCATCTTGTATCAAGAAAATAGGGCAAGCAATAGGGCAAAGAAAGGATGGGGTAGGATTAGAAATTCATGATCCCACTGACGTAAAGCTTGATTTAAATACCTGTGAAGAAACTGGTTACATTTTGAGTTAGTGATACTAGTCCCAGTGGATTTCAGTGGGTATTGTTGGTGTACCTGTAGAGCTTGATTTAAGCAATACTGTTTACACGTGTCTATAGTCACCATTTCTAAATGCTCCGTAATTATTAAACCAGTCAAAAATCTTTTCATAAACGTCTGCTTTTCTTGCATCTGTGAGTGCTTTATGTACGGTCAGTTTAGCTCTAACATTGCAGACCATATTCTGGGAAAAAGTTGTGTTGATGCCAGCCTGAAACTGGGAAGAAGCTGAGATTTCTGAACAGTTATCTTTGAAGTGTTTTGCATGAACAACCTGAAGGTTAGGGCTCTTTTTCTGCAGACCTTCACTATGGCTTAAGGTCACAAAACTTGTGGGGTGTTTGTTGTGGATGTTACGTCCATGCAGATGTGCAGGTTCAGGTAAATTGTATCAGGAATCAGTCAGATGCAACTTGTGTGTGTATACACCTTTTTAAATAGCTTGACTTATTGTAACAGCTTAAAAGCAGGAGTTTAATGTGCTGTTTTTCTATAGATGTATTTGCCTTTGTCTTTCTGTGCTAGTAGAATGTTAATCTCTACTAGTGGATGATTGCTGTGGATTATTGGTAACTTTATACTCAGTATTCGAGATGATGGGCTTTGAGTGATATTTACATAGACCTGTGTTTGTAGTCTATTAAGTTAGTGAATCGGTATTTATGACAGAGCTTGGGCTTGCTTTATGATTTTTAGTAATTAAAAAAAAAAAAAAGCAGTGACTGTAATTAATCTGGTAAGATTACTCTGCATTAAATGTGTCAGAACTGTGCTTTCAGTTGCTTTATCTAAACATGCTTTAGCTCCCTGCTCTGTATTGTGGCTCAGTCTCTTCAGATGTCTGTGTTGTGTTCTGATTTTTCACCCTGTTCGATGCTTATTTTTATGACACAACAGCCCAGCATGAACACTGTACGCTTGCAAAATAGAAGAGGGTTTAAAAACAGAGAGGAGCTCTTCAGGCCAAAATTAAATGGTATTTTTGGCTTGTAACAAAGGCTTATAGAAAATGCTCTAATCTTGCAGTTACGTAGTAAATATGATGACTGTGTACAACTGCACTGTACTACTGCACCCATAACGATGACTGAAAGCTTATAATGATGTTTTGCTTTGCTTGTAGGTAGCACATAAGAGAGGCAGTCAGGACTGAGTGCATTGTGCATGCCTCTGAATATTTGCTGTCTTGGTAAATTAGAACAGGCTGACGTTGCACTGTATTTTGCTCTATAAGCTTATCGTTTCTTGCATGATTCTAGATGATAATGCAACAGACAATAAGATGAAACAAATTTTGTGAATTATGGGACTTGCTAGAAAATATAGAAATGATAGGGAAGGAGAAGTAAAGCAGTGTACAGAAAGATCAACTGAAAATACCATTAAGTATGCTCTAATACTGAATGTGTATTTTTTTTTAATTGTCTTCAATGTAAGTGGTATTTGTTGCAGTTATTTTTAATTAGTACGACTAGGCTTTGTTTCTTGAAAGAGCCAAAATACAGTGGGTGTAAATAGCTTTTGTCAGCGCTGCAGTGACACAAGCTCAATTCAGATCTTTGTCAAATCTGAAAATATTTGTGATTTGTGACCACGCAAATAATTATTAGTCTCATCACTGTTGCCTCTTAATACAAACTAATTGCTTAAGATATGAAGGGAAGTATAAATTTAACTGCTTCTTTCAGCCAAGTCTTCTGTGACAGGCAGTAACGTTAGAATTCTTAACCAGTTGCTGGGAGGTGTTTGCTTATTTGTCAGAGAATCCCTGGTGGTACAAACAAATGAAAATGATTAAGAGTTCTGCCAGGAAAACAGAATTCCAGTTCCTTAGTCCTGTGTCTGTTACTCTGGCGAGAAGACTTAATCAAACCTTACCCAAGCTCATAGAAGTTAGTAGCATTTTTCATCCTGATCATAAATGTGATCTGCTTTAGCAATTTCTAAAGCTCCGCACAGAATCTTTCCTTGAAATTTGTATGCTGTACAAAACAGTTCTGAGGCAACCAGCTACACCAATTCAATTACAGGTGGTTGAATTTTTTTGTATGTCCTCCAATGTCAGCTGTATTTATGAACTTTTTCTCAAATTCTTTGTATGACTTCCAACTGTGGGTATGCAGAATTTTATATCTTGGATTGTATCTGTTTGGTTCATGTGCAGCTTTCAGTTTCACAAAGTTCCAATCTTCAGAACTGTAAAAACATGGAGTGTTTCTCGATGCCAGATTAATCCTGATTTTCCAATGTTATATATTTTTCCAACAAAAAGATACGATTATTTTTTCTTCCAAAATGTTCTAGGCTGCAGTATTTTGACCAGACAGAGCTTTTTACTGTGTTGTTGTAGACAGTGAGAAATGGGATTCCTGAGATGCTTGCCTAGCTAACAACTTTAGGACATGGCAGAAATTAGGAGTAAGGAAGGAAGGGATGCCAATCAACCTGACTGGAAGACAGCGAAGTCTTGTGATTTTGAATGTTTTTGAAGTTGAACTATTTTGTCACCAATCTGCTACAGCACTAAAGGGTTGTATATGTGCTGTGACTCTGGCAGGAGTGATCTAACCTAGTGATCCTTAACAGACAGCATATTAGACATCATGAAGGGCCATTCATGAAACAGTTCTTTCGTAGCTCCTCTCCAACACCACTGTGGAGGTTGCAGAAAACAAGCAGGTAAAGAAATGCTCGTGGAGTCTCCAGGTATTGGCTTGCTGGTTTTCGTTTTTTAGTCTTTGTACAAGATTTTCATAAAATCTTTACGATTTTGTTTTACTTAGATGACTACTTAATGTGAGATGGAACTGGGCAAGGTTAGTACATTCTGATTATCTATTCTGGGACTAATCTTGAAGGTTGGTTGGAAGGACAAGTGCTCAGTGCTCCGTTTCAGTTAGAGAAATAGAGGAAATCGGGGTGTTCAGAATTCATAGCAACTGTTTTTGAGGTTCATTTTAGTGCAAGCTGTCAAACTGGAGAAATGGAGAAAAAAAATTGTTGAACAAATACAGAATTGTAGCAAAGTGCTTGAATTTCAGTTCCTGTGATTACTCAAGGGTGAAGTAAATCTCTTGCAATTAGATTACAATGATCCTATGCTGTGGTCAATAAAATGTGCAAGGATCTTAATCCACAATAGTAACCATTTATCTGAACTTAAGAAAAATAGAGAAGATGGAAAGAATGAAAGCTTGGCTTTTTTTTTTTTTTTTTTTTTTTTGCTGTGTATATGTCTGTGTGCATTTAAACCAGGATGAATAATTGGGGTGTATTCATCTGTATGCATGTATTCAGATATCATATATCCATATGTATATTTAAATATTAAGGAGTCTCCTTCTCATTTTCTTGCCGTGCTTATGAGAGGTTCTGGTATCTTACTACTTACAGGGACTGTTGTGCACTCTTTTTTCAGTTTGGGAGTGGAAGGTTCAGATCAGTGTGTGCCTGCTGGTCTGTCTGTGACACCATTTCAGCACGCTCCCTTTCTGAGTGACGATTCAACTGTAAGTTCCTCAATATTTTTGGTGCCACACAGGATGACTTGGTGCCAGCTGATGAAAAGAGGACTTCTAAATGAAGAGTGTTCTTTGTCTTGTGCTCCTGGGCTCTGTTCCCTGGGTGCTTGAGGACCACTGAGTGAAACCTTCTAGTAACTGGAGGGAAAGAGCTGAATTCTCTATTGTTTTTGTTTGTTTACTTTCAACTGCCAACAGAAAATAAACGAGAACTCCAAAATTGGAGTTCTGACAAGTTGGATTGTTTTCCAAACTTCATGGACTCTTAGCCTACAGTTCCTATTTCTCAGTGTGCTTGTCACAGATTTCAGAGGTCAAGGCTAGATCCGTTTCTCTTGAATATAATCTATGACTTTTCTCAAGACAGCTGATAATGTATTTATGTGGCAGGTGGGGGGTGTGGAGTACAAGAAGGTACAGCACTGCTGACCCTGGATCAGAAAGTCATTTTCTTAGAAGCTGACTGTCTTGTGCTCTTTAACCTTACTGGTTTGTTTAACCGTAATGGTTAAAACTGGCAGCTTCCTCATCTTCGGTAGCTTTTTGACCATAATTCATCTGGGCTTTGTGTTATGATAATGGTAGTCAAAAAGCTTGTGGCTTATGCTGGATGAAACTATCCATGTGTCTGAACTGCTTATCAGTGTATGTGAGGGGTTCATGGTTTGGTTCACCAATTTTAGATAACTTCTTGCCTGCTTTAATAATCTCTGTGAAGAAGTGGTGCATACCGCCCTCTGGGAATCCTTACTGAGAGAATGAAGCATGTAGTGAACTTAAGCCTTAGAAAATGGCTTCCAGGGCCATTCCAAAATAAATTGGGTGCTTCACCACTCCTATCAGTGCAGGAAAGTCAGTAATATGTAGCTCTGTCAGTGGCTGATAGGAATTAGTTAGGGAGAATTTTCAAGCAATATTCTCCTTCAGCATTTTATCAGGCCATGTCAGAAAAAGGCTACTACAAATATCCAGATGCCCGCACCATCAAAGAACTGTGGTTTTAAAGGTGACAATAACCTGTACTCCTTTAGTAGCTTTATGGCCTGTCAGTGACTGGGGGGTAAATAAATACAGTAAAATTAGGGATGTGGAGTCCAAGGAAACAAAGTGAGGGTGACGGAGCACTGGAACAGGCTGCCCAGGGGGGTCGTGGAGTCTCCTTCTCTGGAGATGTTCAAGACCTGCCTGGATGCCGACCTGTGCGACCTGCTGTAGGGAACCTGCTTTGGCAGGGGGGTTGGACTCGATGATCTCTGGAGGTCCCTTCCAACCCCTACAATTCTGTGATTCTGTGAAAGTGAAACATTAGGAATTAATGGTAGCATCTACAGAATTTATTAGCTGTTGACAACAGACTGTATTTTCACTTTGCATAGAATATACTTGAACTGAAAGTTGGATCAGTTAGATCATGTATATAGACTGTAATGTTTTTTTCCCTATTTTAATTTTACTCCTAAATAAGAATTCCTGAACTACTTTCCGAAGAAACTCAGTTTTATTTCCTATATGCTTAATTCAGGATCCTATTTTGAATGTCTAAATAAAAGGTTTCATAACAAACACTTCCTCACACTTGTTAATATTGGATTCCTCACATTATTTAGTCTGGAGTTTACTTTGGACTCACTATCAATGTCAATCCAGAGTTGGTTTTGTTACACATTTTGCAGAATGCTAAAATATTTCAGATGTTAGTGATTGCACCATCACAAATGTAGCCTTCTTAGCTAAGGGAAGACAAAACTCCACATTTACTCTGCTTGTAGAAGAAGTATTCATGAACCATGGGAAACTATCCTAGCACTCTAATATGTATTATTTCTTTGCCTCATTAAGTGTGGCTGGGAATAGCATTTAGAATGAAATCACAGGGAGCTGAATGTTAAGTAGAAACCAGCTTAAAAAAACAAACAAACAAAAAAAAAAACCATAAGTGCCTGAGAAATATGCTCAAAGACAGAATTTATTCTTGAATATCATAGATGTGCCCCATTTATGCACCTGCTGGATACTTACCTGCTAGTGTGTGTCAGGATCCGTATTTTTAATGGTCTGATTTGGGCAAGTTTTCTTCTTAAATGATTTCCCAGTGAAACTGGGACATGATAGCACCTTGGTAAGAGAGTAATGGTAGAGGTAGATACAGCATGGGTAAATTAGGTTATTAATGTCAAACATACTCTCTTGTTGAACTGTGACACTGATAATTTAAGATGTCTTTGCATCATTGGTGTAAATGTGAATAGTGTCTTTGCCAATGGAGAAGAAAATGATGATAACTGTTCTAATGACAAAAATGTAACGGAACTAGACCTGCTTTTAGTGGTGTGATGTTCTTATAGACTATTATTTCCAGATACTATCTGGAATGGAATAGAAGGAACTTCACCCATGAGTACTCATGAATATTAAGATGGACTAATAGTGAATGATAATGTAGTGACATTTGTTTTGGAATTCTGTAGCACCTGATCTCAAATTTAGGGAGAAGTGTATGCCTGTACTACACTGCATGGCTTCTGTACATTTGGAGAGAAGAAAAACGAGCGTTCAAAGGTTTGCCTCAAAGTCAAGACAGACAGACTGTTGTGGTAAATTGTCACCAGAAAAAAGGTAATCACTGAGAGAGGCACACAACAGATTTAAACGAGGAACGTTCTCTTTCAGTTAACCATAATATTGGCAGTTCTTTCATACAGTAGTTTTTGAAGGCTTAGCATTTAAAATCTTTTATTGCAACAGCTTCTCTGTGATCCCTAAGAGAGAATATTATGATAGACCTACTGTACTCTGTGCTTGAAGGCAGCTACTTAAAGGGTGGTAGGAAAGAAATGGCAAGAAATAGTTTGTCTTTGGCTAAACCAAAGTGGAGGAGTAGCTACTTAGTACACTTCAAATGCTTTCATTGACTTTCTCTTGCAATCAAATATTTTAAATAATGAAACTTCTGTGCAGCAGTTTTTTCCAGTCTGTTATTAGATGTGCAATTATTCAGCTTTTTTAATCAAAATTCTTCACTGTATGAATCAATACTACTTGTGATCAGCTTAATGTATGGCAGGCTTATTTCTGATCACAGTCTGTCTTCTGTAACTTTTGGAAGTACAGCCTAAAAGCTTCAAGCGTTTCACTTGAATACAAAAGCATGTTTTATGTGTCTTCAAAGATGGAAAAGAAAGCATCTCTCTGAAGACTCGTGAAGTAAGAGGAGGCGTAGGACAGAACTTAATTACATTAACACTCTTTGGGTGTTAATAATTGCAGTCTTCAGAACTTACCCTGTGATGAAGACCTTTGCTTGTGAATAAAATCACAGGAATCCTCAGCTTTATTACAAACAAACATCTTAAGAAATCAAATTGTTTAACTTCTGTATTTTAAATGCAAACTGAAATTTAGTTAATGAAATATTTGTTGTGTAAAACATTTTTCTATCTAATTTTCAATTATCATTACAAAAAATTTCTTATTGTTTGCTAGAATGATTCAGGCTCCTTGACTTCTATACAATATATTTTTTGCAGTTTTTGTAGCTACATTTATTTTCCAAAGCAGCTATTAATCTAAGAAGATTATCCTTTTCCACCTTGTCCTGCGCTGCTACAATTCCTGTAGATAGGACCAGTGAGGTGTGCTCAGGCTTCATGGATCATTTGCAGCGTTTGCTCTCATCAGAGATGTCTTGGATGCAGGAATGACCAGATTTTACTGGTCTTTATCTTACTTGGAAATAAAACATCAAAAAGAAGAGTAGCATCCTATTTTGCTTTTTTTCATTTCTGAGTTCTTTTTTTCAGAGTTGAAGGATGTGTACACATCGTGCACTGCATTCCTCAGGTGTTTTACCCATGGGTTTCATAATTCACATTCGTTTTGAAATTCTACAGAATTTGTTCTTCTTTATTCCATAGGTGAGCATTTCTCCAACGTGGAGTCTGAATACATCTTTTGTTGTAGCTATTGTTTTTGTTTTCTTAATATCTCTAATTGTGCCTACAATTAGAAGAAATCTAGCCTTTCAAGCCTTAGGGCTTAAGGTATGTCCCATGAAGAGTTCTAAATACTGTAACTCACATACATGTCCTTATCTTTCAGTTTCTATACTGAGAGGTTTGGAAATAACATCTGTTGTAGGAGGAAGATTCTTGGATTTAGGAAGACCTTCAAATGCGATTTGAGACATGAGTTCTGTGTAACTTCGGAATAAAAATGATTGAGAAAGAAAGAAAATCTACATAGCCACCAGTTTTGTTGGCCATAACCTTTTTGAAGATTGTGAGATGGTTTGGTGCTAGTTGTTTTACTCTGTGGTAGAAGTGACTTTGTCTGAGGATTCTTCAGCAGAGGGGACAATGGAAACTGTGAAAACAATGGTAAAGCCTGTGCTCTTTCCATGAGTGTAATGCAGTGCCCAAGAAAATTCAAGTTTCAGACAACTATTGGATTTTGCCAGTAGTGCCATTCTGCCTGCAAGAAGAGGAGCGTTATCTTAACCTTGCCAGTTCACAGTGACGTCCCTCTGCTCGCACTCATTCTTGCACTATTGAAATGATTCCTTCGCTGTACATTGAGAATTACACACGTTGTATCATTCTCAGTCTGTGGGAGATTTTTGATTCTCAGAAGTATCTTAGTTCTGATGCTGAGGGATTAATGATAGCCTTGAGAATGTCCTGGGGAAACAAGATGAAAGGTTTATAGCTGCCCCTTGAAAACAGTGCGGCTCAAGTTATACATGAGTAACTGTAAAACCTGTTATATTTCTGAGGAGGGTTTTTCGTAACCGTCTTCCATTCTCTATTTCCTGAATGTCATCTTGTGAGGGATGAAGGCTGACCTCTGCTGCTTGATTATTTTCTTCTGGACAGTTTTACATGTTACCTTTTAAATCTCTTCTGGATCTGAAATTTGGAATCCAGAGTTATAGCAGTATGATATACTGTGTACTAACTCTGTTTGCAAAGCATACAGAAACTTGGAATGCTGCATGAATGTAGGCAAAAATTATTAGGATTTCTGAAACATTGGAAGTTTTAAAATAAGGTCATTCTAGGCAGGATTTCCTTGCTCTTATGTCTAGAAAAGAGAGCTTCTTGGAAGCAGCGTAGTTCTATCTCAAGGTACAGAAGAGGTTGTAATCTACTTTGGATGTTTACCCCATCCTCACCCAATAGTTATTTACACTTGGGCAGTAATTATAATATGACATTAATGCAGTTCTGCTTTTTGTATAAAATTAATAAACTAGTATTTTCATTGTCAAGGTATAAAACTTTCATTACAATTATTTTTTTCCTGACTTACAGAACTAATGTATAGAAAACAGATGTCAATGATTATCTGTGGCTGTTGTTACAGCATTGGCATAACAGGCTTATCGCTTCAATTTCACAGTGATATTGGAACATTAACTACATTGTCTACTGCAGAGGTAAATCTTGCTCATTTTGAGACACAAACTATTTTAATCTGAAATTTGAAAGCATTTAACAGTCTTTTTGAAGGACTTGTACTCTCACTCACTGTGTATTTTTTTATTTATATCCCAGCCTGGTAGCGTGAGCTTTAGTTTCTCATTCTGTTCTTGTAGCTACGCTGTTAAATCATATGGGAGTGAGTTATCATTTTACACATGTAATTTTTCTCTTACCTGTGAATACCAACTGGAACCCCTGGCCAGGCTGTTATCTAGGTCAAGTGAAAATGGAGCTGGAAGGTGCCTCACAATGCCAGTGCAGTGCTAGAAGGTGCAGATGGGTGCTGAGTGAATTTCTTTGGTGAAGGAAGCAGCAAATCACATTGGCAGCTAAACTCCCTACCTCCCACCTTGCCTTTTTTTTTTTTTTTTTTGGCGCCATATTCCTCCATGTAAACAAATATTAATCATGAGCAGCTTCCTGCTTTGAGGAATTTAGAGGTTTATGTGATACAGAGCAAGACAATAGAAACACAGCTTATGCATGGAGCTTTGCTTGGATTCAGGGCTCGTTTCTGGTGCTAATATATCTGGGCTGCATTGCCATCTAAACTCACCAGCCCTGTCAGACAGCGTGTCACACCAACAAAGCAGACCTGTCGCTTAGCTCCTCCTAAGACATTTTTGCTCTTGAGCATATAAATAAGAAGCAAACAAACAAAACCCCAAGCATATAAGAGCCCTGCAGTTACAGGATATTATGAAGTTTGCCACGTTTGCTGATCAGGGAATGATGAATCATAAGAAGCCTGAGTTTGCTCTTTGCTTTCCTCCTGGGACGACTCAGCAGCAGACTATCCCTGCCTTACTCAGATCAGAGGGTAAAATTTCAATCAAATGTGTTGTCTTGTTTGCCTCCTGCAATGATTTACTATAGTAACAGCTGTATAAATAGTGAAAAATAGAATGTATTAGCTAGTCAATGTATTATGTATTCTTATTAGTGTGAGAATGTAGCTGTGTACAATTCACCATATTGCTTATAAGATTCTCTAAGTACCCATATTAAAATAAAGAATAAAATGAAAACTGGGATTTGGCTGTGAAGTGGTTCTTATTCCTCTGAATGTTGAGGCAAGGTGCCTAGCACAATGTTTAATTATTGTGGTTTGTAGTTATGCTGGTCCGTCTTGTGAGCTCGTCGAGGCACTGTACCGTCGAGGTATAACACTGAGGTTGTAAGAGTGTTTGAGAGGTGAAGTGGATGTGAGAGCTTATTGAGTGTCATGTGGTGTCTGTGACAAGGATAAGAGAAAAAGCTTGAAAGCTCAACAAAATTCAGTATAGTTTTCTCCTCTGAAACCGTTGTTATTCTGTATTATTCATTGCAGTCATTAGTTTCTGTACTTACTGATAGAAAATATCTCCAATTTCTTTCAACTGATTAAGATCAAGTTTCTTTTTTTTTTTTTTTTTTTGAGATTTTTTTCTCTCATCATATTGATGAGTTAATTGTGTATTTATTATTTTAATAGAAAGCAGGACTTGAGCTTAAAGAGGAGCAGTGTCAGAGGATGACTGTGCAGGTGCAGCATGGCTTAATTGGGATGACAAAATGGAATTTAGACAGGAAGCATGCTATTTTTGGATACTTAAGTTGACATGAATCCCTTGTGAATTAAACCATTTAATATATGAAATTGAAAAAGTCCTTCTAATCTTCCTTTTGAATGAGCCGTGAAATAGGATCCATGAAGTGCCTGAAGTGTGAAGAGGTTCCTATGGCTTGTTTCCAATATATTTTTATAAGATATTAGCAGATCTGCTCTAGCCAGGAACATAAAGGGGAACTTGTGGTCTTCTATAAAATAACACAGTACTTATCTGAAAATTATAGAATCATTTTTAATTGAAAAGATCTGTAAGATCATCAAGTCCAAACCACGTCAGAAAATGTAAAAGCTTTCACAACTCTTTTTGGACCCTTCCTAACAAATGTGTGGTGTATTCAACTATAAGGTATTGGTTCCAGTAGAAAATAGTTCAATAGCTGTGTTCACTAACTGCAGTCCCACCTATTTATCAAGAAAAATATTTCACTTGCATTTTGTGTCTGCTGTTATATGCACTGGAGTGAGATTTGTATGTAGTCACTTTGTTTAAAAACAAGCTAACTCAAATCAAGTAATTGACTCTACTTTATGACTTGTAACAGAGAATTCTCGGTTTATCATGCAAGCTTTAAGACGTGAATAGTTGGGATTTGTATTGTAATTAACTGTATTACATTTGCTTTCTTAGTGCCAATTTTTAAGCCTTCTGTCCCATCAAGCAGCATGTAATTTGTGCAACATTAAACTTACTTCTGGAGTGTAAACTAACAACACTAGGGGAGTAGTGCCTTTTGGGACTTTTCTTAATGCTTGTTCAAAAATGTTAAATCTTAAAATCTCTTGAGTAACCCACCCTTATCATGACTTGATTTACGTTAAAAAGCCAAACCACAACAGGAATATTAGGAATATTGGCAAAACTTTCCTCGAGTAATGCCATTTCTTTGCTACAGTAGTTTTAGAAATAGGAAGTAGAATGGCAGTTTTTAGAGATCAGGAATATTAGGAATTTGTTTATTCTCTGACCATGTGTTTAATAGTCTGGGGTTTTGTTTTTGTGTTGGCTACCTAGAACTCTACTTTCCTGTCAGTGTGTTTGAGTTTTCAGTGCTTAAGAAAATGAGGCTGAGAATTTACTACAGTTGTAGTGTCTGTGTTTGGAGATGTATTTGCAGCATCAGTGCCCTAATGGGGCTAAATTCTGCTTTCTATTTATGCAGTGCTTCAAGTAATAGCATCGCAATTAACTCCCTGTATTTTTTTTCTATTGCTGTTGAGATAGAAGATTCCACCCCAATAACAAGTCTGCTGATTATTCTACTATCAAGGAGTCATATGTATATTAAAAAAAAAAAAAATGTGTTTGGAACAGACTTTCTGATTTAAAGAGTGTTTTATTGGCATGTGCCAGTGTTGCACAAAGCCTGTGGGACTGCACATGTCCAAAGGAAAGATTGCCAGCTGTCCTGGCAGGGGATACTTGTTGGTCTCTTGAAGTGTATTAGTAACAAGTTCAGCAAGATTTGAATTCTTTCTGGCATCTCTGAGCACCATGACAACTAAACATAGTGCCTGTTCAGCACCACTAGTAGAACAACTCGAAAGTGGGCAGTTTCTATCAGTTTCTGTTCAGTAGTAGTAGGGCAATTTTTTTGTGGAAAATGTGGCAGGACTACCATGTTCTATGCATAGGTGGAGAGGGAACAACACTTCAGTGTTTTGTAGGAGAAAAGAATTGCTGAGAGGCTAGAGTTGAAAGCAGCTTTTTCTACAACTACTGTAGCAAAGAAATAGGATTACTTGAGGAGAGCTTTGCCAGAATGGTGTGGTTTCTTTGGTGGTGGTGTTTGTTCTTTATCTTAGGCTTTTCTCCCCAAAGTCTGTCATATCAGCATTTAACCACTGCTGGTTGATGTTTGCAGGGAAGCCCTTCCCACAGTGTAGAGAGTGCTGTTAGTAAGCTTAATGGGTGGCATTTTTCAAGGCCTGAATAAATCTGTGCCTTAGATGGGGAAATGCACCAATGTTGTTGTGCTGCCTCCTTGGAGGATACCTCAAATTACGATTTTTTTGCCTTCAGATGCTAAAATCTGATTTTTAAAACTTCTTCTTTATGTTGAAAAGAGAGGATATATCTAGTTATGTCTAAATACAAGAAAAATGCTTCACCCTTGTGAATCACGTTCTGATTAGTTCATGGTAATATTTTACAGCTGCTGATACTGGAAAACTTGCTTACTCACCTCCTGCATTTCTCTTCAGAAGACCAGTTCCTGACCTTGTGAGTATAAAACACTGTTGTGCAATGTTAATTAGCTAGTTTTCGTGGCACTTAATATTCAATTTGTTTATTCTGTGAGGAGATCTGTGGATTTGTTTAAGGATTGTGTACTGATGAGTAGCTCTGCCTGAGGAATTGAGCTTGAAGTTTGTTTTGTGTGTGCAAAAAAGGTCTTTAAACGCTCTGAACGTAGGTTATTGCTAATATGTAATTGTCTAACCATGTCACATTTGCCTTAAATTTAAGTAAGTCTATCCTTTCTACATGGCATACTGAATCTTTTATATGTACTTTCAAGACCTGTGGATCAAATATGAAACCGTGGCCCTGGAGGTCTGGTAGTATATGCCACAAGTGTGATGTTACTGAAATAGAGTTCAACTTTCTCTTCTCCCAACTTCATTCTTTGAACTAGAGGGATGCTTTTCCTCTTACAGATTACTGTAATTAATATTCTAACTGAGATTTTGACCGGGTTGGAATCTTTAAAGCAAGTTCCATTTAAAGATAAGTTCATTTACGTTTTATTGGTGCAGGGCAGCAAACATCTGTGCTGCTTTTTTTTGCTAATTACTTCTGAAGTTTCTGTTAAGACAAGCTGTTCATATTCTCCATGTTCTATACTGCTCCGTTTTTCTTTTGCATTGTCCCTTCAGTTCTTAATACCCTAAGATCATGTAATGTTTTTTTATTTATGCCCTTAGCCTTTTCTCTCTCCCCTCACCCTGTCTTTCCACCAGTGGGTCTAACTACTTCCCAGTGTGATGCCAGTGTAAAAGGACATGATGAGCATGGATGTGTTTAAGATGGAGGGGAGTGACCAGCAGTGGGTGGAAGTAACTGTCTTGGAGGTTGTGCAATTGCAAGCGTGAAGATCTGGCAGATTCTTTTTCCTTACTGGAGGTCCAAGTTAAACATAAGTTATTTGAAAAACGTGGTTTGTCCCAACTGCGAGAATAACTGAAGTGCACACAGAAGGACGCTCTGCAGGCAGCTATTTTCCAAACATCTGGGACAGTACCTTTCTAAGCTGTAGCTCATGTCACATGGGATGCAGACCTTTCAAAAGGTCCTATATGTGTCACTTTGTTCATTCCAGTTTGGTTGTTTCCTTGCCTTTATATTATTTTCCATTCATCATTTAGTGATATTTACCTTGAAGGCAGTTCAGTGATGAACCATTATCACATTCTTTGTATTTGTCTGTGAACCTGAATGCATCTTGGTACTTTATGTACCTTTTACATATTCAACAAGTTTAATCCTTGGAAACTTAAAAATGTGGTTCATCAGATTACTTGTCATGAGAGTATGATAGTTTTAACGTTTTGACTGATGCTGTGAGAATTGCTGGAATGCCTGATGGACCAGTTCTGAAAACTATGTGCTTTTCGTTTTGCCAGAGTGATGTTTTCTGTGTTTGGGTGCTTCAATACAAAATGCAGTCTCTTACTAGTATTCGGCATAAACAGTTGTGGGTGTTTTGGTAGTTGGGTTTCTGTGTTTTTTTTTTCTCATTTATTTATGTTCTAACAAGCATCGTCATGTGGTCATAAAAATTGATCAACTCCCTCATTCTTCTATTTAATATTAAAAATAAATAAAAGTCCATTGCAAAAAGTAGAAAACAGAGTAGCTTTAAGACAAGGTAACCTTTAAAGGTGAGGTACCTCTCCAAACATTTAGGTTTTACTGTGACTGTTTTGTTCCACCTGAATTGTGATGTTGTAGCCCAAGAAAGTAATTGCGCAGCCTTTAAGCCTCCTTGTTCTTAAGAACATGGATAATGAGAAATGCTATTAAAAAAAGCCAACTGTCTAATTAAAAGAAAAAAATTATAACATGAGCAGCTGCTACTAATAGAGACTACAAATTTCTTTATAGTTGTTCCAATATTAAGAATTTGGAGCATGTAGAAATTTTCTTTGCTATTGCTCGTGATTTTGGCAGTATTGTAGAAGCTGCGCTTTATCTTTTAGAAGTTAAAGATAAAACAAAATACTTGGATTTAAGATGTTTTTTAACTTATTTTTGCTTTTTCTTACATGAAGCAATGTGAAACATTTTCTTTTGTTGAGACATTTTGTACTTTTTGTAGTATGATGGGGAGGGAAAGGAAGAAAAGATTGCTTAGCAGTTCATGTTTGAGCTACTAGACAAACCTGTTATAAGCTTAATTCTAAATCATGAAGAGACACTGCTTTGCTGACCTTGCTATTGTGTGGGGCTTTCTGTAGAACTACATCTTTATCATGATTATTTCCTCCACTGCCCTAGGAATCTGGCTTCATGTCCCTTTTTGCAGGGAGTTTTAATGGGAAGCAGCAGTACATTTGGCTTCAATCCTTGACTTTTCTGCAGCCAATAATCTTGCAAGTAGGAGTTACTCCATTTAGAAATATGCTGTTCTTGCATGCTGAGATTCAATTTCATTGTAATTGTGTGTGCTCATTGACTCTGTTATGGCAGTATATGATTCTCAAAAGTCACAAATTTCTCTGCTTGCTGGAAAGATAAATTGCCCTGGAAGCTCAAAAGGATGGAGGAGTGAGAACTGTTAGAAAGTAAAGAGATTAGAATGTTCATGAGAGTCACAATTTTGAGTTTGAACTGATTGTGAATGAACATAAACTGTTTTAACAACTGAGGTTTTACTGTATTTATATACTTAAACACACATCTTTTATAGTTAATCTTGTGCTTGTGAAGTTGAGTTGTTCTTTTACCTTTGTCCCTGTGCAGGTACATTATCGTTGTGTGTGACCATGTTGTAAAGGTTTATTTTCCCTCTTTTGGTATGCAGGACAGATGGAGCTTACTGCATCAGATAACTGCAGTTGCTCACTGTCCTGATGTCTGTCTTTAATAGGTGCTATACAATAGTGAACCTGCATGTGGAATTACTAGCTGCTTTGCTTCTTTCATGGTGGTACTATCAATGTAATATCTAAATAGTTTGTGATTATTATTTCAAATCATGTATCAGCATGGCCACCTTTCCAAAGCAGGGGAAGACGGGCACAACACAATTAAGATAAACATAAATAATTGTGATTAGCTTAGGAATCTGGGGCATTGATTTATCTAGATGACTTTGCGTGTTTATAGCATTTTACAGAACAGTTTTTACATGTGCATCTCTGTGTGCATTTGCAGTTTAGAATGTGCAGTGCTTCTGAGGTACTCAGTTCAACATGGAAGAAATTGTGGCTGTTGTGATCTGTGAACCATGAAAAAGCTCTCATTGTGATTTCTCAGACATTCAACAGGAGTCATTAATAGTTAAATGCTAATGCAAACATTTACAGTTAAATATGCTTTTTGAGGTGGAGATCACTTTTGTTAGTGCTTGAGCTTTGTGGTTTGTTTTGTTTGCTGTTGCTGTCGTGTGGAAGACTACTGCAGGCCAGCCTGTGAAAAGAGTGATGGGAACTTCAGGTTCACATGGTGGTGTAATTAGTTGGTGCTCCATGAACGGCTTGTTATCCAACCTATGAGGCAGCTGCTTGAAAGCATAAAGGTGAGTCTTGACAGCAGCTTCCCTAGCTTTTTGCTGACAGAAAGGGGATGTCAGCAGCTGAGGACTTTGTTTTGAAGTTCCAGAGGGAAGTAAGCAGATGTAGTTGTTGAAGGACCACAAATTCTGTTCTGCCCCATGTGTTTAATTCGCCCTTTCACCTTTTTGGCTTTTAGGAACAGAGCCTCAGTCCTGATAGGAGAAGAAGCAGGTTGAAGAAATGTGACACATTGGATCAGTGCCTATGAATTTATGGAGCGTTTTAGATGAGTTCTGAGGGTAAGGATATAGTTCACTGGAGACTAGTTAAAGATGTGTACTATTTTGAAAATTCATTAATAGGCACCTGGAAGTTGGATGATGATAGATGCATTGCAAGCCACAGTAGAGCTTGCTTTTCATTCTGTTTTTGTTGGTTTAGTGATCCCATATATTATAAAACAATACTGTGACTAAGGAAAAGGGATTAACTGAAGAAGAGAGATAAAGAAGAGCTATTTGATTATTTAATATGGTGTGAGTTTGTTACATAAGAGTTACGGTTATGGCTGTGTATTGGTTATGGCTGAGCAGTCGTATTACAGAATACAGTAATTATATAAATAACACAAATGCCAAATTGAGTCCTGGTACTTCAGGACTGAATCCAGGCAGTTTTCAAGTAATCTGTGAGTAGTTAAGTGCAACCAAATACAGATTGCAGAGTGTCTTAGTTGTTCTGCGCCCTTTAGATAGAGATGAACAATCTAGTGTACTTGAGGAGAATTACTAGGGAAACTGAAGTGTGCTGGGCTAGAAGATACTTGGAACAAAGTGGAAACAACTGGTACAAGAATGATTCTGATTTTGATGAGGTGTACTGAAGATATTAAGCAGTGACATTAAAAAGATTCGAACAGCAACTAGAACTCGTCAGGGCTGTGGATCAAGCTTTAGTAAGTGAAATGCTAGAATGTGATTTGCCTAATACATCCCTAATACAGTCAGGGGGATGGACTAAGTAATCTGGTATAGTTAGATGCCCCACAGCTGTATTTTGGGTTGTTGGTAGAATTAAGTAGAAATTAGTTTGGTATTTAGTTTTCCTGCATCATGTAAGTTGTACGAATGCATGTTGCTAGTTTCAGTACAAGCTGATTATTTTTATATGCGTTGTCTCAGGCTGTAGGTGAGAAATTAAGAGTGTTTATGCCACAATCTAATACCACCCAGAAGATGTTAGTCGCAGAAACGCAGGAATGTCTCTGTAGCTGTACAGGCTTGTACCTGTGTGATCTGCAGAACCTCAATCTTGACTAATTTGGGGTGGATTTTTCTCTGTAAAAGTATCTGGGTCTCTCTGTAAAGCTCTGTCTGTTAAGCTGTAATTAATTGTCAAAGATCTGTGACAGTGAGGTCCACTGCTCCAGAACACAAAAAGGAGCTATTTGTTACCTGTAATGTTATGCCTTGTTTCCTTGAACAGTAATTGATGTCAAATGTAGGTGATGTCTATGAACTTGAAATTGTGTTGTTTATCTGCTAGGGACCTTGAGAGTGTGATCTTCAAACTCAGTCACAGTGGTATAGATTACATCTGTAGTGCTAGAATTGTCTGGAGACGTAAATTACAGCAATTAAAATTAGCTAGAGGAGATAGAATGATGCATTATTAATTGGCATAGTCATTAAGAGTCTGCAAAGAACCTAAAAGAGATGCAATGTCAGTACCCAAGCACTGAAAGTGACAGACAGTGTGCAAAGACCAACGATTGTATTCAGAGCCTGAGGTCATTAAGACATGGGCAATTATGTTGAATTTTATGACTGCGGGTGAGGATCTCTCCAACATACTAAACAATATATTAAAATGGAAAGTTTTCAAGACTGTTAATATTCATGACTGCTCTGAAGGCTGAAGTAGTGCACTTTATTTCTTCTGAACAAATGTTAAGTGTTTTAAAGAAGTTGGAAACAAAAAGAAGTAAAGAAATTCCCTTGACAATCTGAATTTAAGCATTAAAAAAAAAAGCAAAACAAAAACCCCACAAATCAGCATTTCTCAGCATTGAATATAATCTGAGCTCATGAAGGGAAGGATAAATCTTGGTACACTGAAGAATGAAGATTTAATTAAGAGTCTTTTTATACTACAGAAACAAAGTCTTGCCTGTGTCATGCTGAGAAATATGGCAGTCTGAATAAGAGGCTCGTGGTACTGCAGCTGTATATCAGCTACTTAATTATTCACAAACCTTCCTGTCAGTGAATTTCAGTGATTTACCTATCTCAGTTAATTTACCTTATTGGAAATGCTGTTTGTTTTATAAAATAGTTCATTTATAGTGCTATGAATGTGCAAAGGAAGCGCCTTCACTGAGAGAGAAGTTTTAATAACTGATTCGCAAAACAAAAACTTTAAATATTGGAGGTGTTAGGACAGAGATGTATTTGTTTTGACAACTAATGAAAGACTGTGTATACCAGGCAGAGATGTAGAAGTCCAAAGTAAGTATCTCAATTTTGCTTGTCGAAAGGATCCTTGGAAAGTTTTTCTTTTTTTATTTTTTCAAAACCTACCAGTGCTTTCCTATTCAACTTGCTAAGAATTCAGATTCCTAATTCATCTCACCCTTTACCCCAAAGTTTAAACACTGAATGTGATTAGCTTTGCTGTGCAGATGCTGTGTTGAATGGCCTCTGTTGATTCAGAGAAGCTGAGCAGTGTCAGAGTTCAGTTACTGTGCTTTCAGGAAGGCCTCCTGTTGCCAAAATGAGCTTTCTTTTTTTCCTTTTCCAATCTGCATGCCAGAGTCTGGATCAGCATGCAAGTGGTCTGAAGAAAAGCATGTATATATAGTCACTGCAAAAACAATACAAATATACAGCTACGTCGTCTTCAGCAGCAACCACCTACACATTAGTTGCTCCATTAGTATTTTATGAGACTGGGTATCTGTTGGTGTAAATAAATGTTTTTGACCAGTTAGTATCCTTCTGGGCCCTGAGAATCAGATATGCCATGCATTTGGCTATTTAGTCTTCAATCTGTAGTTAAAAACTGTTGTGTAAGTTAGCTGTTCTGCCATCTCTGTGTTATATCTGTGTTCGGCGTGCTAATAGAGTTTACTTGCTCCAAGGATAATCAACTGCACTGCCACTGAAGTGTGTCTGCTTTATTATATCCAGCACTCTATTATTTTGGCTTTAGATGCTTTGCTTATCTGTTATATTCTCAAAACTCTGTGCTGGTTTGAATTAACCGCTTGGTAGTCAGAGTGAGTACAGTGCAATGCTGTGCTTCATCAGTTTTGTTCTCTCTCGATGTTTCTATGATTCAGTGCACGATGCCAACCAGGAACTGTGGAATTCAAGGTCTCTGGGGTCTAAGTAACTAACAAGCTTCCATTATTCCATTCCTGGCTTCCATTAATTTTGCTGCTGCTCTTTTCAGACTATCAGGCTGTGTGGGGAACTTATTTGCTGGGAGCTATAATCATGCCAATCATTAGAATTGAACCAGAATGGTGAATATTCATTTTTAAGTCATATAACCTAATAGGTTTGGCTCTCGCTTTTCAAATTGTTTGATGTTGAGTGAAAGATATTAATTAGGTAAGCAAAAAGGAAACAAGGAATTAAGCCAGACAATGCTGAAGAAAGTTTGTCTGGAGCACAGCAGCTCTGGAGACTCAGTGAAGCACTGTTTGTGTTTCAGCCACTATGTAGAGATTGGCAGTGTAGTATAACAATGTAATAAAGGTGACAGTAATGAGTTATTTTCCATAGGCCAACAAGCAACAGGCCATAAACCCAAGTGGTTGTTTTGCCTGAAGAAGCACGCTGTAGTTGCTGTGCATGAGGATCCCCACCTTTCCTTCTACAGGCAGTTCTGAGCCAACATGGAAATATTCAGTTATTGTCCTGGGATTTTTCATGTCGCTGAGAACAGAGTTAGATATAACTGATAGTTGCCAATGCTTTTAGCAGCGTGGATGCTGGGCAGGCTTTCTGTTCTGTGAGCCAAGCTACAGAGCAGTACTCTAAAGCAATCGTCAGAAACCTTGGCTGTGCTGAGGAGTCTAAGAGCTTTGTCCAAGATAGGTTCATAATTAGCATTTGGTGAGTCACAAATGTCCATCCTATGTGTCCCAGGGACAATAGTGGTGCAGTCTTGCAGAAACTAGGAACAAAAAAAAAGCCAATGATGGACAACTCGGAAAGGAAATGTGTACTCACCATCTCAGTTGTGCTTCAACCTGCTCCTTCAGCTTAGATCATCTGAAATACAACTTTAAATTGCAAAAAGGAGAACAGATGATTTGTACCAAGAAGTAAGGTTTTTTGTACAAAATATCAGTTGAGTTTGAACTGATTTTATTGAGGTTTGCTACTGCTGGTTATTGTAAGCACTGAGCATTTTGCGTAGACTTGCTCGAATTGTTATATATGATAGAAATGTATCAGTTCTGTTATTGCAGCATAGAGTAATCCACAAGATCTGACTGCAGTAAAATAAAAAAAGTGCTTTGATGCATACTATCAGGAAAGTGTTAGAAACAGTCTTAGTTTCCAAAGCTGAAAACCTAAATGAATGTTAACTGATAGGATTATTAAGATGAAGGAAAGTGGTTTTTTTTTTGTTTTTTTTTTAAATGTCTAAATGCTGGAAATGTGCTATAGTGATCCATAAGAAACATTAATCTTTTTTTTTAAAACTTGAGGAATAAAAAAAATATGCAGAAATTTGTGTCTTCTCAATATTTGGTGAACTGTATTCTTACATTCAAGCTGCAGAAGCTGTGGAGCCAATTGTCCCTACTTTGGCACTTCTCAAAACTTTTGTATCAGAGTTGGTCACAGCATCACTGTGAGCCAGTCTGACTAGCCAGACACGATCTGAGAGAGCTCATTAAGTGACTTGATTGAAGTGAGGTTGAAAGGTAACGCTCAGCTTTCAGGATGCCTGTCAGAATGGTTGTCTTTCACAGATATTTGGCATCGTGTTTCCATTTCGGTAAACAGGAGGCCCTACTGCTCAGTTGATGTAAAAAATATTATCTAAGAAGAAAGAAGTGTCAAATAAGGTCTTTGTAAAAAGATATGTTTTAGCTGTAGTAAAGTTTTCTGAGAACATGATTCTGATAGCAGTTAAGAGACACTGATGGTTCTGTTGAAGACAGAAATGCTTTTACAGGAAGAACAATACTGCAAATGCTGCAAAGCTCTTCCAGGCTCAGACAGAGTTGGCAATATATTTTTGTTTCTTTGGAACTTTTCTGGTGGTTTGGCGTTCCTGAATTTTGTGGAAGACTAAACAATTTTGCACATGCTGTCCTTGGAGTGATTGGATGTGATTTATCTCAGCAAAGGGGGCTCAGAATTATTGTGATCTGCCAGGGGACCTTCCGTTCCCATAAATACATACATTGTGCTGTGTTACTGTAGCTTTTGTGTTGAAAAGAAACAATGAAAAAATTTCTAAATTGACAAAGTGAATGTGCCATACTTGGATGCTTTCAGCATTTAGCACAGCTAGGAGTTTTCAGCTCATTTTTATAATTTCCGTGTTCAAAGGGTTTTCATGCAACAGCTTGCAGATCCTATTGATGTTCATGGAACAGCAACACTAATTTTATTTTCCTATGTTATGAAGCTACTTCTTAATGCAGCGGGTTGTGAGAAACTGGCAGTGCAGAGAACTTGCAAGTAGAACTGCAAGATTTTGAAAATCTGCTAGTAGATGGTATTCGGGTACAGCCTTGAAATCAATTCCACATTTCTCCCAGCAGTCTCACTTCCTGAGGGTTTTTTTTGACCAGATATCTGAAAAACCTGTGCTGTTTGCACGCATGCAGGCCTACGCATGCTATGTTTAAAGATTCATCGTTATTGATTTTCCTTTCCTGAGCTTCTTCTCATCTATCACATTTTAAAAGACTAACTTCAGTTTCATTAAGAGTTTATCTATGATCTCCATTCAATTAACATAGCTAGGAAACAATAGCTCCCCTGCAATAGTCTCACTATGCAGGAAGCTGCTTTTCCTGGATCCTCTGGGCCAGATTTCAGTCATGCAGTGTATGACACACCTTGCGTACTCCAATTTCAAATGATTAAATATATCCTACTTGAAAGTTTGCAGTGCTCTTTGCCAAAATACTGTATTTTAATCTCCAGTGGGACATAGATCTCAGTGGCCACTGGTACGTGATCTGAACTTCTTCCTGGAGACTAACTATAGCTTAAGCAATCATTGACAGTTAACTGATATGGATGTAGGCCTAATACATGACTTGGACTTCATGGCTGCAAAACAATGATTTGCTCTTCTTGTCTGTGATATGAAGTAGCGCATTTTTTAGCCTTAGAAAAAGGCTAAATATATTTATCTCTTTGCTGAGATAATTTGCAAAACCCCAGTGGAGAGGGGTAAAATAAGTGAAATAATTATTTAGGGGTAGTCACTGCTGCTTCTTTTCATTCTTCTTTACTGTGTTTTTGTTTTTAGTATATAACAAGTGGACAAAAGGGGGATCGGTGTATATTTAAAAAAAAAAAGCCACTCTGTTTTGATAAGGCACAATATTCTAATGAAGATTAGAGGAATTGGGGAGGCATGATGTAGGACAAAAAGAATGATAATGTTATTGAGGGCCACAGAAACAGATGCCAAGTTCTTACACTATCTTTTCCTCCTCTCTAAGGAGACAACATATACATAACTGTGTTATACAAGAAGCTAAACAATATTAACAAACTTGTTACTCTTTTTTTTTTTCACTGCTTTGTCTGAAATGTGAAACCAGCATTAGGAATGCTGTTAATTGGAAGATGATAACTATATATAGATGTATGTATATTTCATACAGTCATAGAATTGTATGGGTTGGAAGGGACCTCTAAGATCATCTCGTTTCAACCCCCTGCGGCACGAAGGGACACCTCCCTCTACACCAGGCTGCTCGCAGCCCCATCCAGCCTGGCCCTGAGGGCCTCCAATGTGGGGACATTCACAGCCTCACTGGGCAACCTGTCCCAGTGCCTCACCAGCCTCACAGTAGGGAATTTCTTCCTAATAGCTGGTCTAAGCCTACACTCTTCCAGTTCAAAGCCATTTCTCCTCATCCTGTTGCTGCATGACCCTGTAGAAAGTTTATAGCTTATTGCAAAAATTGCAGTATGTTGTAGCAAAAGTTAAGGCTTTATTTGCGAGGTTTTTTCAGGGCATGAAGAGACTTGTCTGACTTTGTCTTGGTTTTTGGTGTTTTTTTGTTTTTGGTAAGCAGGAAATAAGCCAGCTATCAAAATATTTTACTGTGTGTTACGATGCATGTTTGCTAGTGGAGTGCTGAACAGACACTCTATTTGAGGAAAAAGGTTTATAAGCAACTCAGAATATACTTCAACAAAATTACTTTATCTGACGCACCTTTAACAGAACCTGACTCCGTATTTTTCTTTTTGTGGGAATTTGAAGTTGTAAATCATCCTGCTCAATCTTAGTCTTCTCTTTCCCAGAAATGTATTTTACTAGGCAGAGAAGTGCTTTGTACTGCGTGGTCTCCTGGGGGTATCCACTTTAATTTTTAGTTTATTATAATTTGCTTTCTTTGTTGACTCTTTATTTCATTTCATCGTAACTTGGCACGTTGTTTAGCTGCTGTTTCCCAAGGTCTGCAGCTCCCCTGCCCTGGTCGTGTCACCTTTGATTAAGCAGTCGAGAAGCCCTTTACCCAGCTTCTAAAGGGTAAAAGTCAAAAATCAATAATGTGCCAGTCCTCCCCAAGTGCAGTAGCAGTCAGAGGTAAATGAATGATTAAACATGATGAATAACAGTGTAATGGAAGACGTAAAGTAGGGAAAAGTGCTCACTTTAGCCTAAACTCAGAGATTTATTGCTGAGTACTACAAATAATGGAATCATCAATCTTCCAAGGACTAAAAAAAGGCATCCGCTGCAGTCAGTTTGAGATGCAGCAAAAGAAATCTTACCTCTTCATCCTTGCCTGTTGTGGTCTGCTTACTCTGTTGTATCAGAATAGATGCTACGTAAGGAAATCAACATTTAAACTTTAGATTTAAAACGTTTAAACTAAATTTTGTAGTTAAATGTGGATGTTTTTCTACATCTCCATCATATGATGCTATTTTGGTGGACAAAGTGTTTTGTAGTTACAAATAAGTTGTTTTTTTCTCTATTTTTGTGGTAGATCATCAAGTTTTCAGTTTTTCCACATGAAATACGTTCATTTATTTGACAGCAATGGATTTGTGGTTGCTTTTTTTCCACTTGCAATAAACTCAAGTAGGCAGCTGTTAAAATACAGTGCTTAATTTATAAAATAAACACCATACATGGGAGGAAATACCAATAATTCTGTAGAGTTCTGTCCTTTGCTCCAAGTCACTGGATATTGTAGTGTAGTTTGGATGATGTGGGCTGTCAGGAGAACAGCATAACTCATGAGTGAAAGATGTAATAAAGAAAGGAGGAAAAAAAAACTAGAAAATTCTTGCTGTGGTACTTCACTCACATCTTTATATAACTCTGAAATATGTATTAGATTTTGATTCATAACTTTTTGATAGCAAGTACTGGCTGACAGTGAAACCAGGACTATCGTCTGTCTTGGCTGCACTACCATAAATTCAGAATTTGGCAAAGCAGTTGAAAGGCTTTATGGGTGTAGAAATTCAGTGTCTGAATTTGAAACAGTTTGACTGAGACTCACGCTTGTTCTCTTTTGAGACTCTGGACACTCAAATAAGATTGTGTTTTAAGATCCTAAATAACTCTGTGGATTTTGTCTTTTCCCAGTAGTTGTCAGGTAGATGTGTAATGTAAAATGTTGTGCAGGAGGCTTCCATTTCTGTGGATAGAAATTCTAATTTACTGCTACTGCTTGTTCTAATTTAGGCAAAATAATGTAATGTCAGTTATGTTTTTGTCCTCTTTACAGATGAAGTCTCTACTAACTTCTGCCAATGCAGTTAGCTCAGATGTCAGTTCTGTGGACCTCACATAGCTCAGTTATGTTAGCAAAAGCCTATTGTAGAAGTAGCTTTGTATCCTGTACAAGAAACAAAATTGTTTTCTCTTTCTGTTTTATGAAACTAACTTATGGGGAGTTCTTAACCACATTTGTCTAATGTGGATATTTCTTAAATGGGGACCATTACAAACTTCTGTTTTAACCTGTTAAGGCTTGGCAGAGAGGATTGCCTTAAGCAATCCTTAAGATTTGAAAGCGGAGACTTTTCGATGATAAAAGACAAAGATGATAATTTCAAAAGTTTGAGCTTGTAAGGAGTAGTGGGAATAATGTAGAAACACCAGACATTGTTGAGCTTCTAAGTTAATTCTTTGCTTGGCTATTTTCAAAAGAAGATTGAGTAGAGACAGCAGATTTCTTTGCCTTGCTCACCAGAGAGTGGGAAAACACAATGAAATGGAGCGTGTGTCAATAATCTGTGACTAGAAAGGCTTGTTTACTGTTTGTAGCTGTAGCTTCTCAGAGCTCAATGTACTCTATACTGGAGGAGAAAGAGTGTTTCCAAACAGTCCATCTCCTGCAGGAAGCAGTGATATGAATTTGGGCTGAAATCCTGTAGTTTGAGAGTTTATTCATTACCAGGACACAAATTTAAATGGCTGAGGTATCTTTGAGCCATCCCTGCATACTGAAGCAAGTGTGCATTGTAAAAGTATGTGGGTGTGATGAAGCTTAGGGAAGCACAGAAATCTTTTTCCAGGGTGGACATGATAGTAGGAAGTTCCCAAGGATTGTGAACAGCAGCTCCATGGATCTGGTGATGCAACCACCTCTTCCTGAGAAGAAATTTTTGCTGGCAAAACTGAAGGATATCAAAGGCTCTTCATTCAGTAGGAAAAGTAGTGCAATGAAGAAGCTATTTTTCTTCTGTTTTCTTTTTATCTTCGTATAAATTAAACTTTAATCTCTTAGTATGAGAAATCTTGGATGACTTCAACAGGAACTCAGTTATCCTAATTTCATTACTAATTTCTCACGTGCTTACTTTCTAGATGCACGCGTTCTTCCAGTGCTTCCTAATGGGACGCAGCATCACCGTTCTGGGTTTCACTATCAGTCATATCCCTTGTATGTGCCCCATGTATCATCTCTACAGAAAGTTGTTTAACTCTGAAATCTCTTCACTCCTTGTGTTTCCTGTGACCTATTAGCTCTTCAGAGAAATTTCTGCTCTTGTCTCTTGTACTCCCCTCACCCCAAGGATTTCTGTGGAATTCGCTCTACCTTGGTAGAGCGTACTCTACAGGTATCTTCTGCAAAATTCATGTCTTCTCTGTGGAACTTCAGAGATGCCGTACATTTAAGTTAATCTAGCAGTTCTGGTGTTTAATTCTCTTCCACAGTGAGGTGAGGGAGGTGGTACAGAATGGCCTGCAGCCATTTTGAATCCCTAGGTTCTTTTCTCTGTGACACTTCCCAGAGGTCTAGCAGCAATCTCTTTTCATTTATTACACATACTATTAATTTGCCATGGGGCCTGGTATTGATCTTTCAGCCCTATGAGAGGCAGCTATCTTAATTCTAACCCTTTTTCTTGGAAGAATAGAACTTGTATCCCGAGGTGTTTCCCAATTACTGTCAAGTAGTTAATCCACCCCCTTTTTCTTTAATAATCTTAACTGAGCTACAGTGCAAGAAATACAAAGAAGCTGGCTTCTAAAGGTTGCAAAAGCACTGTCAGAAATGGTATCCTACTAGTGAAGAGAAGGAATACAACACAAACAGAGGCTGTGACTAATTTGCTTCCTGATCCTGCTGAGTGGTGTGTTATCTGTGTTCCTGGGCTGTTCATTTCTGTTTGATACGATCAGTGAGGCTGCATCATTGGACTCCTAGGCCCGTTTGAATGCAAATGGTGCTGTTTTGGGTTTTATTACATGCGGTCTATTGTTTCTTGTTTTATTTCATTTTGTGTGTGATTCTTTTTCCCCTTCCAGCTTTTGCTACCTTTTGGAGCTGTTTTAGAGGAAGAGTAGTAAACATGTTGATATATTTACTCCCTATTCACACAGCTTAGATTTATTTGATCCATCTGAATTATTTTTCTTTCTTTGCCAGTTTGGAACACAGCTGGTACAAAGATGTTTTGGCAGATACACTCTTGTGTCGGCGTTTTCTCAGTGAGCTGACGAGGGACACTTCTCATGTAAGATGAAAATAATCTTAGAAATTAAAATTAAATGTAGCTTCCTTATTTCAGAAACTAAGTCATATGTGTCCTGCTCCACTATATCTGATTGATTTGCACTCATTAGTGTTGAATTTGGAGTGTTCTGCTATAGGCTTGGGGACTAAGGACCATGCTGCAGCTCAGGGCATGAAATTTTCTGCCTTCAGCAGTGAACTTCTCTCAAGTATTTTCTTAATTTCTCACCCCACTTTGTATTATTTATATGAGCTTTTAATGCTTTTCTTCTGAGGTAGTGACTGTAATAAGGTTCATGCTTTCCACCTCACTTGGAATGTTGTCTTTATACCTCACTTCAGCAGCAGAGGAGATAGGAGAGAATGGGTCTGAGTAGAAGAAGGCTCTGCATCATTTTTGGGATCCAGTTTAGGGTATTTTCTGCCTTGCTGTGAGCTGCTGCTGAAATGCACTGTTAAGGCACAGACTTCTGCTTGGACAGTTGTCACCTGAGAGCTTCATTTCCATTGTCTGAGACTTAACCTGGTACTGGGCGTTATCACAGAATGAAGGTCTCCCAGAGCACAGGTGAGTCTTGTGACTTTGGGCCTGGCAAGGACAGATCAGTGCTGCCAAGCAAATGACGTCTAATTGGAAAAGGACTTTTATGTCTTCCTATGTCAAGGAAAGTTTTCACAGCTCACAACAGTTCTCAGTGTTCTGTGTTACACTGTACCTTACTGTTGCTGTCTGTAATTGGGATATATGGCAGCAGTTTGTGCACTCAGCAGACCTTTCCTTAGAAACTGACCAGGCAACAAGAAGGTGCCTGTCTTTCCTCTGGGCTTGCTGCATATTTGAAGTGTAAAGCTTCAGACAATCTGTGACCAAATGAAAGGCTTCTGAGCAATTCTTTCCCTATGCAGGTGAATCATTGTGAAACTAAGCATATAGGAAAATGTCCACATTTTGGAATGATTGTCATTTATGGGGGCTTTGGTGAATAGCATAGTACCCTGTCTGAAAATAGTCAGGGAGAATCCTGCGCATTCCACAAGGGTGGAATGCTGCTGCCCTCTTCTTCCTGAGGCTGACAGTGCCTGGCAAGGAACTCCTTAATATAGAATTGTCTCCCTTGAGCATTATGGAAGAGAAGAGTCTCATACTAATTTACATTCAGTAGCTCATGATAGCTAATTGAGAATCTACTTTAAAAAAAAAAAAAGTATGAAATACGATTAATGATATTTTCCTTTCCAAATTTAAGAAATTGGGAAAATAAGCGTGGATTTTTTTTCTGAAGTCACATGTTGATTCAATACGATTTGTCCTTTCTCCCATAGACTTTGAATAACAATTGCTGTGTTACAGAATTAAGACGGAAGGAGAAGATGGTAAAGGACTTTCAGTCCTCTGACTCTCATTTCTGCTCTTTGGTGCTGGTATTTGTGTTTTTAGCATCACAGGTTGTCTTTAACCCTTTAAGTCTGACTATTTGATGGAAGTAGCTGGACAGAGCCTGTGATGCTCCACTGACAACAGTGTGTTCACTGCTAACAGCTCCAGATTGTGGGGGCACGCATCTATTATACAACATTGTGCCCTGGAAGGTGGAGAGACTCTTTTCACCTCTATCCTGTGGCTGCCTTCATTGCTGCTTATGCATCTGAATTGAGAGGAACACGGGGGGGGGAAGTACAGGGAAATATGAGCTATAAATGCAGGCAGAGCTTAACCCTTGTAATGAAAGGCAGCTCAGTGTGTCGCTTATTCCTAATTGTGCTGAGAAGCGTTGTTGTGAAACTACCATTTAAAAAGTTGTCTGTCCATATCTAGCAGCTGTAGTAAATAGGAGCAACAACAATTGAGTCCTGTTAACTTTCTCTGTCATAAATAATTGAAGATTTAGATTTAAGCGTCTTAGAAATTTGAGCAGAGGCTTTCCTTGTGTTTCTTGGCAGACATGATTGCATCTCAGGAGTTAATAAGTTGACTTGCTTAACCACAGATAAAGCTGTATAGAGTATTGTAATTATCATTACCTATTAAAGTAGGATTCAACTTTCCTTTGTGCACACAAAGTACGTTATATCATTTGTCTGAAAGCAGAAGTTGCTTCATAGCAACTTGTTCTGTCCTTAAGACAAGTTCTGTGCGTGCTGGGAAATAGTTTCTACATCAGTTTGGAGAGTTTCCTGCTTATTTGGAAGGATTGGCTTCATGAAATCTCAAACAACTTGGTAAACCATGCCAGTCATATCCTGCTCAGCTTGTTCATTTCCGTATGACTAACAGTCTCAAAACTGCTGCAAGGAAGATAATAAAATCACTCAGTAATTGGCATAGAGTGCATTCTAAAAATTGCTTATGAAGTACAAAAAAGTTTGAAGGAAAGTCTCCCACTGACATTTCTGAAAAAAGTGTGGTCTGGAAAGTAAGTTAAAATTTGTGCTGGCATCCTTTGTGTGGGAAGATACTACTGGCTCAATTCTGGCATCATTCTGAACAGTTCAACCATCTCTTTTTGTGTGAAATGTATTGTCATACGCAAGAGAAACTTCTAACAGAGAAAATGAGTTGAGTAGGGAATTTCTTTGAGCTTGGTCAGTTCAGCTGGCATAAAACTTCTGGAACTTGTAATTGCCTAAGCTTTGTATTAATGTACTTGTCTATCAAGCATAATGAGCACGTGGTCAGTTTACTCTGTTTTGTCTTCCTAGAAGATAATGTTACATTTAGTGGTAGTCTCATCTTACATAGAAGTCTCCATGTGTACTCTTCACAGCCTACTTCATTGTAGTTTGTTATATTCCTTAATGCTATGTGTACACTGTCAGAACCAGGAAGAGTTACAGGTAAGCTAACTGCCTTTTGCTGTTTAATGTCAACTGCATCTTTGCTCCAGCAGTTCTAGCTCCCAGGAACTGCTTCAGAAGCTTCTGGTGTTCAGTTGACTCTTACAGTGCTGACCTCAGCTGCATTAACAGTGTGTTGGAACAGACATTGTTTCAGAAATCCGTAATGATGACAGCAGCTTTTCACAAATGCAGCATCCATTAATCACGCATTGGACATCATTTCAACACCAAAGGCCAGAAGGTGGTTGGTGTGCATCTCCACTGTTGCTGATCTGTTAGTGTCAGTTCACCAGTATCAAAGGATTTTAATCAATGCACAACAGTAGGAACTGGCATCAGGAGAGGTGGAGTGTTCAGAGGGTTGTGAGTTACCCTGATGGTTACTCTCAAAGTTAGGTTGTCAGGTCCTTTATTTTTTTAAATGGTAATAAAACTTGTTATTCTTTGAGTGTTATTTAATGATGTTCAGTTTATGTTGAGATTGTTTTATTTAATTGTCTGAAGCCTAAACTAAGAAAAATCTTTTCAACATTCACCTATTGACTTTCCAACTACTACAAAATGACTAGAAAGAAATCATAAGAACAGTGTGATACTTCACGTACAGAAGTGTGCCTTGATGAAGGAGGAATGAAGGAGTTGATTCAGTTTGGATAGCAGCAATACTGCTCAATATGACAGGTATGTGCATAAATGCAAGCCTGGCATATTATGGGCTCTATTAAATACTAATACATTTTGAGGCATTTCAAATGGGTTTCTTAGTTTTCAGGTATATTATACCTTATGGCTGTTAGAACTTTTGTATTATTTTATTTTCTAAATGATGAATCTGTGTATCAGTGGGGTCTAAAGGAGCTGTACCACAGAAAAAGAAACAAAGATGGAACCTCTGCTCTCATTTCACTTGATAGCAATATGCGTAAGGCTGGAGGACTTACAATATTGGTTGAATTGCCTGATTTCTATATAGCTTTCTACATAAAACACCTTCCTAACAAGGCTTCCAGTATGTTTTCTTTCTTTTTAAGATAACAAGACTCCTTGTTACAGATGTACCAGGAAAATAGGGGAATCCAACCAATATATAAAGTGAATTTGCTCTGTAAGTCAGAGTAGGGGTAATAGCCAATCCTTTAGGGCTTCACATTTACCTCATAAGGCCAGTATGTATACCGTGTTTACCTGCTCACAGCAATATGGCTGATAGGACTATAAACAAATTAGTATGTTCTCTGTAAAATGACTGGCATGTTTTTACCATACAGATCCCTGGAGTACCTGATAAATATGCAGTGTCAGGCTCATTTCTTTAAAGAAACATTGGCACCTACTCTGCTGCTTAGAAATAAAAATCTTTCCTCTGTGAACTGTTTAAGAAAAAATCACTCCTGAAATTTTTTCTATGTCTATGTATTTCTAAAATACGTAAGGCTAACTGTTCTGTGATTTGCCCCTCTTGTTCTTTCTCTCTGTTTATTGGTTATCTAAGAGAACAGTTCTGCTGAAGGATTCATTTCCTCAGTGTTGGAATTTTCCAAGCTAGAGTTCCATAGAGTATCTTGCATATAGATGTTGACTCATTTATTGAACTTGTCAGGGCATATTTTCCTTTGGAAGTTCAAAACAGTCTTGTAGATGCTGTATTTTTCTCTGAGAGAGTACAGTGTGTGATGACACTTGTTCCTGGAAGGGTTCACAGGACAAGCTATGATTCACTTTTTTTCCCCCCTCCTCTTATTTCATAAGAGGATTTCTTAACAGCCTGTTCTGCATCAGTTTGGATGTGCACACTTGTAGTCACATTAAACTGCTTAAGATGTAGCAAGTGCCCTTGCAACCTGTGTGCATGTTTAGCCACCCACCTATCTGAAGAAACAACCTGGAACTCCACAAGTACAAGGCTGTATTTTGTGACCAAAGCGATCACCAGTACTAACTGAACCAGAGAGAAATGCTGTAGATCCTTGGAGAGTGTGCTTCCCTGGTATTACTGCAGAAAGCTCAGTATGCATGGCATCTTATGCAGCTGAGGAACATCAGTGGAGGAAGGCAGTAAAATACTGCTTGTCAAATATAACTCATTTAAAATGAAAATAAAACTCTGTCTAGTTGGTCACACTGTTCAGTTAGATTTGTCCTCGAAGTTGGCCTTTCTAAACCTTTTTTATGTTTAGTGCATAAATGAAAAATACCTTTAATAACATTGTATTTATAATATATTATTACAATTCATAATAACATAGTCATTATTGAGTTATATAAAGGAGGTTGATGCATACGTGCATAAATGTTAGGGTGATTCCTGTTTTTAAACATCTGACATGTTTAGATGGGCAGATTCCTGACTGCAATCAAACTTTGTATGTTGAGCTCTGTGGGGCTCAGATTAAAATAGTAGTTGTAGCCTTACTGCTTGAATACACTGTACATTAGAAATACACTCAATTTTCTGTTAGTGCTCCATAGTGTCTAGAAATGAAGTGGTTGGGCCTTCTTTTGAGTGCAGGTAGTATCAAAGGCTTGAAATGTGCTTTGTTTTATAGTAATGCAAATGAATGAGGAGGAAGTCTTTTATTCTAGGAATCAAGTTTAAAAATGTTTTAAACTCCTAAACCTTTAAAATTATTTTATATTCAAGCACAACTACAAAGAAAATATTTTTATGAACAGTGAAGGTCCTTGAATGGCATGCAGTTCTTCATGTTAGATGCACGAGCAATTGAGAAACTGTAAGATAATGTTTCTTAGAATGCTGCAATTTGAACGAGGGTCTGATTGAAAGAGTATGTGATAGTAAGATGTAATCATATGAAGTGTATTCTGTGCAGAAAACTTTTTCTTCCTGTTTTCTAAGATGAAAGTTTGTAGATTTAATATTCTCAGAGTACTTGCAGTGTACCAAATGTGGTGTACAGTAAAAGAAGAACAGAATTGAAGAATACGAATAGAGAGTAAAATGTGCAAGTACCTCCCTAAACATGGGTAAATGCTTGGTAAGGCATTCTGATAAGACCTTTGCTTTGACAGGTAAAGATGAGAGCACATCAGAGGAAGTGGAATTGATGTGAGATTTGTGCTGCTAACAGACACTGCACCAATTTTGTGTATACTGTAGATTTATGTCTTGTCTAGAAATCAAGAGCAAGTACCTTGGAAAGATGAGATCATTTGTCTTATCCCAGAATACAGTGAGCCTGGTAGCCATTGGATTTACTGATCCTAGGGGGGCACAGGTCTTGGAGCGGCTTTTTTAGATGTTGAAGTTGTTCTGTTTCTGTTTGATTCTTATTCTGCTGGTGTCAGTGTAATGTTTCTGGATCTCACAGTATACCAAGCCACCATCTTCAACTCATACCAAGTTGCCATCTTCACCCTCAGGTTGGGTAGAGGAGTGCACATGCAATGCAATCCTTGATTTCAGTGAATTTGTCTTTCTGTTTAAGTATACACTAGATGGACTTTTTTTATTATTTAATAATTTTTTTTTAATATGAATTTCATTTTTAATGGAGGTGAGGTTTGGTTTTATTCTTTTTTTCCCAGAGAAATGTTATATCAGAAAAACAGTCAGGAATGCTTTAACTGCATGTATATCATTATTTGTGTGGGTATGTGTACAGAATGAAGTGAGCAGCATTACATGCAGTATTTCATACCCTGTGGAGTACTTAACTACTCAAAGAAGAGGTCAAGTACTGCTGCTTTCTAACGCGTTCTACTGTGATTTTGAGCCTTTTTACACTGTTCCATTGATAAAATGAGAGTAAGAGTGATTGGTCAAGAATGCTAGAATTGTTTAATATTTTACATGGTTAATAAATGGACAGAACTCTAGTTTATGAGATTGAATTTGAAATTCTCAAACTTGAAAGCTTCAGCCCCATCACTGCTGCACATTTGCTTGTGTGTTCCAATGGCTTTGTTGGGGAGCAGAGCTTTACAGTTTTGAGACTCCATTGGTTGTTTTTTTCTTGTTTGCTCCTGAAGCTATTGATAAAGACACTGAATCTAATTTACAGCTTCTAGACTGTAACAGTGCTGCTTTTAAAAACTTTGCTGATAAAAGAGCTTGGTAAGTCTTTACTTGGATGGTAGCGTATGATACTGTTACATCAACAAGGTCGCACCAGCTGAATGGAGAGGAATTTTTCTGCCGTGGTTGAAGTGTATGAAGTGTATGGCAGCAACACGAAGAGATGTAAACCAAGGTCATGGCTTAGTATGCCATTAATTTTTTCTTACTGCATTTTATGCAGTCTAAAAACATTGAGTCTATTTCTGATGCTATCTGTTCTCTCAGCCTTTTCCTTTCATTTTTAATCATGCATATTGATTTTTATTTCAACTAACTGAATTCAGGAAGAGTGCTAACTATAAAGAGGAAAATCATACTACTGTTTCCTCTGTGTATGACCTGGATTTAGCTGTCACATAGCTTTCTGCAACTTCCTGAGGACGGGAAATGTAGAGGGAGGTGCCAGTCTCTTCTCCCTGGCAACAGATGACAGAATGCATGGAAATGACATGAAAGTAGATGTAAAGAGGAAAAGTGTGAGCTAAATGGACGTTCCCGTTATAGTGACATCCACAAGGCTAATTTTCAAGGAAGCTTGTTGAGAGAGATTCAAGCAGATTGACTTTATTTTTACTAGCGGCAATCAACCTTGAAACTGATGCTATTGTTATGCTGCGCAGATTTGCTCTTTGTTCTCTGTTACTTCTGACTGTGTTCTAAATAAATTTGAGGGATTCAAGAGATCAAGGTGCCTTTATCATATACATGTATAATAACTTAAAATTATGATGAACAAACACTTTCTGCTTGAGGATGCTCACTAAGGCACCCACTCTGACTTCATCCAGTTCCTCAGAACTGGTTACTTAATAATCAACTTGATCTCTTGCTTAGATGTGGCAAGACTGTTCCCGTGTGTATTACTAAGTGACAAAAGGTTAAGAGAGGCATTAAGTTGTAGGTGTGTTGGAGAGGGCTTGCAAGGTTTTGAGGATGAATCACTTGATTTAGAGTTACTAAACTGTAGTAAATCTAAATGCATGGGAGTGTTGTCCAAAGCTTGAAAACCATTTCTTCACTGAGATTAAGATAGAGTGAGACTGAGTGTTTGTCATGTAGTTTCAGGTGTACATTTAACATTAAGTGGTGGCATTGTCTGAGTATTATTATGTATAAAAGTACATGAAAATGTGAGCTTGAAACTATTCATGTTCTAATTGTACTTGAGGAATGTACAATAACGTATTTAATTTGTCTATTATAGTTCAGTCTCTTTAATTTAAGAGCTGCTGTGAAGCTATTCAAAGAAGTCAGCATTTATTTTTAGAGCTGTAGGTCAGCAGGAGAGCTTACAGCACTCTGTTATAGGTGTGTGTGGTATAGTTTCATTGTGGCTACCAGCATCTATTTCACATGCAGCTAATATGCCCCCAGAAATAGCCATCATCTGTGTAATCCTTAAACTTTATGCCAGTGCTTCAGGATGAGAGCAAAGTATTTCAGTGATTAAAGAGTTCATCTTCATATAAATACAGGCATAGAAAAACCTGTAAGAGTATTTATAAATGGAATACATTTCGGGTTGTAAAAATGCCACAGATTGGTTATTCTAATCTTATATAATGCTGCTAAACATTAAATTGCAATTTCACTTACATGGCCTGAGACAAGTGGACTGTTTATTAGTTACAGAATGAAAATGCACTCCAGTAAAAGTGATGTGGGGAGGAAAGCACCAAGATTATTATCTTGGGTTTGGAATCACACAGCTGTTATAGGAGAGAATAATCAGGAACCGATATGTGTGAAAACAAAAGCACCTACATCTTGCAGGGTTTAAAATCTGACTACAATTACTAGTATCCATATTCATGCAATTACTACTTGCAACAGCATTTGTTTCTTTCATTTCTTTCCATTAAACTGATCAAGCTACTAAGGAACTAATCTTCTAACTTACCTCATCTCTGTATTCACTGGGGCAGGTCTAATGAATGCTTTCACTAAATTCATTTTCTTTAGACTTAACAGTGAGAGGATAAAGAGATCAGCTTATTGCAAACTGAGGAAATACCTGCTATAAACTTGAAAAGGCTTGCTGTGAGATTACTACTGCAAAAAAGGTCTGAGGAGCCTTGGCTCTGTAACACAGCCTGCTAAATTGAGTGTTTCAGTCTAATCTTTTGCCTTGCATTAAGGTCTGATAGGCAAATGCTAGCATTCTGATTCTGTAACTAATATTTTCATGCGCAAGATTGTGTTTATGATAATTAAGATTAGATCTGTGCAGTACTGGATCATCTGGAAATGTAAATCTACATCTTTGTTGTTCATGATCTAGCACAGTCTCTTTAGATGAAGTTACTCCTACAACATTCAGAACTGTCAGAATGGCTTAAGGTTGGCCCTTCCGTTACGTGTTTGATCCATTCAGGCCATTGTAAAGTTTGGTAGAATATATATGTCTATATGTATTTAGTAATGGTTCCCACAACAGAGTTTCCTGTCACTCTACTTGAGACTTCACTTCCTCATTTGTCAGAGATGTGCTCACATCGGAGGGTGTATGTGAAAAATAAGAACTTGCAGAGATTTTTGAGTAGTGTTAAAAATACATAGTTTTTACTAAAGTTAGTGATAAAATTCTGCCAGTATTAAGTAATAGAGGATCAGATATCACAGGGCAGCTCTCAAATTCAGTGAAGAAAGAAAATAGGTGTTTAGAGGGACTATCGGGCGTAATTTGTTCTTTGCCAAAATGTAGTTGTAGCCAGCAAGGCTCCTAGAGTGATGATGAGTTACTTATTCTTTTAATGACAAATAGACTGCTGCCTGTGCATCTAGAGAAAATACCATGTTATTTTCCTCAAATGAAAGGAGGAATTATGATTACAAATAATAATTCAAAAGGACAGTATTGAATAGCAAAGGGACTCAGATGGATTTTTGTAATATGCTCTACACATGAAGAAAACATAGATATAAATGACTTGAAATGGGTACTTGCGGTATAGAAAGAAAATAAAAGGCTTAAACTAAGATAATTGGGTAGAAGACCAGGATGCTGGTCAGGTTATCCTTTATCCGCTTATATAAGAAGATATGAAAGAGAAATCTAATTGCATAGAATCTGAACACAGAGAGTAGCTGAAGACTGATTTTTAGCACTTAGGTATAATCAGCCTGAAGTTTTTGAAACATGGAAAAAAAAAAATCAGGTCATATTATACGAACATGTGAATATTGTGAAAGTTGCAGAGTGCATTTAGAGCATTACTGATCAGAGAAACTCTCCTGGTCATGGCAGGTGGACCAGTGAATGAGCACCATGCCAACTGCTGCTCAGTGAACATTTCTCACAAAGTAACCACTCTGTTTCTGATGGTTCAGTTCTGACCCTCAAGGAACGTCTGCAAAACACCTTCAAAAGATAAGCTTCACTATTAAAATTCCTTACCATCTTAAAAAGAGTTAATGATACTTGTTAGAGATACTGGTTTTGTGCATATTATACATTTCTAAACCCTTCTGGGACCCTTTACTAGTATTAAATGTACAGAAAAGAATGAACGCAGTAGTTAGATGAAGTTGAGGCTTGCTGCTCTATCTTGTATCAGTTGATTTCTCATGTCTCTGTTGAAACACTTTCTAATCAGAAATACACACCTTTTTTGTTACATACTTCACTATTTCCTTACAAAATCTTACTGAAATAAGGACAGTGGCTACTGACTTCTCTAGGAGAGGTTTTACTGGAAGTGAATGTAAGCATTTCCTGAGGAAGGAGAGCAGTAGTCAGTAGTTAACTGAATGCATCTTTCTGATCCTTATCCCATTGCTTCATATCCGTATATTTTCAGCATTGGAGTAAGAGGCAGCTTGCATGCCATACTGAAATGTTGAAAGCCTACCAAGGGAAATGAGATCAAGATGTTTTAAACAAAACATATCTGAATTGTTTATGAATAGAAAAATTTATTAAAAACAATATTAAATCACTGTTGGCTTACAAACAACTGTTCTATGGTGAAAAAACAACCCTTCTTTTTCCCTATTAATTTATAAATATTAATTTATAAATAGGGAAAAAGAAGGGTTGTTTTTTCACCATTTGTTATAGGAGCTGTGTGACCAATGGCAGTTCATACTTGTACTGATATTCAGATGCATCACTGAGGCTTATTAGTAATACTAATGCTCAATGCACGTTAATTTTATATGTGCAGTTCAGAATCATTCTAATAAATGTTTGCTATGAATTTCTGTTTAGATTATTGGAAGCTTTGTTTTGAGTTTGATGTCCATGTAGATGAACTATCAGTGCACCGGGATGTTACTTTTGTTATTGGTACAACTTCCCAATCGTCTTCACTGCTTTAATATTTCACTAAACAAGTTGCATCCACTGTCAAGAGCTGTGTTTAAGATCATTTGATTTATCTTTGCCCAGAAATTATTTTCTCTTGACTTTATGAACTCACAGCCATAAATGAATCCTATCAGCATACTAAATCTGTATTTTCTTGCTGAAGAGTGAGCAGAACAGATCCACTGCCTAGCAGTTGGAGCAATAGAACAAGGGGAAACTTTTCTTTCTCCTCGCTTTTGTTGGCTGTTACCCTTTTCCATTTTCATAACACCTTGAAGCATATTAACGATTTTATTCTATAGCATGAGTGCTTATGTATAGGAAACATAACTTAACTTTGAAAGATAAGGGTGGAGCAGTCACCCACAAAACCATTTTGAGCTGCATCTGCAATATAAAATCTATACAGTGTATGGGATGATGATATTGAATATTGGGTCTCATATTGTGCCTTCTTGACAATACTCTGAATGTTGTTGAAGGAATATGTGCATGTTTTATGCAACTGAAATGCTGTTGTTTAGAGAAATTATAATAACATAATATTCCTATCTGGAAAATATTTAGTTAGTATAACCTTGGAGTGATTACAGTGGTATGATGCCCTGAGAAAATGAAGGTGAGGTCAGACTTGTATTCTATTGCTGTGTTTTTCTAAGTTTTTAAGATGAATCTGAGCACGTGCATCTGAATTGAAAAACAGGGAAAAAAAAGATCAAAATGACCAATGATTTGAGAAGTTTACATATGATGAATGACTACAAAAATAAAGGGTAACAGGAAGAGTTGGAAAGCATTGAATGAAGTACTTGAAAGTGTGCAAGTCAGCTGTTCTATCTGTTCTATCTTGTGGAACATGAGCAGGGAGCAATTTTTGAGCTCTGAAAGCACATTGTATTTGGCAACAGTGAAAAAGATGTCTCAAGCATGTTCTTTTTCTTCCATTTATGGAGTCGGCTGGTTTGGTGTTTAGTGGTGGTGGTTTTTTGTTGGTTTTTTTTTTTTTTTTTTAGATGACTGAACTCTGTGACTATCCTGTCATTCCTGAGAGTTTCTAGATGTGCTCCTCCTCCTGTTCCCAAAGCTCTGTGATGGGGGTACAGTTGCCCATGCCTGCTTTCTCCACTGTTGGGTACGGGCTGTTGTCTCTGAGTTGATGAGAAGATAATGGTGTGGATCCCCCCTGTCTGCCAGCTGGGTCAAGATGGCTCCCTTTGGTTCCCAAATCCATAGAGCAGTAAACATTCCAACATGAGTTGTTCAGCGTATTTTTTTGTGCCGTGCTACTTCAAAGTAAGGTGTGCAGGGAAACTGCAGGTTTAATTTTGAGAGGGATTGTTGCCTAAGAATGTGGATAGATGCGATGGTACTCAAAAAAATGCCTGCACATCTGTTTCCTCCTAATTTCAGTAGGTATATCCAGAGATTTTACAAACTAAGTATTTGTGTAATTGGCGATATTTGTTGTTTTGAGGTTCAATAAAATAATCCAATCTGTTAAATGACATGCTATGAGAGCTGAAATTTATTTGGTGTGCAGCGAGAAAACTGGGGGTGAAAGAAATGGTCTTCCTTCTTTATTTTAGCTTTTGGTCTCCTGATTGTTTTGGTTTTTTTTGTGTGTGCGTGTGTATGTGTGTGATGGTCTATATATACACAGAGTTTTTTTACAGTTAGTGAATGAAGAGAATTTATTTCATTTAAAAAGTATAAACCTACATCATTCCTTCCTTCTTGCACCAGCAGTCTTTCAGGCCTTCTTGTTTTACCAGTAATTTCACATGATTTTGTTGCCCGAGACTTCAAATAAACCAGTGTTTTAAATGTGCCTATACCCCTTGAGTTTTTGGCACTAGGAAAATGAGCTGAAATTGCTAAACTGCTGTAACTTTGGAAACTGTTCTCCAAGTACATATAATAGTTATCTATCCTGTTTGTAACAGTGCCAAAAGAAGTTATTTTGAAATGCGTGAGCTGGAAACCCATTCTCTTCAAGAGGATGCACCTTTCACTTTGCAGGGTTGTCACAAACCAGGGGGTGTATTATCCTCTTAATGCACTTGCATAACTGCCATTAACATTAATGGAAATTACATGCACTGACTGCGAGGTGAATTTACCCTTTTGTTGAAATGAATGATCAGCTGTGACAGATTTTCCAGTGATGCTAAATCAAATTTAGATTGCTACCACTGCCACTAATGCACATCTCAGTGTCTTTGTTGATTGTAGCTTGTTGAAGAAAGTTCGCAATGAAACTTTATTAGGTCATGTGTTCCTTATGATGGAAAATGCCTTTAAAAAGGGAGCGTGTTTGCTTCCTTCTTTAGTGCAGTCCATGGACCACTGTGGTGTGGCAAGCTTTGTGCAGCAAATTTCCTTCTGACTTGGTAGTAACTGTTTGCAGTCCTTCTAGAGCTGGTTCGTAGAATCTGTGCATTGCAGGCGCTGTTGGCCTGTGGTTGGGACAGAGGAATGCTGAGTTTCCTGGTTTCTGTTCCTGACCTTGCTGCTGAATGTCATTTTGGCTCTGTATGACTCATCTGCCTTATCCAACTCAAGTTTGTGTCTAAAATATGTGGAAATAGAACACACCATAGCTCACAGGTGTGTTGTAAAACTTAATTGGCTGTGAATTGTTTTATCACGTGTTGGAAGTCACTACTGAAAGGTCAAATGCTATCTTAGAAAGCAATATAACAATCTTATCAAAACGTCAGCAACACGTAGCCCCTGTTTTCCATCTACCACCTGCATTGGTGTGCTGCACTAACACCGTTGTACCTGTGCAGCCCCTGGAGTGGATGCGGTTGTACTGACACAAAGTGCTGCTCTTGTGCTGCTGGTTCCTGAGCACAGCTGCCAGGTTCCCCTGCCGTGCTGCAGCTGTATGTGGGGGATCTGTGCTGCTTCAATTGAGCTGATCCAGGGTCACGCTGAATGTAGTGAAGAATGTGGCCTAATGAAAAAGGGTCAGGATGATTAGCCTTCTCCAGCAAAGTCAGAATTAGGTCATTGGAAGCAATGTTTGTTTTTAGGCAAAAATCCAAATAAATCAAAAACTAAACGAGTAAATTTTCATTTTCTCTAATACATCCTGTGTGGCTTTTCAAAATATTTACTTCTTGAGCAATTATGGTTCTTCCTACACATCTGCCCTGTGCTGACTTTTTTTCTTTGAACTACATTTGGCCATTTTCCTTAGGAGTTCTCAGGAACTGTCGTACTCCTGTGCTGCTTTGGACTTCAAGTAGCAAAAAGATGGGATCATCTTTTTCTGCTCAGTCCCTTTCTGCTCTTCTTCCACTGGTTGTTCTTGCACAGAAAAGCTGTCCTGTCCATTCTCAACCACATTTTTGCTGTAGCATCATTTAATCGTAAAAATAGTGGCATTAAAATTCTTTTTATTTTTAGTTGTATGTTTGGAACTTTATGGTAAAGAAGGTGGAAGCTCAGAGTCGAGGAATTTTTGATCTGTGTGTAATTCCATATTGGACATAGTAGTAAAGTGTGAGTAAGCTCAGTGTGGCATTGTCATCAGTGTAACTTGTGAAAAAAATCATGCTTTTTGTAAACTACCAATAAATTAGTGTCTTTGAAAGCTGTTCTTAGACGTTCCCAAAGAGTCCACGCGAGATTGTGTGTATTTAGATATTTATTTAAACATCATTGCTTTTCCTTGTATGATGGATGTTGTTTCGAGTCACCGTCTCAAGGAGCTCAGCGAAGCCTTTCTCACTTGTGCCCTCGCACAAGTGTAAGGGGCTGCTGTAGCAGGGCAGGGCAGTGCTCGAGGTCGCCTCGGGCCGCTTATGAGCGGACCACGACCAACGAGGGGCCATTAATTCTCTCTCCCACCCCCTGGGAGGCTCTGCGCACCCTTCCCGCGGCGGGGTCCGGCCCCGGGGCGCAGCCACAGCTTGCGGAGCTGCCGCCAGGCTCGGGGCGAGCTGCGGCCGGAGGAACAGGTTTCCTCTGCGCGCCGCCGGGGCGTTGCGTCAACGCCGGGAGGAGGATCTTCGAGGTAAATGAACTTTTTAAACGGGGAAAGGAGAAGGGAGAGGAAGAAGGACGGGGCGGGTGGAGCGGAGCACCCGCCCGAGCGCTTCCTCCGAACGCTCGCTCGGAAGCGGGCTTTGGATGCTGCCAGAGGATGCCCTTCTCCGCCGCGGCGCTCCGCGGGCGGCCTGGCAAAGCGGCGGCACGGCGCGGCTGAGCCCCGGCTCCGCGGTGAGAGCGCGGCGGGGAGGGGGCGGCGGCGCCCCGCGGCTGCGGCTCCGGAGGCCGAACCGGGCGGGGAGCCGGGGCGGAGGGGCTCGCGCCGCGTGGGGAGCGGCCGGGGCTGGAAGTTGTGCGGGGCGTTCGGAGAAAAAGGGCCGGGAAGGCAGACGGATGCGGCCGTGCCTTCGGAAGCTCCCCGCCTTGCTCCCCGCCTTGCTCCCCGCCTTGCTCCCCGCCT